>NC_041230.1:9794341-9838923 GCF_002837175.3 Physeter macrocephalus
CAGGCTCCGGACGCGCAGGCTCAGCGGCCATGGCTCACGGGCCCAGCCGCTCCGCGGCATATGGGATCCTCCCGGACCGGGGCACGAACCCGTGTCCCCTGCATCGGCAGGCGGACTCTCAACCACTGCGCCACCAGGGAAGCCCTGTCTACCTTTTTAAATATTTTGTTAGTCCCTTGATTTATACTGCCAGCATGTTCTGGGAAACTCAGGCTGAGAAATGAGTATAAAATTGATCCTGGGCTTGGAGTACCAGGGTGCTTGGAGAAATCATCAAGGAAATTCTCTGTAGGATTGTAACTTCCATTCATGCCTTGAAGAGTTTTTACAGATAAACCCAAAGTTAACTTAAGGAAACAAGCCACCATGTATTACAGTAGCAAAAACAACAAACAACATAAATAGAACACCAAGAAATTAAGGTATGAAATTTATTGGGTACACATAAAGGTATGAAATCTATTGGGTACTTACTACATAAGTTCAAAGGAAGAGGAAACTAAAAAGGATGAAAATTATAGGCTTTGTCTATCTTGGGAAGTTAGAAAACAAAGAATAACAGAAGGAATAACAGAAAATGGGTCAAAGCAAATTATAAGCATAAATTAATGAAGTAGAAAACACTGATGCAACAGAGAGGCTAAACACCAATCACTGCTTATTTAAAGTATTTGAAGTGATGCACTTCTGAGATGATTAATTAATAAAACAGAGAAAAGGCACAAATAAATAATATTAAGAAGGGAAAAGACTACACAAAAATCGAAGACTTTTTAATTAGAATAAATTTGAAAACAGGGAATTCCCTGGTGGTCCAGTGGTTAGGACTCAGCACTCTCACTGCTAGGAGTCAGGGTTCCATGCCTGATCGGGAACTAAGATCCCTCAAGCTGCACAGCATGGCCAACAACAACAACAACAAAATAGATGACGTAACCAATTTCCTAGAAAGATACAACTTAAAGAATTGACAAGAAGAAATAGAGGGATTTCCCTGGTGGTCCAGTGGCTAAGACTCTGCGCTCGCAATGCAGGGGGACAGGTTCGATCCCTGGTCAATGGCCTAGATCCCGCATGCATGCCGCAACTAAGACCTGGTGCAGCCAAATAAATAAATAAATAAATATTTTTAAAAAGAAGAAGAAATAGAAACTTTTAATAGGCAATTAACCATTAATGATATAGTGTCAGTAGTTTAGGCTCTAAACTCTAATCATAACTAGGCTCAGATAATTGTGTAGAATAATTTAATTAGGGAAGGGTTCAGACACATCTTACGTGCTATCTCATTCATATCCTCTCAGCCTCACCTGTGCCTGGGGCCTTGGGAAAATTGTTTCTCTTGATTCACTGGTGCGGCAACCATCCCTGCATGAACTCTGGCCAATTCCACATGGGCACAACCCAGTGCCTGACCTCATGCCGGCACTGGGCACCTCTTGCCTCAAGCCACCTGGGCCCATCTGGTTGTGCTTTTATCTTGATCACACAAATAAAATAGATTCTTCAAAGGGTTTTAATAGATGTTGTGGCTCAAACCTGTAACTTCTTGTGGGTAAAAGTTCATGTTTGTAAATATTTCTCTTAGTTGGCCCTGTGGGTCTTCCTATGTTCTTCATTATTGTTGCAGTTATTGTGTGAATGGGAGATGACCAAGTTTCAAATCATTTAGCCCTTTAAAAATAGCCTGCAGAACCTAAGTGTCCATCAACAGATGAAGACGGATAAAGAAGATGTGGTATATATACAATGGAATATTACTCAGTCATAAAAAAGAATGAAATAATGCCATTTGTAGCAATATGGATGGACCTAGACATTATCATACTAAATGAAATAAGTCAGACAGAGGAAGACAAATATCATATGACATCACTTATATGTGGAATCTAAAAAAATGATGCAGATGAACTTATTTACAAAACAGAAATAGACTCACATAGAACACAAACTTATGGTTACCAAAGGGGAAAAGGCAGGGGGAGGGAGGGATAAATTAGGAGATTGGGATTAACAGATATACACTACTATGCATAAATGGATAGGCAGCAAGGACTTACTGTATAGCATGGGGAACTATATTCAGTATCTTGTAATAACCTATAATGGAAAAGAACCCGAAAAAGAATATATATATTTGAATCACTTTAATGTATACCTGAAACTACCACAACATTGTAAATCAACTCTACTTCAATTTTTTAAAAAAATAGCCTGCCGAGAGGGAAGAGGAGAGGCACATTAGGGAAAAATCCTTTGCTTACTACATGATTTATATTCATAAGTGAAGCAAAATGATATCTTCCACTTGCTTTTATTGGTTCAACAGTGATAGTTAAATAGAACAAAAGTAACCACAAATTATTCCCCCTCCTTTTATCCACACGGTTAATGCCCTTCCACACTGATTCTGGGCAAGCCTTATGACTTGCTGGCCAGTGACATTAGCAAACATAACTTGAGCAGAGACATGAAAAGCGCTTCCTTATTGGAGGTTGCCCTTTCTCTCTGCCCTTTGGAAACATGTCATTTCCATGTGAAAAATGTCCAGTCTAGCCTGCTGAAAGATGAGAGGCTATATGGAGGAGAACTGAGGCCTGACTGATAGCCAGCCGACTACCAGTCTTGTGAGTGAGACCATCCTAGATCATCCAGCCCATCAGCTGACCATAGAAACATAAGAGATCCCAACAGAGATTGGTCAAGTCAGCCCATACCAGAAGAACAACCCAGGAAACACAGAGAATCAGGAGATAAATAAAGGGCTTGTTGTTAACCCTTTTTGTTTGTTGTTTGTTACGCAGCAGAAGCTAACTGATGCAGAAACATAGATAGAATAAGCAAATGTTAATATAGTTGACCCTTGAACGATGCAGGGGTTGGGATGCCAACCCCACACACAGTCGAAAATCCATGTATAACTTTTGACTCCCCCCAAACTTAACTACTAATAACCTACTGTTGACCAGATGCCTTACCAATAACAAACATTCAGTTAACAGGTATTTTGTATGTTATATGTATTATACTGTATTCTTACAATAAAGTACGCTGGAGAAAAGAAAATGTTATTAAGAAAATCATAAGGAAGAGAAAATACATTTACAGTATTGTACTATATTTATCGGTACCATAAGTTTACTTGTCAGTTTACAAGATGAATGGTCGGTCTGTCAGTACCTACATCAATATTGTCTTATATGATACAAAGCACTGTAGATGTTATATGTATTACTAACACTAGACATCAAAAATAAAAAGATAATGTGAAAAAGCAATTCATATTTATTTACAGGTATAACATTATCATGCATTGATCACAAAGAAGCAGCAATATTATTGCTTTATGGTAACCTAGAGTAATTGATACAATTGCTTTATGGTAGCCTAGCCTATATACTAATGAATGAATCATTATAAAATTTTTATGGCATACAGTATTATAGTCATATTCATAATACAGTATTGAGAACATTGTTACTTAAAAAAAAAACCTATGATGATAGGCTGATACACAATTTCCCCAGTTATAAGAGAGAGAGGCATACTGTACAATACTGTAATTCTTTGAAAGCAAAGTTATAAAACAGTGAGAAAACTAACACGTTATTGATTTTATAATATCACTCACCTTATGCCTACGTAAGGATAGACTAGTATCTACATATATTTGTGCATCCATGACATACCTAACTTTAATTTATTTTTCAATATTTCTAGGCTACATGGTTCCTCTGTGAGTTTTTTCAAGCTGTTGCAAATCTCCAAAATTTTTTCCAATAAATTTTGAAAAAAATCCAAGTATAAGTGGACCTGCACAGTTCAAATCCATGTTGTTCAAGGGTGAACTGTACTTTTGATCTAGATGATAGGTATATGCATCATCTTTGAACTAACTGTCAACACTTTTGCACCTTAAATTTCTCACAATAAAATTTAGGAAAATACTCTTTATTTTCATGATATTATGATTCTCTACCATTTCATATCATCTTTTATTTCAAAGCTAATCAACTAAGCATTGCTTATATTAAGTTGATTCAAAATATTTACCTCTTGCCTCTAATTTAGAGCTTTGTTCCTCAAGAAAGAGAATATTTAATAATTCGTTATGAACATATTTTAGAAACTACACAGGGACTTCCCTGGTGGTGCATTGGTTTAAAATCCATCTGCCTATGCAGGAGACACAGTTTCTATCCCTGTTCCGGGAGGATCCCACATGCCGCAAAGCAACTAAGCCTGTGTGCCACAACTACTGAGCCTGCGCTCTAGAGCCCACGAGCCGCAACTACTGGGCCCATGTGCCACAACTACTGAAGCTCACATGCCTAGAGCCTGCACTCCACAACAAGAGAAGCCACCGCAGTGAGAAGCCCATGCACCACGACGAATAGCAGCCCCTGCTCACCGCAGCTAGAGAAAGCCCACATGCAGCAACGAAGACCCAACGCAGCCAAAAATAAATAAAATTTAAATTAATTAATTAATTTAAAAGAGAACAATTATTGCTGGATGGACAGAGTCCCACACTGCACTGATTCTTACATGTAAGCACTTTGGGGAGTTTTGTCCAGTAGATGATATATACTAAGACAGGTGATGCACACATTTAGTAAACTGCTTAAACAAACCAAATCTGGGGGAAAAATTATTTAAGAGGCCAGGTATTTGTAAATGTGCATGGAAATGGAAAAGTGCATGGAAGGTTACAGAATACAACAAAAGATCCTTGGAAAACTTCCAAGGCATTCTGTAATAGGGAAGAACAAATCTGACTCCATATTGGATGTGTTTCTTTTCCTTTAACTTTTGTATTCTATTGCTTTTGCTTCAAAGTAATCACTAAAGGGATGTTGCCTGTAGCTTAAAGTATACATAATGGCCCAAATCCTGGAACCCTGCCTCCCACGTCTGAGTGTTAAGCTAAAATACCTTTGTTTAAGCTCACAGGAAACATCCTGACCAGGTCCTGACCTGTGAATGGCTGCAGGAAAGAAGAACCAGGAACTATTTGCAACACCTTATCACCTTTTTTACTTTACCTCCTCTCCTCCCCCTCTTTGTTATATAAAAGAAACTAGCATCCAAACCTGGGCAAGATGGTTCTTTAGGACACTAGTCCACCACCTACTCAGTCTGCTGGCTTTCTGAAAAAAGTCGCTATTCCTGGCCCCAACAACTTGTCTCTCCATTTATTGGTCTGTCCTGCAGCAAGCAGTACGAGCTTGGACTTGGTAACAATTGGACCGACCCATGTAGACGCTCAAACACCGGGCAGTTGAGGACATCCACACGGATGCTCCTGTAGGTGGTTGGGGCTGGGCAGAGACTCTAGGTAACACCCCTGATCTGCCTCCTTTCTCTCTTCTTGGAGGAGCAAATCCTTGTGCTGCCCATCCTTTAAACTGGATAGTGAATAATGCAGCAAAAATTTCTATATCACTGAATTTTAAAATATCATTCAAGCACTCTACAGCTACTCTTCAGCTTCTAATAAATGTTGGAATATCTTGAAAATACATGTATCACAAATAAATTTGAAACTATTCAACATGCAGAGAGAAAGTTGATTTGGTGACATCATAGGACTAAGAATTCAACTCGAGGTAGTGGGCAAACACCCTTTTAGAAATTGTACGTTACGTTCCTAAAGATTGCATCTTAGAACATAAGCCAAAGTTACACTTTGAAAATCACCGACTTTTAAATGGTGTTTTAAGGAAAATTAATATTTTGAGAAAATAATGAAGGCATCCAATTCAATGCCCTTAAGAGCACCAAAGGGGGTAAGAATAACATAGGATTAGTAGATATGTTAAAAATTGTTGAGTCTGGGTGGTGGGTATGCTATTCTCTGTATGCCTGTGTGTTTGAAAATTTCTACAGTAAAAAGTTTTGAAAATAGCTCTTTAATGGCTACCAAAGAGCATCTTCCATTTTCTCCAATCTCTCAAATAATTAATCACTTAATTACAAAGCTTAATTACTAAAAAGTGATTCCAAAAAAAAAAGAATTTCTGGGTTCATAGGGAGCTTGGAGTTCATGCTCTGTGGATGCAAGAGCCCTGCCAAAATCTCTAGACCTAGATCACTGGGTCTCCATTGGATTACCTGGATGAAATAAAATTTATATGTTATGGCAAGACAAGAAAAATTTAAACATAAAATTATTTTCTACCAGTTTGGGCCTCTGCCTTTCCCTTTAGTGTGTATTGTACATATGCATTGACCAGACTTCCTTAGGAGATAATGTTCCTTCTTAATCTTGTAAGGGATCACAATAACCCACTACTTGCTTTGTACGTACAGATCTGGATTGTGTAAACTGTCAATACATCATTTGTTGGATAACTCTTTGCCTCAAAAGCTTATATAACTGTGCTTTGACCTCTAATGGGCAGAACAGTCCTCAGAGCTTTCTGAAAGACTGTCTCCCAGGTTATAATCCTCAGGTTGGCTCGAATAAAATTTTCCATTTCTTTCTTAGATTAGATCGACCATTGATTTTTTTTTTGTCGACAGCCTCCTGCAGTGGGGAGCTTCCCACCTGATACCTCACAGCCTCCAAAGGTACCTGAAGGTTACCAGAGTTAAAATCACACAGGCACAGCCACACGCTCACACAGTCACTTACATTCACTCACACACACACACACACACACACACACACACACACACACACGCACATGCTCACACACTAAATGGGCTGGTCAGCCAACTCTTCAAGCCTCAGTCTCTGAAACTGTGAACCACTGTGAATAACCTTCAATGCCCCCACGTTCCACAGGGGCCTCAGAAAACCCAGCCTCCTTTCCTGGCCAGTCTCTACTCTCCAGGGGTCCTTAGCTACCCCCTCTCCCTGAAGGGCCAGCCCCTGACAGGCAGGAACAGGAGAAACAGGAAGAATAATTTGGATACAAAACAGGTTCAGGGAAGTGAGGCCTGTTGGGAGGAGCAGGGGTTTGGCAAAACGAGGGTGAGTCCAGAACCCTAGTGAGTGTCCACAGTTCCTGGGTGTTTGCTGTCAAAGAAAAATTGCACTGAACAAAGTTAAACAGGCACGGGAGACTTTATTCAAGACTATGGCAATAAGAGAGAGAGACTGAACTCAACTCCACTGAAACAAAAGGTGGGAGGGGTTTTCAGCTGGATGAGCTAGTGCGAAAATGCCAGAGACAGAGGGGAGGTTGGTGCCTGGGATGGTCCAGCACCCTGACTTACTCCTGAGCTTACAAATGTTTTTCTCTGTAATTAGACATCTGTGTTTGCTAACTGACACTTATTCAAGTTCGGCTCCTACCCTCCCACAGAGCCTGAGGGTCAGGGGTGCTATCTTCCTCGATGATGACATATTGGAGGGGTGGCTCCCAGGTCCGCTGAGAAAGACATTCCTGGGCTGTAAAACTAGCAAGAGGCTGGGAGAAAATTTACCTACATTTCAAAGGGACAGAGAAAGAATCGTCAATGACAAGTCTTCTAAAGTAAATGCTTTAAGGAAAGGGAGATTGGGGGCCTGAAGTCAGGAAGAAGTCCGTGTCAAGTTTAGTGAAGCTCAGGAGACCATTAAGGCTGTCCTGGTCACCGCTATTGTGTCCCCTCTGCCCATTCATCTGTGGGTTCGTGACCCTAGGTCTCTGCACATACCTGGTACCCACCCCGCATGGCACGGTGAGTAGGTGTGATCCCAGCAGGCAGTGCCTCCAAGCTCAAGAAGCAAGGCAGATCAGGAGATGCCAACTTGGCATCAGTTCCCACTACCCTTGGGGGCATCCATCTGGAAGTCCCCATCTGCCTGGTGTCTGAGCGTCCACATGGGTTCGTCTGAATCCTCAGGGAACAGTGTATCCCTCCAGTTGTCTGCCTGTGTCTCTATCTCCTCCGATGTTTTAAAATGCATTCATTTAAAAGTCTAATAAAAAAATGTATTAAACACCTTCTGTGGGCATGTCCTGTTCATCAAGTCTGCGTTTGTCTGTGTGTCTACATTTGCATCTGTCCACACCGGATGTGTCTGTCTTTTTGCATCCCATGTGTAACTGCCTCTCTGGGAGTCTCTATCTCCCTGTCAGTTTGTTTATAAGTTCCTCGATTCACTCATTCCTACAACATCACAGACATCCCCTGAGGCCTCTGAGGAGTTCACAGCCTGATGCGGTGACAGACACTAGCCCAACCCCGGGTGACCAAGGCTGAGAGATGGAGGTGTTTGAGGCTGAAGGTGGGTGGATGATTGTAGGGGGGCGTGGCAGGTCAGAGAAGTCTTCAAGGAGGAGGTGATGTTTGTGTCTCTGGGTCTGGAGACGTGGGCCCATATAGGTGGTATGTGTTGGGATAGAGGAAGAGAAGAGAAACCAGAGGCCGTGTGTGCCAACCTCAGACTAGAACACGGTGTTGAGGAACAGGGTAGAAGGAGAGCCTGCAAAACACAAATCCCCCCCAAAGTTAAGGGTTACAGGCCCCTAGCTCCCTCCTCCCTCAGATCCAGGAGTCCAGGCCCCATCATGATTATCTAGGAGGAAACCAGCCCAAGCAAGGGAGGGCGGGGGTGGAGGAATGCCTGCCGGGCTAGGAACAGCCAGGATGCCTGGGGCTTTGCTGGGAGAAGCAGCCAGGCAGAAATCAGAGCAGGAGCCGTCCTCAGTGTCTCCACTCGGAGTCCACAACCTGGCAGTAGGAGGCCCCAGAGCCATCCTGCTGTGCCTCTTTGGGGCCGTCCTCTGCCTCACAGGTATTCAGACTTTTGAGTCCAGCGGTAAGAGGGCAGTTGGGTGGGAGATAGCTGGACTCTCCTGGGTCTGAAGGAGCAGAGCGTGGGGGCCGGATTCCAGGGAATCAGGGAGGAGCGAACTAGGGGCCCTGATTCCTGGGTCTGAGGGAGGAGGGGCTGGGGGCCCGGACTCCTGGGTCTTGGTTGGAAGAGGCCTGGAGACTGTATCCTCTCCAGTTCTCTTCCCCTCCTCTGTTCTTTCCATATCACTCATTTCCTCCAGTGTCTCTGTTCCACTACTCAAGCCTTTCTCATCCTCTTTGCCCATGTCCCCATTCAAAGGTACCCCTGGGGAGCCATGGGGGCTCTTTCCAGAACTGGCAGGAAACCTTGGCCTCATCCTCAGGCAACCCCTTCCCCTAGTTTGGGTAAGGACAGGGACAGTCATATCTGGACTGAAGTGGCTACAAAGGCAGGGAATTTGAGAGGTGGGAAGGAGGTTATGCCTGCATATAACAACTCTGTGTGTGTGTGTGTGTGTGTGTGTGTGTGTGTGTGGGCGCGCGCGCGTGCACACGTGCATACGCTCATCCACGGAAGAGAGTTCGATTTCTCTGTGTGTCCACGTGTCAGGGTGTCCTGTGGGTCTCTGTGCTTGTGTGTGTTTATCTGTACCAGGTTTTGATGTCTGGGTGTTTGAACAAATGCTTTTACGGGTCGGTTTATCTCTGAGCCTCACTTTCTTTTTAAAAGAGATGTGTGTATAATTTTGCATCTCTGTTTCTCTTTGTGTTTGTGCATCTCTATGACT
This sequence comes from Physeter macrocephalus, assembly GCF_002837175.3. Lineage (NCBI taxonomy): Eukaryota > Metazoa > Chordata > Mammalia > Artiodactyla > Physeteridae > Physeter > Physeter macrocephalus. Next base: position 9,803,863 of record NC_041230.1, read on the forward strand.
GGTGGGCCTGTATTTCTCTCTGTGTATGTGTGTTTGGGTATTTTGATGTGTATCTGTCTCTCTGTGTATCTGTTGTGTGTCTCTATGTATCTATCTTGCATCTGAATATGATTTTAAATTGTTTGTTTTTGTAGGCCTCTTTTTTGTGTATCTCTAACTTCGCCTAATTTCAGGGTCTCATTTTATTTGTTTGTTTGTTTGTTTGTTTTTGTTTTGCGGTACGCGGGCCTCTCACTGTTGTGGCCTCTCCCACTGCGGAGCGCAGGCTCCGGACACGCGGGCTCAGCGGCCATGGCTCACGGACCCAGCCGCTCCGCGGCATGTGGGATCTTCCCGGACCGGGGCACGAACCCGTGTCCCCTGCATCGGCAGGCGGACTCTCAACCACTGCGCCACCAGGGAAGCCCGGTCTCATTTTATTTGTATGTCTGTGATTCTTGGGTCTGTATTTGTCTGTCTCTGGGTATGACTTCCTGTGTTCCTGGGTCTGTGTGTTGTGATTACTTCCATATCCACACAGTTTTCTGTCTGTGAATGTGATTTTGCATGTGTGAGATCCTGTGCCTTGGTTTGGGGGGTTTCTATTGGAGGGTCTGGGTGGTACTCGTTTTGCTTGTAAATGTAGAACTCAGTGTGAACGCATTCAGGATACTCTGTGTATATTTGTGAGATTTGCATGAGCCTGTGTCAATTTTGTTATTTTGTGTTTACGTCAGTGTTTAAGTGTTCTGTGCGTGTGTGTATCTGTATTGCTGGGGGCTGGCTGTGTGTGCATTTTTAGCATGAGATTGCACATCCCAGTGCCTGTACTGGAGTGTTTGTTTTCCATCAGTGACCTTTTAGTGCTACTGGATATCATGAGTATAGTTGGGAAAGGGATAGGCAGAACAGGAGTGAATCACTTCCTCCTTTATCAAAATCTTGGAGGGCTTCCTGGAAGAGGGTGGAGATTTGGAAGAGCCTGGGGAAAAATAAACTGGACTGGCAGGTGCAGATGCCATTGCTGCGCCAAGAGGTAGACACAGTCATGACCAGCCACAGCAGCAACCCCTGCTTCTTTCAAGGCAACAAGGCCTGTCTCCCCTCAGAGCAGAAGAGCCTGGCCCATGTGGCTGTCATCTGCAGGGTGGAGCCTGATTCCTTGCACAGGCTCAGCCTTGGTCTGTTCCTCTCACCCCACCCCTGCTCCTCTCCCCAGGGTCCTACAGCTTTCCACACATCTACTTCGGGCCCTTTGACCTCAGTGGCATGAAATTCCTCAATGTCTCCTGTCTCCTCGGATGCTCTGAGGCTGTCTTATCCCTGACCACTGGTGAGGGGCGGGAAACGAAAAAAAAAAAAAAAAGGGCGGGAGCGGGGGACAAGGACAAGGATGAAAGATTAGACGGGGTTGGGGGGGATGTGGGGTGGAGAAGGAGACAAGGGGTTGGGAAGGAACTGGGTAGAAGAGGGGAGGGAAGGTCAGGATAGAGATGCGGAGGTGGAGGGAGAAGGAGAAGGGAGAGAAAGGAGGGGATGGGGGGGCAGGAGGAGGGAGGAGGAGACAGTGGGGGGCCAGGAAGAGGAGGTGGGAGAGGGGCAGAAAAGAGGAAGAGGGGAAGGAGAGTAAAGGAGGAGGAAGAAAGGGTTGGTGATGAGAGGAGAGGGGGAGGCAGTGTAGAGGGAAGCAGAGTTTGACAGGGAGCGACGGACGAAAGAGAAGGGCAGGGCTGGAGCGAGAAGCGAGAAGACAGAGGAGCAAGAGACTTGAGACTAGAGGGAGAGAGGTGGAGAGGAGAGGGCGTGGGAGAGGAGGAGGAGGGCTGGGTGGGGAGGCAGCGCGCCAGACCCCATCCCCTCGCTCCCAGGGTACCGCGCCTCAGTGACCATGGTACAGAAGGGCTGCTGGACAGGCCCAGCTACGGGCCAGATGCAGTGGAACGACAAGGCGCTGCCGCCTGACTACTCGGTGGTGCGCGGCTGCGGGACCGACCTTTGCAACGCGAACTTCCAAATCCACGACTCCCTCCCCAATCTGAGCCGAGGTATGCGAGGGGGCGGGGCTGGGTGTGGGGCGGGACTGTACGGGGCTGGGAGGGGCCCCGGCTCGCGCGCGCGCGCCCAGGGAGGGGTGTGGTCTCCGCTGGGCTCCTCCTCCCGGCGCGCTGGGATTCCAGCGCCCAAGTCGGGCCAGACGGGAGCCCTGGCGCAATGCACATCCCGCACAACCGTACCGAGGACCATTACCTGAGTGTGCGTCCACGTTCTCTTGCCAGCGCCCAACCCGCCGACGCTCAGCGGCGCCAAGTGCTACTCCTGCGTGGGGATCCACCCGGAGGACTGCACCCCGGAGAAGTCCCGGCGGGTCCAGTGTCACCAGGACCAAAGCATGTGCTTCCAGGGCAATGGAAGCATGACCTCTGGTGAGAGGCTGGGAGGGTGAGAGGGCCTGGGCAAGGGGTGTGGAGGCAGGGCAGGGCTGACAGGGAGACACGGCCCTGGTCTAAAGAAGGAGGCATGGTCCTGGACTGAGGGAGGAGGCATGGCTCTGGTCTAAGGAGGGGACTGGAAGTAAGTCTGAGGACCCAGTCATGGCTGTGATCTTTGAGGTGGAGGTTCAGGTGCAGCTGCCCCCCTCCCAGGCAATTTCTCAGTCCCTGTGTACATCAGAACCTGCCACCGGCCCTCCTGCACCATCCAGGGCACCACCAGCCCGTGGACAAACATCGACCTCCAGGGCTCCTGCTGTGAGGGGCACCTCTGCAACAAGGACTCCATAAGCCTTCACCAGCACCTCGGGCACCGTCCCTCCTGGGGCGCCCCCCCCGTCATATTCCTGCTCCCCATGGTTCCCCTGCTGGTTAGCACTCTGGGAGGACCCCTCGGGCTCTCCTCATAGCTCCTCCAGCCCCTTCCTGAGCAGGATGCTGGGGGCAGGGCACATGCGCCCCCTTCTCACTGCTTCAGTTCCTGGAATGTGGAAAATAAGGGCTGCACTCCTGTCTCTCTCTCTCTCTCTCCCTCCCGCTTCCCTACTGACGCCCAGCCCTTACCTGGTCAGCAGGCCTGGGAGAAATTGGGCAAGGTCCCCAGCATCCCAGAGTGGGGAGAAACAGCCACATCCCACCCCGCATGCAGAGCAAACCTGATCATAGATCCTGCTTGCTGAGCACCAACCAGGCCCAGGCTCCCCACAACCCCATTTCCTGGTTGTGGGTTTCCTGGTCCTAGGCTCTCCCTCCAGAGCCTGGAGCCAGGCTGCGTGGGTTCGAATTCCAGCTTCAGCATTTTGCCTGTGGGTGACCTTGGGCAAGTTACTTAATCTCACTGAGACTACGTTTCCTCACTTGTCAGGCAGAGGTGAAAATAAAACCTACAATAATGACGAGGTCCTACTTCACAGTGGTTGTGGTCGGGATTTAATGAATTCCCTCTCTCTGCCATCTTGATCTGTGAGCATCTGTTTGAATATTTAGTCATTTAAAAATACTCATTCAGGGCTTCCCTGGTGGCGCAGTGGTTGAGATTCCGCCTGCCGATGCAGGGGACACGGGTTCGTGCCCCGGTCCGGGAAGATCCCACATGCCGCGGAGCGGCTGGGCCCGTGAGCCACGGCCGCTGAGCCTGCGCGTCCGGAGCCTGTGCGCCGCAACGGGAGAGGCCACAGCAGTGAGAGGCCCGCGTACCACACACACAAAAAAAAACAAACAAACAAACAAAAAAAACACAACTCATTCAACACCTACTTATTGCTGTCTGCTAACTGCAGTGCACGAGAAATATCTGGTTTTGGTAAGAGGGAAAAGGCAGTGAAAAAGTAGAATGGATGCTATTGATAAAATTTTAATTTATGAAGGAACCCTCCTACACTGTTGGTGGGAATGTAAAATGGTGCAGCCACTATGGAGAACAAAAACTAAAAACAGAACTACCATTTGGCCCAGCAATCCCACTCCTGGGCATATACCCAGAGAAAACCATAATTCAAAAAGATACATGCACCCCAATGTTCACTGCAGCACTATTTTCAGTAGCCAAGACATGGAATAGACCTAATTGTCCATCAACAGATGAATGAATAAAGAAGATGTGGTATATACATACAATGGAATACAACTCAGCCATAAAAAAGAATGAAATAATGCCATTTGCAGCAACATGGGGTGACCTAGAGATTATCATACTAAGTAAAATAAGCCAAACAGAGAAAGACAAATATCATATAATACGGCTTATATGTGGAATCTAATATGATACAAATGAACTTATATACAAAACAGAAATAGACCCACAGACGTAGAAAACAAACTTATGATTACCAAAGGGGAAAGGTGGGGGAAGGGATAAATTTTAATTTAACATATACACACTACTATATATAAAATAGATAACCAACAAGGTCCTACTGTATAGCACAGGGAAGTATATTCAATATCTTGTAATAAACTATAATGGAAAAGAATGTGAAAAAGAATATATAAATATTCTCTATATATCCTATATATATATAATGATGTGTGTGTATATATATATATGTATATATATATATACACACACACATCATTTTGCCATACACCTGAAGCTAACACAACATTGTAAATCAACCATACTTCAATTAAAAAAATTTAATTTATGAACATCAGGACCACCACCCACAATCCTTATATAAAATAATAAAGGGAAAGAACAGGCAGGATTAAAAGATATGGATAGACAAATATATGCAAAGATAAAAATAAAGGAAGGGAGAAAGGAAGGAAGGAAGCAAAGAAGCAAGGAAAGGAAGAAGGAAAAAAAGCAAAGAAGAAAATATGCATATCTAATACAGTTTGCATTTCTGTAACTGGTCACAAGGCCATAGTTGATATGTTTAATTTCCTTCTTCCATTACTCATTCCAAGTTTCCTTTGCCCTCAGCTGGCTGGTGATATTTATCAAGTTAGGCAACCCAAACCCTCATTCCTGAAAGGTCTAAATCCTTAGCGGTCCTGCATTTTTTTGAGGGAGTTACTTATACTATGGGACATGAAATTTCTAAGAAGTGCTCCAGAGAATGCCTTGGGTTCCAGACACGGCCTCCCTTGGATCCACTCTGCAGGAGGAACCCAATTTCCCCTTAGTAATTGAGATCAGTCATCCCAGCAAATAAAGTAATCTTCTTCTTTGCCCATTGGTTCAGTGGAGTGAGGAGCCCCAAAAGGCCAGGTGACCGTCTCACCTTCCCACTCAGTGGAAGCATTGCTGTGTCCTCTAGTGGAAGCAGGAAGCATTCTTTCCTTGGGAACCAAAACCTCCAAACCAGCAGAGCTCAAAGTCATGGGGATGGGAGGCAAAAGTTCTGCAAGTGGGTATTACGTGTAATAGTGAGAGGGGCCCCTGCCACCCCTTGATACCCACGTATTCAGGCTTGAGGGTTGTGGGGGAGAGCATTCAAAGCACGTGCTGCATCCTGTAAGACAGAACCCTGTCCTTTCAGGGTATTGATTCCCAGTTGGCAACAAGAACCGAGTCATTCCATTATTTTACCAGGTGAGCTTCTTCTAGGTGATGGGGTATGAGGTAAGACTGGTGAAATCTATGGGTATGAGCTCATAGTCACACTTCATTCACCGTGTAATGAGTTCCCTGGTCAAAGGTGACACTGTGTGGAATACACGATGGAGGAGGAGATGTTTGGCCGCCCTGGTGAGGGGCTTAATGTATGGGAGGAGTAAGGAGAGCCCTCATCCTCCAAGTTTCCAGTGATACACAGAGGAGTGCTTCAGACACGGATCTTGGAAATGAAGCTGAAAGGTGGTAGAGAATCAGCGTTACCAAACGTGGTTTTGTACACACCGGATCCATCATTCATGGAGATCCCCCTATGTTCCTGGCCATGCTCTGGGCACTGGGGCCACGGAGGAGAGTCCCAGGTCTGCAGGAGCTCCCAGTCTGATGGAAGAGGCAGATCTGTGCTCAGACAGCCACAAGCCCGTGATGGAGGGATGTGCAGGGACAAGAGGAACCAGCGTTGGGGGAGGGATACACTGGGGCTGGTGCCGGAGGGAGAAGAACATGGTGGCAGGTCTCAAAGCATGCTGTATGGACAGAGACAGAGCAGTCCAGGCAGAGGGACAAGCCCACGCAAAGACAGAGACACAGAGGCAGAAGTAATCTCAGCAGAGGTTCAAAAAACATTTGTAATGCATTCTTCTGGGCTGGGTGATCCTGGAGAACCCCACCCTTGAAGAGTTCTCGGTCTGACGGGGACGCAGACTAGGGCCCAGATGCACATAGCACCCAGAGAGGTCAGGGCAGTAAAGAAGGGAAGTGCTTGGGCTGGAAGGGCTGGCAGGTAGAGAAAAAAAACCTCTGACTGGGGGTTAGGGCATCAGGAGTGATTTCATAGAGAATGGAGCCTGTGCTGGGTCGTGAATGATGAGGGAGGTCACCAGGTGGACAAAATGAGGAAGAGCATTCCAGACAGAAGGGCCAGCCCACACACAAGCTCATGAAAGGAAACGCTTGGTTTGTTTGCTTTTTATTATTATTATTATTGAAGTGTAGTTGATTCACAATGTTATGTTAATTACTGCTGTACAGCAAAGTGATTCAGTTATACATATATATACATTCTTTTTAAAATATTTTTTCTATTATGGTTTATCATAGGATATTGAATATAGCTCTCTGTGCTGAACAGTAGGACTTGTTTATCCATTCCATATATAAAAGCTTACATCTGCTAACCCCAACCTCCCAATCTATCCCTCCCCCAACCCCCTCCCCCTTGGCAACCACCAGTCTGTTCTCCATGTCCTTGACTCTAGGAAACACTTGTTAAGTGGCAGAGGGACAGCAGGACAGACGCAGGAACAAGTAAGAGACACAGAGGGAGCTGCAGGGAGGGACAGTCAGCAAACATTTATAAACTATTCTTCGGAGCCGGTGACGCCAGGGACCCAGCAATGAGTCAGACCCAACCCTGTCCTCCTGGTCTGGAAAGAGTCAGTCACAAACCCGGAGGCTGATGGTTGGTAAATTATAAAGTATGGGGGTCTAGGGGAGCTCCAAAGAGGAAGACCAGGGAAGGCTTCTGATAGGAACGAATCTCTGAGAAGACACCTAAGTGACAAGTAAGTAGGAATTGGCAAAGGAGCAGGAGGAAGGGCAGAGTGCATGCATAAAGGCTTGGTCTGTGTACAAAATGTGAGAAAATAAGATGAGGATGAAGGGATGGCAGCGCTCCTTAGGGGCTTAAAATGTCAGATGAAGCTAAAGTTTCCTGAACTTATTCTGGAGCCAGTGGGGATCCATGGAAGGGCTTCGAGCAGGGGACAGGTATGGTCGAAGCCAGGGTATGGGAAGCTCTCTCTGTGACCACGCAGGGAACAGACTGGGGGAGTAAGACTGAAGGCAGGGACACCAAGGAGAGGCTGGTGATGGAGTCTCTCATTCATGTCTCCAGGGTCAGGGGCCACTTAGTGTTGAGGGGCTTGGAGGGAGTAGGAAGGAATGAGAAAACAGTGTGTCAGGGCTGAGGAGTAAAGTTCCTTATGCATGAGGATAGTGGCTTCCTCTGGAGATTGGGAAGAAGGCGGTGGTCATAAAGAAGCACACAGGAAGATTCTGGGGAGTGGCAGTATTCTCTCTGGGTGTGTGGTAATTTCACGGGGATATACAAATGTAATCATTTGTCCAATATAAATCTCTATATGGTATGCACTTTCTGCACGTATGGTATATTGCATACCAAAAAAGGGTTTTGGACTCCCATATTGCGGCTTTCTAATCTTTGGTAACAGAGGTCAGGATGCTGGCTATCTCTGGTGTATCAGTTGGGAGATGGTTCAGGAGAACCTCTTGTGGAGGTTCATAGAGCAATGGAGATGCTCTATGACTTGCCTGAGGTGATGGTCACACGTGTCTATACGCAGGTAGAACTGCATCAATTTGTACACTTGAGATTTGTGGGCGACTTTCCTGGTGGTGCAGTGGTTAAGAATCCGCCTGCCAATGCTGAGGACACGGGTTCGAGCCCTGGTCAGGGAACTAGATCCCACATGCCGTGGAGCAACTAAGCCCGTGCACCACAACTACTGAGCCTGGGCTCTAAAGCCCGCGAGCCACAACTCCTGAGCCCACATGCTACCACTACTGAAGCCCGCGTGCCTAGAGCCCATGCTCCACAACAAGAGAAGCCACCGCAATGAGAAGCCCGCGCACCGCTACGAAGAGTAGCCCCCGCTCGCCGCAACTAGAGAAAGCCCGCGCGCAGCAACGAAGACCCAACGCATCCAAAAATAAATAAATTAACTAATTAACTTTTTAAAAAGATTTGTGACCTTTCCAGTGTGTAAGCCATACCTCCACAGAAAGAAACAAAATTAAAATACGACATACAATTAAATGATATCATGTCTGGGATTTGCATGAAAATAATATAGGAAGTGAGGAAGCAGGTGGAGGCACAGAAGAAATGCAATTAACCATGAGTTAGTATTTGTTAGATGGGTACGTGAGGTTTATTATACTCTTCTGTTCACTTCTGCTTGTTTGAAGTTTTGCATAATAATAATATATAAACGTATGTGTATACATGGATAGATAGATAGGCGATAGATAAAACAAATACCTGTTGAACCCAGTGACCCAGGCACTTCCTCCCTTCAGAACTCAGATGCCTGCTCATCTCAGTGATCCAGGTGGTCCAGTGCTTGGATCATGCTCACATCGCCCCTCTCCTAAGATTCTGTTGCCCTCCCCAGGTTAATGCATGTGGGAGCCTAGGTCAGCACCAAGGACAGATCCACAGCATTGCGTCTCAGAACCACAGACAGCAACTCAACTAATAGGTGAGACAAAGGACAGGGAAATGAGGAAATGACATCCTTCCGATTTCCAGAACAGTGTGGAACAGGGCAGGAGGGTAGAGTCGAAGAAGAGCCAATCAGTACTACTGAATAAGAGCATTCCTTCAACAAATAGCCATTGAGCATCTCCTATGTGCCAGGCACAGTTCTAAACACTGGGGATGGCAAAATCCCTGTCCTGAACAAGTAGAAAAATAAGAAGACAGGATCATTTAGATAAATGCCATGTGCCATGATAAAGACGTAGCAATGAAATATGATACAGAGTTATTTATGGGGTGGGAGAGGAGCATTTCTGAAGAGATGGGCAAGGAAGAGACTATATTGAAAAGAGAACTGGATGAAGTAAGGAAATGATCCAAGAGGAGACTGGAGGTAAAAGCATTCAGGCAGAGGAAGAAGCAAGCACCAAGATGTTGAGGCAGGAAAGAGCATGGCATGTTTGAGTATCAGCAAGAAGGCCAATGTGGTGGAGCAAAGTAAGTGGACGGGAAAGTGGCAGGAGGGGTTTTGGTAAGATAGGAGTAGACACACAGAGAGAAAGAGATAAAGAAAGAGACACAGGAAAATATGAAAGACAAGCAGAGACTGAAAGAGTCAAGAAAGACCCAGAGGCAGAAAGAGAGAAGCAAAACAACACTAGCTGTAATTTATAAAGTGCAATTTCCATTATCTATTCTATTACCTATTCATATATACATACTCATATATATTAATATATACATACTTTTTATTATGGAAAACTTCAAACAGAAAAGTGAACAGAAAAGTGTAATATTTATTGTCATTATTATATAACCACTCCAAAATTTAGTGTCTTAAAACAAAAAGTGTATTATTTCTCATGATTCTGAGGGTTGACAGGGCACTTCTGCTGGTCTCAGGCAGCTGCATTCAGATGGGGCTGGACTGGGGCTTTTGGCCAGGGTGCTTTGATTCTCCTCTACATGGCCTCTCCATGTGACTAGCTTGGGCTTCCTCACAACAGAGCAGTCTTAGAGTTCTAAGAGAACAAAAGCAAAAGCTTCTAGTTCTCTTAAGAACTGGACCTGGAACTGGCCCAGCATCATTTCTGCCACATTCTATTAGTCAAAACAAGTCACAAGCCAGCCAGATTAAAGGAGAAGAGACACAGAGTCTACCTGTTGGTGGGAGAAGCCACATACCAGCACAGAGGAGGAGGAATTACTGAAGCCAGCTTGGGAAACAATGTGCCACGAGGGCTTAATGTATGCCAGGTCCCGTGCTGAGGGCCCCAGATATTCCACCTCACCTAATCCTCAAGCAACCCTGTGACACAGGGTATAATCATCCCCCCACTTTATAGGTCTCATAGGACACACAGCCAGGGATAGAAGAGCTAGATATGAACTCAGGTCTGTCTCTAAACCAGGCTGTATGTGTGTTATGTTATTATGTTCCACCCAAAAATAAAGTCAGTGACCATGGCCATGTCAAGGCTTAACCCAGGGCTTCCCTGGTGGCTCAGCGGTTAAGAATCCGCCTGCCAATGCAGGAGATACAGGTTCGAGCCCTGGTCCGGGAAGATCCCACATGCTGCGGAGCAACTAAGCCCGTGTGCCACAACTACTGAGCCTGTCCTCTAGAGCCCGTGAGCCACAACTACTGAGCCCGCGTGCCACAACTACTGAAGCCTGCATGCCTAGAGCCCGTGCTCCACAACAAGAGAAGCCACTGCAATGAGAAGCCCACACACCGCAACAAAGAATAGCCCCTGCTCGCCGCAACTAGAGAAAGCCCGTGCACAGCAACAAAGACCCAATGCAGCCAAAAATAAATAAATAAATTTATTTTAAAAATAAAATCAAATAAAAATTAAAAAAATAAAAGCGGAGAGGCATGCACTTGGGGACAAAGACCAGGAGACAGAAACTCAGAAGCGAGGCCAGTGAGATACAGAGAGAAGCAGACTCACAGAGACAAAGCAAAAGCAAGAGAGAGATTGACAGAACCACAGGGTCTCCCTCCTTTAGCCAGGAAGCTCCATGGGGGCAGGGGTTTTGTCTGTTTTGTTATTACTGTATCCCCAACGTGTAGAGCAGTACCTGACTCTCAGTAGGTGCGCAATAGATGGATACTAGGCTGGAAAAGCAAAGAGCCTGCAGTTCCCCCAAACACCACCAGGTGGCAGTATCCCAATGCCCCGAAGCCTCCAAATGCCTAAATCCAAAAGACAGCAGTTGGAGGATTTGCCGCCACAGGCCTCAGACTTTCTGGACGTCTTCCCCCGGGCTGAGCCCCGCCCTTCCCTGCACAAGCCCTGGGTGATGAGTGACCTTTCCATATGAGACTACCTCTTCACCCGCTCCGCCACCCTGCCGAGTTAAACAACTCTTTCTTTGTCCTTGGCCCCTTCCGGCTGGGCTCCAAGGCATCTGGGTCCTTTCCAGGCCCGGAGATGGGGCTGGGATGAAGGTGGGGCAGCTGGGACGAGGCCAAGGAAAAGTCCTGAGGACTTTGGAATCAGTTCTTCTAGTCTTCCTGGACCAGGAGTATGGGTCCAGCCCCCTCCTCCCCTCAGACCCAGGATCCAGGCCCCAGGCCCCTCCCGCCTCAGCCCCAGGATCCAGGCCCCAGGCCCCTCCCCCCTCAGACCCAGGATCCAGGCCCCAGGCCCCTCCCCCCTCAGACCCAGGATCCAGACCCCCGGCCCCTCCCACCTGAGACCCAGGATCCTGGTCCCCAGCCCTCCTCCCCTCCAAGTCCCTTGCAGCTGCCCTGCTCCCTCCTCTGGGCAGAGAGGTCCTCTGGTGGTCCACCTCCCTGTCTTTTACAGAGACCCCTCTCCCCCTCCACGCCCCCCTTCCAGGGTTGAGACCAAAGCTGAGTCACAGGAAGCGCTGGGGCCCTGAGTCACCAACCCCCTCTCTGGGCTGCAGGGAGCTGGCTCTGGAGCAGTGTGCTACCAACTGACCCCCATAGCCCAGAACTTCCGTTTGGAGGCAGGTACCCTCCCACTGTGACCCATCGCCGCCCACCCTGGCATCTCCCACACTCTGCCTACTCTCTGCTTTTCTCTTTTAGTCGTGGTCTCTTTGGAGGCAAAATTTCCCTCCGCTCCAACTTCCCTGTCTTGATTCTGACTCCTGCTTTCTCTTCACCACTAGGTCTCTTCTGTCTCCAGCTCTTTGAGTTTGTAAAAACTTCTCCCCCCAACCTCCTCCCTGCCCTCTCTCCCACTCCTTCTCAGTCTGTCTCCCTCCCTCTCCTCTGGCTCCAACATTTATGGTCTCTCTGGTGGTCTCTCTCCCCTCAGTGTTTCACAGTTGCCTGCGCTGGAGCACAGAGGCTGTGGAAGGCCTGGGGCTAGAGGTCTCTGTTCCGTGGCCACTGACCCTCAGGCAGCCGCAGTCTCTGTGCCCCTGGCCTTTGGCCCCTGAGGGAGGCTGGGGTGGAACTGGGAGGGGCAAAGCTGTTCCCAGCTGTGCCCCTGAACAGGAGAGAGAAACTGAGGCAGAGAGGAGCTTAGAGAGGCCCAGACACACAGGGCACTAGAGATGGAGAGAGGATGAGGCAGAAAAGACAGCACAGGCAGAGATGGAGACAGAGTCAGAGAGCAACAGACAGAGACACAGATAGCAACGAACACAGAGAGGGGCAGGGAGCGAGCGTGAAACAGAAAACCAGTGAGATCGTAGGATCTCACTTCGATGTGGAATCTAAAAAAAAGGGTACAAATGAACTTATTTACAAAACAGAAACAGACTCAGAGACACAGAAAACAAACATATGGGTACCAAAGGGGATGGAGGGAAGGAATAAATTAGGAGTATGGGGATTAACAGAATCACACTACCATATATAAAATACAAAAACGACAAAGATTTGCTATATAGCACAGGGAGCTACACTCAATATGTTGTAAAAACCTATAATGGAAAAGAATCTGAAAAAGAATATATATATAACCGAATGTGTGACTGAATCACTTTGAAACTAATCACCTGAAACTAACACAATATTGTAAATCAACTAAAACAAACAAGGTTATCAAAGGGGAAAGGGTGGGAGGGATAAATTGGGAATTTGGGATTAACGGATACACACTACGGTATGTAAAATAAACAACAAGGACCTACTGTATAGCACAGGGGACTACATTTAATATCTTGTAATAACCATAGTGGAAAAGAATCTGAAAGAGAATATAAATATTATATATACATATATATAACTGAATTACTTTGCTGTACATCCGAATCATTGTAAATCAACTACTTCAATAAAAAAAATTTTTAAACAGTGGGATGCAGGGATAGACACAGAGACAGAGATGCTGAGAGACATAGGGACACAAAGAGAGGCAGAACCAGACAGAGAAATGGAACCAGAGAAATGGACGGAGAGAGACAGAGCCAGAAGATACTTAGAACAGAGACAAAGGCATAAAGGAGAGGAAAAGAGAGACAGAGAAAGACAGACGGAGAAAGAGATAAAGAGGAACCGAGGAACCGAAAGGCTTCCAGAGCGGGAGAGACCGAGACAGCAGTCTGAGGCAAGGCCTGGGGGAGCCAAGAGGGAGCGGGGTGCGGGGGTGTTGCCGGTCAGGCTGCAGCCTGGTGATCCCCCGGCTGCAGCATCTCCACCAAGCAGACAGGCACGTGTCTCCATCACTCCTCCGCCGCGCCTCATCCCGAGTGGGAATCACATGTGCACCACGGGGCCGGGCCCCAGCGTAGGTTGTGTTTTTGTCACCGGGTGTGTCTGTGTGTGCAGTTTGGTGTCTCCGGGTGTGTCCGTGTGGGTTGTGTTGGTGTGACGCCAGGCAGGTCTGTGTGTCTCATTGCCCTGTGGCTGGAGGGACCACGTTCCTACATGGCATACAACTCAGGAGGGGAGAGGGTTTATGTCTGTGTGTTTCCCCCGAGAGTGGTGTCCATAGGGCCACCCACCACACGGTGAGAGGGGTTTTGTGTCACCTCGCCAGTGAGTCCCCGTGTGTTGCTGGTGGAGGGTTTTGATCTGTGTCTAGATGTACGGTGTACAGACCCGTGCGTAACTTCTGTGCTGCTGCATGTGGTCACGTGCCACACGGTTGTCACTCTGGGGGTCACCGTGCATCAGTCTGCATTGCATTCGCTGTTCTGGGCGTCAGACACGTTGTGTCTCTTCTTTATGGGTGTTGTGTGTGTAAAGTTGCGTACCACTCAGCGATGTGACCCTGTGTCTCCTTCCAGGTGTGTGTCCGTGTTGGGGCCTCTCTTTTCCCTGCCGAGAACACAGACCGGGGACCCACACGCAGAGCGTTGTGTTTGCTATGGCTGTGTATTACATTGTACCAGAGGGCGTTCCCCGGTGCCGCGTGTGGTGTCGTCGCAGGCCTAAGTGATGGCTGTGTCAGTGGGCCACATCTACTGGTTCATGAGACACAGTGTTTGTGCTGGGAAATAGTGTAGCACGTGTTTTGTGTCATTGTGTCTTTGTGTATTCCACTATATATGTTGTGTTTGTGTGGCCACCTGTGTTGGAGTGTATCATGTGCCAGGCTGTGTGTGGGTATGGTTTATGGTGTCGGCCCGAGGCGATGGTGCATGTTTTACTCTGCGCACGTTGCTCTTGGGCGTCAGGGTCCACGTAGCCTGTGGCCAGCCCCCCTCCCCCGGGGGCACCATTCTTGGTTGTGTCCTGTGTGGTGCACCAAAATAGATCAAAATGTCTTACATGGGGCACGTGCCGCTTGGGTTTCTGTGTGTGTCACTGTGCCTATAGGTCCGTTCCTACACGCACCCGTTCATATTGTTCTCTGACTGCATATATGAACGGCATCGTGCACTGGGGTATATTGTCTGTCAGGGCGAATCCACGTGTGTCGTGACTCATTCTATGAGCATATGTGCTTGAGTCACCACGTGCCGTGACGTACGTCAGTGTGCATTTCTCTACGTGCTGGGTGATTGGAGACTGCCACGGGTGTGTCCCTAAACGCTGTGTGTCTGCACATGTCGCGTTTTGTTCCACAGGTGTGTGATGGCTGAGTGCTTTGTTCACACAGATATGTTGTGTGTGGCGTCTGGGGATTGCGAGGTCAATACAGATTGTGTGTTTGTGGAACACCCGTGTATGTTGTGTTTGTGTAGCTACGAATGGGCCTCATCCTGTGTGAGGTGTCTGGGTGTGGCTGTTTGTGTCAGCAGATGTCGTGCCAACTTTGATCGCGGTGTTTGTGCCTGTGTGTGGACAATATTTAGGTGGCCGTGCGTGCCACGGGGCGCTGCCTGCCTCACTAAGTGCCAGTGTGTGTCGCATCATGTGTGTGGTGTCCGGGTGTGGCTGTGAGTTTCAGAGCTTGTCGAGAGTTGTGAGTCACTCGGTGTAGGTTGTGTTGTATGCCCATGGGTGTTATAGGTTCTGTCTCCGGCCATGCCTGCCGCGTTTGAGGGTGTTATCACCCTGTGTTGCATGGTGTCCGGGTGTGGCTGAGTGTAGGTGTGTATTACACGCTGCAGACCGTTGTGTATGACAAAGCCCATTGTGTGTTGGTGTGTGTCTTAATCCATGTGGACACACGCCTCTTCCTTGTTCTGCCCCAAGACACACCCAGCCCCTCCTTAGTCTGGGAAGGGGGGTTGGGGAGCCTCCCCTCTGCCCAGGGGCCTCCCCAGCACCTCCCCGCCCTGCCCAGCAGTCACCACCCCCCAGAGGGCACAGGCTCTGCTGCGCCTCAGAGCAAGAGCTCGGAGCGAGGGGGCAGAGCAGGCCGGGGACCTGCAAGCCATAGTGGCTGCTCTTTGTGTGCTGCGAGGTGGGGGACTCTGGGCCGGAAGCTGGCTGAGCCCCAAGACCCCGGGGGCCATGGGCGGGGAGGTGGTGCCGGGCCTGGGGGCCCTGCGGCGGAGAAAGAGTCTGCTGGAGCAGGAGAAGAGTCTGGCAGGCTGGGCTCTGGCACTGGCAGGAACCGGCATCGGACTCATGGTCCTGCACGCGGAGATGCTATGGTTCGGGGGGTGCCTGGTGAGTGGGGGCTGGAGGCTGAGACTCCCGAGTCTGGAGGGAGGAGGGGCTGGGGGCTGAGACTGCTGGGTCTGAGTGAGGAGGGGGCTGGGGGCCAGGACTCTCGGGTCCTGAGTGAGTAGAGGCTGGAGACCCCTGGGTCTGAGAGTGGAGGGGGCTGAGGGCTGGACTCCTGGGACGTAGGGAGGTAAATGCTGGGGGCCCTCTCTGCAAAAGGAAGGGAAGAGGGGTCACAGAGTGTCAGTCTGAAGGTATTGCAATTAGACAGTTGGAGGTCCAGGACCCCTGGAGGCCAGGAGGTGGCTGGTCAGATACTTGAGTCTCCCAAGAGCAGATTAGGGGAGAGGTAACCCCAGGTTCAGGGAAGGGAGGGTGGGGAGAAAGGCTGACTTCTTCCAGTAGGCGGCAGCTCCTTGGTCCTTATCTAATCTCTAATGTTCGCCGCAGTATCTCAGAGGCAAAGGGCAGAGACCAAAAGAACTGGCTGGGTGGCGGGGTGGGAAAAGAAAACAAGCACCGCCCCCTCCCCCCTCCATCTCCATCATTAAGAAGCTCAGCTTCCCCAGAATCTATGGGCTATTTAGTCTGGGAGATAAGGGAGAGGTAGGTTTATGGTAGCCTGGACTCCTGGGTCCCAGGAGAGGAG
Source organism: Physeter macrocephalus (assembly GCF_002837175.3). Classification (NCBI taxonomy): domain Eukaryota; kingdom Metazoa; phylum Chordata; class Mammalia; order Artiodactyla; family Physeteridae; genus Physeter; species Physeter macrocephalus. The sequence continues at coordinate 9,820,312 of NC_041230.1, forward strand.
AGGCTGGGGCCCGGGCTCCTTAGAGGTGACTTAGAGCGTTTTTAGGGGAAGAGGGGCTGACTTTGAGGATAGTGTGAGTGGGGAAGGAAAGAACAAGTGGGGCTAGGACAGGTCTGAGCAGGCTCCCAGCACATCCCAGCCCTGGTCCGGGCAGTGATGGGGGCAGATGAAGGACACGGGTAAGAACTGGCGGCTTGAGGACAGCACAGAATTGCTCAACAGGAAAGGAGGGGTTGGAGATCTGTCTAGGGTAAGGGACGTGGAATTGGGCTGGTTGGAGGGCACTGATTTGAGGATTGAGTTGGGGGGATTTCTTGGGGACAACACTCAGGCTTGCACTTGGGGGTGGGAGAGGCAGGCAGCTTTGAAGTGACCAGGAGCCACATGGACTGTCAGGGCAAGCTGGCTTCCTCTGGCCGGGTGGCCAGGCGAGGGCAGCGGGCACTGAGGGGGTGGGGCTGCCGAAGCCCATGCCAACAGGAAGCATGGCTGGGCCGACCCGCCGCTCCCACACTTCAGCACCCCGCCCAGCAGGGGAGGTGAGGACAAGGGAGCCCTGGCAGATGGGAAGGGACGGGGGGGTCTTTCCTACGCCACCCCATCCCTCACCTCCACTTGCTTCCCTCTACCACCTGCCAGGCTGCTGCCTCCAGCACAGGGACTCTGGAATCTGCTGCAGCTCTCTGAGCCTCAGTTTTCCCAACTGGAAGCCGGGGGTGAGGGTTGAAATACATGACCCGAAGGGTCCTCCTCGGCCCCCTTTCTATGACTGCCTTGACAACACTCGTGTCCCCTCCCCAACTCCACCGTAACCTAATAAACTCATTTTGCAGGGATCCAGACACCTGCTCGCCAGGGGGGAAGGGCTGGAGGAGAGGCAGGTGCCAGACCCCACTGATGCAGGAGAACGTGATAGAGATAGTGGGGCGGGAGAGGGAGGATGGTGAGAGGTACCGAGAGGCAGCGATACACAGAGAGACCAAGACAAAGATGCAGTAAGAGACGGAGTGGTACAGACAGAGAAGGGGGTCGGGGATTCGGGGCAAGAGGAATTGGAAAGGCGAGAGGACCACCAGAGAAGTGGATTGCAGAGTGGGGAGGAGGTTGGGTCTAGTGGGGTGTTCTTTGGGACAAACTAAAGAACAGGACAGGGAACTGGGGAGCCACAGAAGGATGAAGGGGTGGGGAGGGCTAGGGACAACAGCACCATTGTTCGGGGAAGGGGGGGCAGGCCCCATGGGGCAGGAAACTGGCCCTCTTCCCCTGCACAGAGGGGGGCCCTGGCCGGGTCAGGGGAGCTGGCAGTGTTTTAGGAGAAACAGGTGCTGAGCTCAGAGTGGGAGCCCAGGTGGCCCCTTCCCCCTGACACCACCTCCCAGGCAGGGATCCCCGCACACACCCCCTCCTAGGGAATCCAGCAGTCTCAGTCTCCTCTAAATCCCTTCCTCAAGAATTCTAGATTCCTCCCAGGTATTGCCACACAAAGACAGGGAAAAAAACTTCCCGTGGTTTCTGGAGGCCATGTGCTTCTGGCCAGATCTGCCCTGGGCTTAGAGCCAGGAGAGAGGGCAGGAGGTGGGGAGGGGGGCAGAGGAGACACACGGGGCAGCAGGACTGGGGGGCCTTTCTCAGAGCTGGGGCTGGGGTCTTAGGAACCCAGCCCCCTGGATGAGGGCAGGGGAGGGTGTCATTCATTCCCTGGGGCCTGAGTGATAGTTTCTAGGCTTCTCAGGAACTGCGGAGGGCGGCGGTGGGGGTGGGGGGACCTGAAGTTGCTTTCTAGGGCAGAGACCAGCTGGGTGGGAAGGGAAGGGGAGGGACCACTCTTTAGAGGCTAAATGTCTATTTCTAGACACCCCATACACACACACACACACACACACACAAACACACACACACACACACACACACACACAACTGAGGAACTATTATTGATGGGGACGGGACCAGTATGGGGGAATTAGGGAGGAATGTGAGTTTCAAGGTCTTCCCTCAGGGGTGTGGTCCTAGGAGAAGAGCTGAGGAGGAGGGTGAACACTAGCACCTGGGCCAGGGCTGTCCCGTTGGGAAGGAAGAGGGCAGTCTCCCTGGGGACCAGGTGATGGTTTTGAGACTTCCCCAGACCTGAGGCATCAGGAGGAACTGGGCTGGGGGCTGGGGGTTAGGAGGCTAGGAAATTGGGAATGGAGAAGGGACGGCGGTTCGGGAAGCGTGCAGCGGGGACTGAGGGAGACCACGGATCTCACCCCTTTCTCTCTCCCTCCCAACAGTGGGCGATCCACCTGTTCCTGGTTAAATGCATGATCAGCATCTCCACGTTCTTTCTCCTTTCCCTTATTGTGGCCTTTCATGCCAAAGAGGTCCAGGTAGGCCCCCAGCCCCTTCCTAGCTCCCCTCAGCCCCGTCCCCCCACGCCCTGTCGGCTCACACTTCCCACCTCCTGGGCTGAGTAATGAGCTTCCTCCACCCTGAGATACATCCACACCCTCATCCACCCGGAGGGGATGAACCACGGACAGACAGCCCCCCGGAGCAGCCCTGACCTTCCTCCACCTGCTGCCCTCTGTCTCACCTTGCACACCTGTAGATGCTGAGAGTTCCCGCCCCCAGGCCTCTGTCCACGCTCTCCCCAGGTTGCCTCACACAAGACACAGCCTCCCAGATCTCACTTCTCCATCCCTGAGTCCCTACCTGTTCCCGTCCCAACAACCCAAGATCCTAGCCATGTGCCCACAGGTCCTTCCCCACTGCTGAGCTCCCCACCTCTGTGCCAACGACCCCACAGACCCAGGAGCCCTTCCCATCCGTATCCCCCCCTCCCATCTCATGTCTCAACCCACACTGGACTCTCCACCCCTTCCCCGCTCATCTCATCCCCCACATCCCCAGATCCTGTTCCCTTCCCCCCACACCTCTGCAGTATAAAATGAGGGTTATTGGTCGAGTGTGGTGACACCCCTTGCAGTGCCTGGCACACAAGATGTGCTCAGTAAGAAGTACACATTATCGTTAAAGCAGTCATTCGAGTAGTTAAGTGGCCTGAGGGCCCTGGGCCTCAGTTTCTGCATCTATAAAATGGGGGGTAAGAATATTTTCAATCTCACTGTCTCGTGAGCATTCACTGAGTCACAACACATACAGAGGATAGCGCAATGCCTGGCACCTCCAAAGTGCCCTGTAAATGTTGGCTATTATCATTGCTAATGGGATGATGGCAATTACTACTGCGTCCCCAGAAACTGGAGTAGTACACAGCTCTATGGATGTGGAATGTAATTTCTTGGGGAGGCAGGGGTTTTGTTTTGTTTGTTTTGTCCACCCATATCCTCAATATGTCTCAATATATCGAACAATGTCGGGCATACAATAAGCACTCAATAAGTGTTCCTGGGCTGTAAGTTCTGGAAGTGGGCTGAAACTAGGAGGGGGAGAAGGTGGAGAGATGTCTTCCTCGGGTCCTGCCCTGCCCCTTCCCACCCTCCCGGGCCCCATGCCCTGCGCTATCTGCCTCCCTCTCCGGCCCCGCGGGCGCGCCCCCCTTATCTCCCCGCGCAGGCTGGGGAGCGGGCGCCTGACCTTCGTGTGACCCCCCTCCTTCTCCATCCGTTCCCCTCCCTGCAGCTGTTCATGACGGACAACGGGCTCCGGGACTGGCGCGTAGCGCTGACCGGGCGGCAGGCGGCGCAGATCGTGCTGGAGCTGGCTGTGTGCGGGCTGCACCCGGCGCCGGTGTGGGGCCCGCCGTGCGCGCAGGTCTCGGGGTCCGCGCAGACGGCGGCCACGCAGTCCTGGCCGAGTTTCCTGGGCCAGGCGGAGGCGCTGCTGTCGCTGGCCATGCTGCTGCGCCTGTACCTGGTGCCCCGCGCCCTGCTCCTGCGCAGCGGCGTCCTGCTCGACGCCTCCTACCGCAGCATCGGCGCGCTCAACCAGGTCCGCTTCCGCCACTGGTTCGTGGCCAAGCTGTACATGAACACGCACCCCGGCCGGCTGCTGCTCTGCCTCACGCTCGGCCTCTGGCTCACCACCGCCTGGGTGCTGTCGGTGGCCGAGAGGTGAGGGTGCGGGGGGAGGGGAGGGCGGGAAGTGCCGGTACCTGGAGCCTCTGGAGGAGCCGCTTACAACCACCATCGCCCTGTACCGTGGCGCAGGCTGGGACTCCCTGGGACCAAGAAGTGGAGAAAGCCTTTCGCCCCAAAGCCTTTCCTCCACCTGCAGTCTCCAGTCTCCCCAGACACACACACACACACACCATAGGAAGCCCTGCCCTTCCTGTTTCCAAATCCCTCCTGCCTCAGGTTTCCAGGCATCTGTTCAGTCTCCACACGCAGGCACTGGGCCCTGGCCAAGGGTTGCACCTGCTTTGGAGGAAGGGGACATCTTTTCCAAATTAGCACAGATGCACGGTGGGTGCTCCCGGTGACCCCCGGGCTGTGCCAGAAGGGAATTTCATGCAGAGAATTGGTACGGGAATTCGAGGCCCCCTGCTGGCCTTTGACCTGATGCTGGAAATGTACCCCTCAGGGCCTCCACTTACCTTACAGATAAACAAATTGGGGGTAATCTTAGCCAGTGGTTCTCAAAGTGTGGTTCAGGGGCCAGCAGCATCTCCTGGGAACTGGTTGCAAAGCCAAATTCGCAGGCCCCACCCGGATCTATGGAATCCAAAACTCTGGTGGGTTGGGCCCAGCAATCTTTTTTAACAGTTCACGCTGATGCTGGCTCAAATTTGAGAACCTCTGGTTTAGTACATCTGGCAAAGCGTTCTTGACGGGAGATGGAGAATGGGAAGAACTGGCCTTAGATCTCTCTTCTCTCAGCCTCTGTTTCTGCATCTATAAAATGGGTATCAAAATCCAACATCTTTAAAGTCTCCCTGGCAATTCTAATCTTTCATGATTTTAAATTCATTCATCTCACAGGATCTCAGTTTTCTCAGTTGAGAAATTGGTCAGGATCAGTAAATGATACTCTCACCAATTTTCTCACCTGAAAAAAGGGAGGATGGGGAGGGAGCCAAATTTCTAAATCTGTTTGAGGCAGAAGTCCTCATACTTGAATGTATTTGGGGATGAAAGGGCTTGGAGCTTAAGAGGGCAGATTTAATCCCCACCTCCAGACACTAATTTAGTGGGTTTGAGGTGTCTGGGGCCCTGGTGAATGATGCTTTCCCTGCTTTGGCCTAACTGTGGGTCAAAGTTAGACAGATCCTGATTATCAATCCTTTCCATGGCTGGACCTAAATGTCCCCTCCTATGAAGTGAGGGGAAAAGAGGCAGAGTCCGCCAAGCCTTTTTATTTTTTTTTTTAATGTGCATTTATTTACTTATTTTAAAGATTTATTTATTATTTATTTTATTTTATTTATTTTATTTTATTTATTTTTGGCTGTGTCGGGTCTTGGTTGCGGCACGCAGGATCTTTTGTTGCGGCACGTGGGCTTCTCTCTAGTTGTGGCGTGCAGGTTTTCTCTTCTCTAGTTCTGGCATGCAGGCTCCAGGGCGCGTGGGCTCTGTGGTTTACGGCACGCAGGCTCTGGTTGAGGTGTGCAAGCTCAGTGGTTGTGGTGTGCAGGCTTAGTTGCCCTGTGGACTGTGGGATCTTAGCTTCCTGACCAGGGATCGAACCCGTGTCCCCTGCATTGTAAGGTGGGTTCTTTACCACTGGACCAGCAGGGAAGTCCCCGGCCAAGCCTTTTTAGAGTCCCACCTTTTTAGTCCTGATAGGGCCACCTCTAGGCCATAGAGCATCTTTGTGGAAATTAGAAAAAGGTGCCCCTTCCTTTGAGTGGATGCAGCCCCCTGCTGGGTCTGACAAGTGGACTTCAGGCTGGGTTTCCGCCCCCCTCTCAACCCCTCAACCACACGCTCTGAATGCAGTAGCCCTGGTAGCCTGGCTGAAACCAAAGGCTTTGGAATTGGTCGGATCCAGGTTCAAATCCCACAGCCCAGAGTGGTTGAGAATCTTGCCCAGGTCACACAACAAAGAGGAGGCCAGGCAGGCCCTCCAAAGCCCAGAACTTACTGGCTTTTTCTGAGTGCTTCTTGGAAATGTGGGTGTATGTTAAGAAAGAGGGTATCAAACATCACAGGAGGGCTTCCCTGATGGTGCAGTGGTTGAGAGTCCGCCTGCCGATGCAGGGGACATGGGTTCGTGCCCTGGTCCGGGAAGATCCCACATGCCACGGAGCGGCTGGGCCCGTGAGCCATGGCCGCTGGGCCTGCGCGTCCGGAGCCTGTGCTCCGCAACGGGAGAGGCCACAGCAGTGAGAGGCCCGTGTACCGCAAAAAAAAAAAAAAAAAAAAATCACAGGAACCCCAGAATTAACCCACTCTTCCCCACAGACAGACCGTTAATGCCACCGGGCACCTTTCAGACACACTGTGGCTGATCCCCATCACATTCCTGACCATCGGCTACGGGGACGTGGTGCCGGGTACCACATGGGGCAAGATTGTCTGCCTCTGCACTGGGGTCATGGTGAGTACACCCACTCAGGGACCCTTCCTTTATCCCACACTGCTCATCCCCTGGGCCCCAGGAAACCACGGAGCCAACTAAGGCACTCAGGGACACCCCCAAGAAACTCAGGTGTCTGGACCCCCACAGCCCCATTCCCTGTCCAGGACACAAACACTAGCCTCATTTCCTTTGAAAATCCAGGAATCCATCCCGAGTCCTTGCTCTCTCCAGAACCTAGGACCCAGCCCTCATCCTCCTCGGGAACACAGGCCCCTGACCTCCCAGCCCCATTTCCTCCCAGATTCCAGGAATCCAGTCCCAAGCCCCACCAAGACTCAGCTATCTCTCCCTCTCCCCCCTTTACTCTCTCAATCATCCAGGACTCAGGTACCTGGTTTCCCAGCTCTAGGCTCTTCCAGGACCCAGGAATCCAGTCTCCCAGCCTCCAGTAAAGCTATTTATTGCGTCTAGACATCAAGAGCATGCCTGTGGGCTCAGGCTGCCTGGGTTCAAACCCTGCTTCTGCCCACCTCCTAGCTGGGAGTCAGCCACACAATCTTTCTGGGCCTCAGTTTCCTCATCTATAAAATGGGGATGCTGATACCAGTGTACTCCTCATGGGGTTCCTGAGAAGACGAAATGAATTAAACCACGTAAAGGGTCTCAAACACAGAAAATGCTCAGTAAATGGGTCAGGGGGTGGCGATGCAGAAGCTGTTATTGTAACTGGTTCCAGACATCTGGCTGCCCCTACCCCAGCTCTTGTGCCCTCAAGGATGAGGCAGAGGCTCCCCAAGCCCCAGACTCCAGCCTCCTCCCCAGAGTCGGCCTCCTCCTAAATCTAGTCATCTGCCCCCTTCCCCTCACAGACCCAGCACCCAATGCCTTGGCCTTCACCTCCCTGTGAGATCTGGCTCCCTTCACCCACAGGGATTCAAGCCTCCAGCCCCAGCCCTGATTTGTCCCAGGAAGGACATGGTGAATCCCCCAGTCCTGGGTCCACAGGTGATGCATGGGGTGAAATATGACAGCCCTCTCCCCTCCAGCAGTGAGTCTTTGTGACTAGGAAAGAGGGGCAGAGACTCAGCCAAGGACACGCTCCCAAAGGGTCAGGGACCCTCAGGGCTGCCTGGGACCTCCTCCCTCATTTGACAAAAGGAGAAACTGAGAGATAAGGCAATTTGCACTCGAGCTCACGGCCCACTCCTAGCTGAGAGGTTCCAGGGTACGATGGTGTTAACTCATGGAATCCTCGGAGTAATACTGTGAGGCTGTGCACATTTTACAGATAAGAAACTCAGACACTGAGAGATGAGATAACTTGCTCTGAAGCTGGGCTTGACAGCCAAGCAGTCCCAGAGCCAAGGTTTACAGCTAGTAATTATTTTGAGGGTCAAGAGTTGAAACATAGGGGGTGGGGGAAGACTTCAGGAGATTCATTCTAACTCCAGGGAGAGTGAACAGGTGCTACAGAGCAGTTGGGATTTGCTGGGGCCTTGAAGGATCAGAGGCCTCGAGAAGGAAGGGAGAAGAGTGAGACCAAGGTGCTCAGGCAGGTGAGGGCTGAGTTGCCTGGGACGGAAGCTGCGCAGAGGAAGAAGGGCGGCCTGGACCTTGGAAGGCCTTGAGAGCTGGGCTAAGAAGTCTGGGGCAGTGGGAGCCTAGAAGGAGATTAGGGTGAGGGCGTCAGGGTCATAACTGGGTGTTCGATCTCCCTGGGGTCAGGGTGGAGTGAGGGAAAGGCTGGAGACTGTCCAGAAGGGAGAGGATGTGGCCAGAGCTGGGCAGAGGCTGTAGGGGTGGGGAGGAGGGGGAGGGACACCCTCTGTGACCTGATGGCCCACTGGACCGTGGGGAGGAAAGGGTCCCCCAGGAGCCTGAGGTCTGCTCCTTGCCCAGAACCAGCCCTTCTCCCCAATCGCCAATCACACATTTAACAAAAGAGAACATGGGCTTCCCTGGTGGCGCAGTGGTTAAGAATCCGCCTGCCAATGCAGGGGACACGGGTTCGAGCCCTGGTCCGGGAAGGTCCCACATGCCGCGGAGCAACTAAGCGCGTGTGCCACAACTACTGAGCCTGCGCTCTAGAGCCCGCGAGCCACAACTACTGAGCCCACACACCACAACTACTGAAGCCCGCGCACCTAGAGCCCGTGCTCTGCAAGAGAAGCCACCGCAATGAGAAGCCCGCGCACCGCAACAAAGAGTAGCCCCTGCTCGCCGCAACTAGAGAAAGCCCGCGTGCAGCGACGAAGACCCAATGCAGCCAAAAATAAATAAAATAAAATAAATATACTTTTTTTTAAAAAGAGAGAGAACACTGTGATGGTGTAAATACCACACCCAGGAGTTGGACTCGGACGCATGATTTTATGATCTCAGCTCCACCACTGGGAGCTGTGGGACCCTGGTTCTCTCTGGGCTGGTTTGCTTGTCTGTCAACTAGTGGTGGTGGTGCCTGCCGTCTGTGGCCGTTGGAACGGTTCAAGGAGAGAGAGAGTTGGTGGCACGTGGCTGGTCCTCAGATCCCCACGGGCCTTGTGTCATAGTGCCTGCTGTGCCCACAGGGGGTCTGCTGCACAGCCCTGCTGGTGGCCGTGGTGGCCCGAAAGCTGGAGTTTAATAAGGCAGAGAAGCACGTGCACAACTTCATGATGGATATTCAGTATGCCAAAGAGGTGAGGGGCGCCTCCAGCACCCAGAGCACACCCCTCCCTCAGCCCCAGGATCCAGGCCCCCGGCCCCTCCCCCGTCAGCCCCAGGATCCAGGCCCCCGGCCCCTCCCCCGTCAGCCCCAGGATCCAGGCCCCCGGCCCCTCCCCCGTCAGCCCCAGGATCCAGGCCCCCGGCCCCTCCCCCGTCAGCCCCAGGATCCAGGAACCCTAGGAGGACTATCTCCCTTGACACTGTGAAACCCACCCCCAGATGAAGGAGTCGGCCGCCCGAGTGCTGCAAGAGTCCTGGATGTTCTACAAACATACACGCAGGAAGGACTCTAGAGCCGCCCGCAGGCACCAGCGCAGGCTGCTGGCCGCCATCAGCAGGTGAGGACCTCTGTGCGTGCGCACGCCATGTCCAAGTCTCTTCTCTGCAGGGTGCGCGCGCACGTGTGTGTGTGTGTGTGTGTGTGTGTGTGTGTGTGTGTGTGTGAGACTGAGCATGAACGCGTGCCCAGGTCAGGATGCCCATCTGTTGTCTTACTGAACGGATGCCCACCTGGGCCTCACAGTGACTCTGCATGATGGTTTCGTTTACATGTCTCAGAGTGTCTGTGGGCCTGGATGCCCGGGTCTCTATGTGGGAGGCGGGCTCATGGGTGCAGCCACCCCCTCTCATCCCACCTCTGAGCTAGGGCCACTCTGACCCCCCCATTTTTTTTACCCCCAGGTTCCGCCAGGTGCGGCTGAAACACAGAAAGCTCCGGGAAAAAGTGAACTCCATGGTGGACATCTCCAAGGTACTGGGATCTCATGAGAGGGGGTCTGGGAGAAGAGGGAGGTTGGGGGCAGCTGGTAAGGAGATCTGGCCCTGGAATAGGGAACGCTGGCACACACAGGCACTCAATAAAGGTTTGTGGCTGAACGAACGAATGAATGAATAAGTGAATGATGCAATAGCGTTTCTCATGTAAGGTGCAGTTTCCTTTGTGTAGGTTTTTTTTTTTTTTTTTGCGGTATGTGGGCCTCTCACTGCTGTGGCCTCTCCCATTGCGGAGCACAGGCTCTGGTTGCGCAGGCTCAGCGGCCATGGCCCACGGGCCCAGCCGCTCCGCGGCATGTGGGATCCTCCTGGACTGGGGCACGAACCTGTGTCCCCTGCATCAGCAGGCGGACTCTCAACCACTGCGCCACCAGGGAAACCCACAGTTTCCTTTGAAACTTAAATAACTTGTACAAAGAACTCCAGTGTTCGATGTGAAATTATCTCCATTGTCAAGTTACTTACATGTGGACGGACATAAAATTCCTTTCAACTATGACTCTTATACAACAATAAAACCAAAGCAAATTGACAAACCAAGTTCAAAGACAAAGGGCAAAGCAATAAAATGCGAATTAACAGCACTGACACACGGACAGGTGACAATGTTTAGGGAAAACTCAATCTGTGTTGCTATTGTGAAGAGGGGGCCCAGGAGCGCTGGGCAGCCTTGCCTGGCCAAGGGGTGACTCAGCTTGCCCTCCTTCTGCTGGGTCCCCTTGATTCTGAAGTGTTCGGGTAGGTGACATCACACCCCCTGGCTTGCCTCACAGCACCTCTTGCTTATCCGGTAGCCTTTGCTTTTTTCTCATTAGTCCACGACAATTCAAACAGTGGCCCTGGGCCCCAATACCATGGTAAACACAGCCACAGATGCTGGCCCCTAAACTGCATGGTGGCGGCCTAAATCTGCCGGAATTGGCAGGTCGTGATTTCCAAGATTATCCACCCAGCCCAAAACACGGAAGTCAAGAGTTCTCATAGAAAGCTCACACACACTCAAGGACGAAGCTGTGAACCCTAGTTTGAGAAGGCAGAGAAAGGGCTCTGTGGATTGTGAAGTCAGGCAGTCATCAATTCCACAAAGATTTAAGTGAGCACCTACTACGTTCTAGGGCCTCCCTGATCCAGGTGCTGCCTTGGGCGTGTCATTTAACTGCTCCAGGCCTGTTTCCTCAGCTCTTAAAAATGGACACAGGATTCCCACTGCTCACACTTTTAGGAGGATTTTAAACTATAAAGAGCACCGGGCCAAGCTGCTGGGCGGTGGCAGGTGGTTGATAAGGTAACTGATATCACTGAGGATAATCCTCCAAGGCCTGTAAGGACTTAGTAAATGCTGGCTCCGCTGCCTTACTCCACGGGGCAGGGAGAGTCTCCCCCAGCCCCCGATCCCTCTGACCTCTCTCTACCCAGATGCACATGATCCTCTGTGACCTGCAGCTGGGTCTGAGCACCTCACACCAGGCCCTGGAGAAGCAGATTGATGCGCTGGCAGGGAGGCTAGACACCCTGACCGAGCTGCTTCGCGCTGCCCTGGGTCCACGGCAGCTTCCAGAACCAAGCCAGGAGGCCACGTAGCTGGTAAGGGAGCTGGGACTTGGGCAGGAGAACATCCTGGAGGAAGGGTGCCTGTGGCCAGCACTCCATGTGGCTAAGGGGGTGGGGGATGGGTGGCCTGGAGGTGAGGCCACCCTTTCTCTTCCGCTCTGGCTCTGTCTGGAGGGAGGGACTCCAAGTTCGGGGCTGGACCAGCAGCAAAGGAAACAGACGTTCCATCCCTCCTTCACAGACCCTCTCAGTACCCCCTCCCTCTTTCTTTGCTTGGTCTCTGTCTCTGTCTCTTCCTCTGGTGTCTGGCGTGCCTGTCTATCCATCTTTCTGTTTGTCTCCCCAGGACCCATCCAGGAAGAACCAGGCTACTTTCCCCAGGATTGAGGTCAAGAACATTCTCTCTGCTACTCCTAACCCAGCCCCATGCATAAAGCCAGTTAAGCGTAAGGACCGAGGGGGGCCACACCTTGGGGTGGGTTGACTCCCTGATGACTGCTGGCGGGGACACTGGCTGAAGGAGGGAGGCCGTGGCCCATCCCCACCGAGGCCCCAAACGGGAAAATGGTCACCCCTGCCCCACATACCCTGTGCCTGGGCACTGGGACTCCTGAGTCCCAGAGGAGGAGGAGGGGAGCGGGGGCCCAGAGTCCAAGATCCTGGGCTGCATCAGTTACCCGCTGACCAGCATAGATGAAGGAACGAGGCCCGAGGCAGAAGGCAGAGCCCCCTGGCGGGAGATTGAGGAGGACACCAATTCTTCAGAGCTGCAGAGAATTATCTGGTGGGGGAGAAGGTGGGACCTGGGGGGAAGGGTGAAGCTCACCAGTCTCTGCTCTTATACTTTATAATAAATGTTAAACAAAGTCAGAAGAAGTTGCTGTTTCTTTCAAAACATATCCACACTCCAAACAGGCAGGTCAGCCAGTGGAACGCCCTTACCCTGTCTGAACCTGTTTCCCCATCTATAAAACGGAGGCCTCCAAGAAGTATCCTCCCAGGTCTGTAGGCTGGGGAGTCCTCAACTCCCGCCTGGCCCCAGCCCAGATCTGCGGCAAAGAGCAAGGGCTTTAAATTCAGGCCCAGGAGCCCCGCCCCCCAGCCCCTCCTCCCTCAGACCCAGGAGTCCAGGCCCCCAGCCCTCCTCCCTCAGATTTGGATCGGGGTCCAAATCCTGGCTCTGCTATCCACTGGCTGTGTGACTTTGGGCAAGTGGCTTCACCTCTGAACATTTCACTTCACCTGTAAGATGGGTCCACCTTCCCATGGGTCAGCTGTGAAGATTAAAACTGGGAGGGCACAGAGGGTCAGGCATTTAGTAAGAACAAATACATGAGAGAACTTAATCATTTTTATTAGTGCTACTGATTTTCAGACACAATGAATACGTGGCTGCCCTTTTTCTTTTTTCTACTGCCCTTTAACCCTCTCTACTCATATCCCACCAGAACCTAGAAGAAAACTCACCTATCAGGAGACTAACAGGAATTCCAAACCATCCTACGTACTTGTTTCATACCTGCTAGGACTAAGACAGAAAAAGGAAAGGGGGCTGGCACTTACAGAGGTCCTCCTGTACGCCCAGCTCTGCGCTCCTGTCTTGTAAGTCACCACCACCACTGCCCGCCCCACTCCACCCCATTGTACAGATACAGAAACTGAGGTTTCAAGAGGAGCAGGGCCTAGAGGTCCTGGATTCACACCCAGCTCATCCCACTACAGAGCCCTCCCTCTCTGCCCTGCTTGAGGTGAGTCAAAGACAGGGGAGCCTTGGACCCTGAATCTAGGTCTCACTTCCCACAGCCGCTTAGTTCCACTTGGAGAGGCTGATTCATCCTCGCTTCCCTTGATTTGAGGGGAAGCCCAGGCTGCGAGTCATCCTTCTCTGCTGAGCTATCTTTGGATTTCCCTGAAAGTCCACAGCCAGCCTCCCCCTCAGCCCCAAGAGCTAAACTAGGGCTTGCACCACCCACTGCCGCAGACAGCCCTTCCTCTGGACTCCAGCCCATCTAAGAGGAAGAGGAAACAGGAACATTTCCAACACCCTACCCCTGCAGTAAGCCCTCCTCAGTGATGCCAGATACCCTGCCGAACTCATTCCTCCAGGACCACCCTTTCCTAGTTGTACTTGGCTTCAGCGGGCAAACTCCTTCCTGCGCCTCCTTTGGGCCCCCGCTTAGATGTCCCCTCCTCCAGGAAGCCCTCTCTGAAGCTCCCATAGCCCCACGAACCTGCCTCTATTACAATAATAATATTTATTGGGCAAAGCCCCACGTTAAGTCCTTTATATAAATGATCTCACAAAATCTCTACAAAAGGAGACAAGGTGGTATTACTGGTCCCGTTTTACAGATGAGGAAACTGAGGCAGAGATTAAGAAACCTGCCCAAAGCCACAGCAAAGAGATGGGGGAGCTGGGATTTGACCCAGGTGGCCGGGCTCTGGAGCCCCAGCACTTAGCCAACCAGCCCATTCATTCGCTCAGAGATCCCTACACCCTATTTTCTTTTCTTTTTTTTTTTTTTTTCCCTATTTTCATTTTTGCTCTGTTGCGTCTTCAATGTCAAGGGCCTGGCATATACCAGGCCTCAGTGAATATCACTGAATGAACACACTTACTACCTGGGGTGGCTGGAAGCTTCTCACCCTCTACCACATGTTGGTTTCTTCTGGGACAAGAGACAAACTGGTTATAAGGGGCTTTTGACTAAGACACTAAGAGCACACGTGAGAGCACTCCTGTTCTGAGTTATCTCAGATCTGCCCCCACCACCCTGCCCCCACTCTCCACTGTGGAGCTCAGGTCCTGACCTCCCCCACCAGCAGTCTCTGCTCTCCCCCTCACACAATCAGCACGTCCTGAAGGCCCTGCACCAGGGGCAGGGCTGCAGGCATAAGTCAGATGGCTCTGCCCCCAGGGGCTCGGTCTCATGGTGATTTTGGCAACTTCCCCCTCCTACTTGTTTTGCCTCCATGCCCATGAGAGGACTGGGTGGGAAAAGTGGGTCCAGAGAGGGCTGGAGGGCTTACCAGGGTTAGAGAGCCAGTCAGGAGCTGAGGCCACCCAACCCCCCACCCCAACCATGCCCCAGACATTACCGGGCCCTTCCTCTGCTCAAAACCCTTCCATGGTTCCCACCTGTCCTTCTCTCAAAGTCTGGCTCCTAGTCCTAGCTCATTTTATCTCTTCTTGCAGGATCTTAGCTCCCTGACCAGGGATTGAACCCGCACCCCCTGCAATGGAAGTGCAGAGTCTTAACCACTGGACCGCCAGGGAAGTCCCCACTCATTTTTTCTTTCATTGAGATTTATATTACAAAAACAACACAAATTTTAAATGTGGCCTCAATAGATTTTTTACAAAAGCATTTACCTGAGCAACTACCACTCAGCTCAAGCTTGAAGTTTCTGGGCCCCTAAAAACTCTCATGCCCCTCCCATCTTGATTCCTTTTGCCCAGTTTTGAACTCTGAAAGGAACCCTGCTGCACACCCTAGTGTGTACCTGCTTCTTGGTACCAGCCAGGTGCACATTCGTTTTTACTACAGAATGGTGTTACTACGCGCACAGGCCTCACCTGGGGGGGCTCTTCAGGCTCTGCGCCCCCCTGCCCCTGCCTCCAGCCTCCCCATCCCCTCCCTGTCATGGCTGCTAATGATTCTGCACCCAATTCCAGTGTGTGAGGGTTTTTCCCCCCCATACCAAGCAATTATCAGACACCACAGTCGACTCAATCCTGACACTGTCTACCTGGAGACAGTGTCAGATTCCACAGGTTAAGGCTTCGGTCCTACAAGACAGCCCCCTACCCTCACCCCTTCAGATGCCAATTTCAAGTCCAGGTTGTCACCTGTGCTTCTGACCAACTGGCTACAGATCCAACAACCCCCTTCCTTGGGTTCGATGAGTGGCTCACAGAACTCAGAGACACGCTTGATTTACTAGATTACTGGTTTCTTATAAAAAGATATAACTCAGGAACAGCCACATGGAAGAGATGCATAGGGCAAGGTATGGGGAAGGGGCAGGGAGCTTCCATGACCTCTCTGGGCACCACTCTCCCGAAATCTCCATGTGTTCACCAACGTGGAAGCTCTCCAAACCCTGTCCTTTGAAGTTTTCTGTGGAAGCTTCATTACACAGTCATGACTGATTAAATCACTGAACTTCCGTGACTAATTCAACCTCCAACCCCTCTCCCCTCCCTGGAGACCTGGAAGTTCTGACCCTCTAATCATCCAGTCGGGTCCCTTGGCACCCAGCCCCTATCCTTAGGTTACCTAGGTGCTTTCTAAAGCCACCTCATTAACATAACAAAAGACACCCTTATTACTCCGTTCCAAAGGTTTTAGGAACTCTGTTCCAGACTCAGGGGACAAAGACCAAATACATATTTATTATAAATCACAGTATCACAGCTGCTCTAGCCACAGGGCTCTTCTTCCCTCCCAAAGATTCTCTGTCATAATTGCCCACCACTCTCCTGGCCCTTTTGCCCCATCCATGTAGAAAAAACATCGCCAGTATTTGTCCAGGTCTTTACGATGGTTGGTAAAGGAAGCTGTAACATCTACATCGACACCAGACTGCATTCCAAAGACCTGTTTTGAGCTTTTCTGCAGTGTGGGATTACTGCTAACATATAAAAACTAGGAGAGTGCTTTTTACAATTTGGAGGCAATGTCAAATGGTAACACTTTCCTTTCTTCTACCAGGATGAGCTGGCCCTTCTTCAATTCAAGTCCAAGCCCTGTCTCCACTTGTAACCAGGCTGCACCCTCTCGCCTCCTTGAGGGCCTGGGTCCTAAGTCTCCTGCCTCATCCATTTTCCCTGCTATTGAAACAGGAGGGCAGAGGCAGGGCACAACCTTTAAAAGAATGACATAGCCACAGGACATGACAAAAACTGCTTAGAACCAACTAAGTCCAAGATGGCAGAAGATTCAACTTCCAGTGGACCTTAAGCCTCATTATACGCTCATTGGAATACATTAGTTAAATGACATACCCACCAGCGCCATGACAGTTCTGAGGTCAAGCATAAAAGGTCAAAAAGTGGGCTGTGGCACAATTCCTGGAAATCCACGCCCATTCCCCTGAAATAGATGGAATAATCCTTCCACTCGTTCGTTAGCCTATGAAATGAACCCATTCTACAAAAACTAACCACCCCGTATTTCAGGGCCTCTCACCTTCTGAGATGGCCCACACTCCGTCTGTGGAGTGTGTTTCTCTCTAAATAAATCCACTTCTTACATATCACTTTGTCTCTCACTGAATTCTTTCTGCAAGGAGACATCAAGAACCTGAGCTTCATTAAGTCTTGAGACCAGGTGTGTGATCTCAATTAAAAGGCCATGGGTGGGCTTCCCTGGTGGCGCAGTGGTTGAGAGTCCGCCTGCCGATGCAGGGGACACGGGTTCGTGCCCTGGTTCGGGAAGATCCCACATGCTGCGGAGCAGCTGGGCCCGTGAGCCACGGCCGCTGAGACTGCGCGTCCGGAGCCTGCGCTCCACAACGGGAGAGGCCAGAACAGTGAGAGGCCTGCGTACCGCAAAAAAAAAAAAAAAAGGCCATGGGGAAGATGGCGGAGTAGAAGGATGTGCGCTCACTCCCTGTTGTGAGAGCACCAGAATCACAACTAACTGCTGAACAACCATCGACAGGAAGACACTGGAACTCACCAACAAAGATACCCCACATCCAAAGACAAAGGAGAAGCCGCAATGAGACGGTGGGAGGGGCGCAATCACAATAAAATCAAATCCCATAACCACTGGGTGGGTGACTCACAAACTGGAGAACACTTATACCACAGAAGTAGTATTTGTCCAGGTCTTTACGATGGTTGGTAAAGGAAGCTGTAACATCTACATCGACACCAGACTGCATTCCAAAGACCTGTTTTGAGCTTTTCTGCAGTGTGGGATTACTGCTAACATATAAAAACTAGGAGAGTGCTTTTTACAATTTGGAGGCAATGTCAAATGGTAACACTTTCCTTTCTTCTACCAGGATGAGCTGGCCCTTCTTCAATTCAAGTCCAAGCCCTGTCTCCACTTGTAACCAGGCTGCACCCTCTCGCCTCCTTGAGGGCCTGGGTCCTAAGTCTCCTGCCTCATCCATTTTCCCTGCTATTGAAACAGGAGGGCAGAGGCAGGGCACAACCTTTAAAAGAATGACATAGCCACAGGACATGACAAAAACTGCTTAGAACCAACTAAGTCCAAGATGGCAGAAGATTCAACTTCCAGTGGACCTTAAGCCTCATTATACGCTCATTGGAATACATTAGTTAAATGACATACCCACCAGCGCCATGACAGTTCTGAGGTCAAGCATAAAAGGTCAAAAAGTGGGCTGTGGCACAATTCCTGGAAATCCACGCCCATTCCCCTGAAATAGATGGAATAATCCTTCCACTCGTTCGTTAGCCTATGAAATGAACCCATTCTACAAAAACTAACCACCCCGTATTTCAGGGCCTCTCACCTTCTGAGATGGCCCACACTCCGTCTGTGGAGTGTGTTTCTCTCTAAATAAATCCACTTCTTACATATCACTTTGTCTCTCACTGAATTCTTTCTGCAAGGAGACATCAAGAACCTGAGCTTCATTAAGTCTTGAGACCAGGTGTGTGATCTCAATTAAAAGGCCATGGGTGGGCTTCCCTGGTGGCGCAGTGGTTGAGAGTCCGCCTGCCGATGCAGGGGACACGGGTTCGTGCCCTGGTTCGGGAAGATCCCACATGCTGCGGAGCAGCTGGGCCCGTGAGCCACGGCCGCTGAGACTGCGCGTCCGGAGCCTGCGCTCCACAACGGGAGAGGCCAGAACAGTGAGAGGCCTGCGTACCGCAAAAAAAAAAAAAAAAGGCCATGGGGAAGATGGCGGAGTAGAAGGATGTGCGCTCACTCCCTGTTGTGAGAGCACCAGAATCACAACTAACTGCTGAACAACCATCGACAGGAAGACACTGGAACTCACCAACAAAGATACCCCACATCCAAAGACAAAGGAGAAGCCGCAATGAGACGGTGGGAGGGGCGCAATCACAATAAAATCAAATCCCATAACCACTGGGTGGGTGACTCACAAACTGGAGAACACTTATACCACAGAAGT
>NC_041230.1:9840429-9842328 GCF_002837175.3 Physeter macrocephalus
AACCTATGGGATGCAGCAAAAGCATTTCTAAGAGGGAAGTTTATAGCAATACAAGCCTACCTCAAAAAACAAGAAAAATCTCAAATAAACAATCTAACCTTACACCTAAAGAAACTAGAGAAAGAAGAAGAAGCAAAACCCAAAGTTAGTAGAAGGAAAGATATCATAAAGATCAGAGCACAAATAAATGAAATAGAAACAAAGAAAACAATAGCATGGGTCACCTCAGGCCAAACAACCAACAGGGAGGGAACCCAGCCCCACCCATCAGCAGACAAGCCAATTAAAGTTTTACTGAGCTAGGCCCACCAGAGCAACACTCAGCTATACCCACCACCAGTCGCTCCCATCGAGAAGCTTGCACAAGCCTCTTTAATAGCCTCATCTACCGGAGGGCAGACAGCAGAAGCAAGAAGAACTACAATTCTGCAGCCTGTGGAAGGAAAACCACCTTCACAGAAAGACAAACAAGATAAAAGGCAGAGGACTTTGTACCAGATGAAGGAACAAGATAAAACCCCAGAAAAACAACTAAATGGAGATAGGCAACCTTCCAGAAAAAGAATTCAGAATAATGATAGTGAAGATGATCCAGGACCTGGGAAAAGGCAGAAGAACGGATAAGTGACCTGGAAGACAGAATGGTGGAATTCACTGCCACAGAACAGAATAAAGAAAAAAGAATGAAAAGAAATGAAGACAGCCTAAGAGACCTCTGGGACAACATTAAACATACCAACATTTGCATTATAGCGGTCCCAGAAGAAGATAGAGAGGAAGGGCCCGAGAAAATATTTGAAGAGATTATAGTCAAAAACTTCCCTAACATGGGAAAGGAAATAGCTACCGAAGTCCAGGAAGCGCAGAGAGTCCCATACTGGATAAACACAAGGAGAAACACGCCGAGACACATAGTAATCAAACTGACAAAAATTAAAGACCAAGAAAAATTATTGAAAGCAGCAAAGGAAAAACAACAAATAACATATAAGGGAACTCCCATAAGGTTAACATCTGATTTCTCAGCAGAAACTCTACTAGCCAGAAGGGAGTGGCACAATATATTTAAAGGGATGAAAGGGAAGAACTTACAACCAAGATTACTCTACCCCGCAAGGATCTCATTCAGATTCAAAGGAGAAATCAAAAGCTTTACAGACAAGCAAAAGCTAAGAGAATTCAGCATCACCAAACCAGCTCTACAACAAATGCTAAAGGAACTTCTCTAACTGGGAAACACAAGAGAAGAAAAGGACGTACAAAAACAAACCCATAACAATTAAGAAAATGGTAACAGGAACATACATATCGATAATTACCTTAAACGTGAATGGATTAAATGCTCCAACCAAAAGACACAGGCTCGCTGAATGTATACAAAAACAAGACCCATATATATGCTGTCTACAAGAGACCCACTCTGAAGACCCACCTAGGGACACATACAGACTAAAAGTGAGGGGATGGAAAAAGATATTCCATACAAATGGAAATCAAAAGAAAGCTGGAGTAGCAATACTCATATCAGATAAAATAGACTTTAAAATAAAGAATGTTACCAGAGACAAGGAAGGACACTAAATAATGATCAAGGGGTCAATCCAAGAAGAAAATATGACAATTATATATGCACCCAACATAGGAGCACCTCAATACATAAGGCAACTGCTAACAGCTATAAAAGAGGAAATCAACAGTAACACAATAGTGGGGGACTTTAACACCTCACTTACACCAATGGACAGATCATCCAGACAGAAAATTAATAAGGAAACACAAGCTGTAAATGACACAATAGACCAGATAGATTTAATTGATATTTATAGGACATTCCAACCAAAAACAGCAGATTACACTTTCTTCTCAAGTGCATATGGAACATTCTCCAGGATAGATCAC
>NC_041230.1:9845120-9861240 GCF_002837175.3 Physeter macrocephalus
GATAAAGATGTGGTACATATATACAATGGAATATTACTCAGCCATAAAAAGGAACAAAATTGGGTCATTTGTAGAGATGTGCATGGACCTAGAGACTATCATACAGAGTGAAGTAAGTGAGAAAGAGAAAAACAAATATTGTATATTAACGCATATATGTGGAACCTAGAAAAATGGTACAGATGAACCGGTTTGCAGGGCAGAAATAGAGATACAGATGTAGAGAACAAACACATGGACACCAACGGGGTTGGTGGTGGTGGGATGAACTGGGAGATTGGGATTGACATATATACACTAATATGTATAAAATAGATAACTAATAAGAACCTGCTGTATAAAAAATAAAGAAAATAAAATTCAAAAAAATAAAAAATAAATAAAAGGCTGTGGGTTCAATTCCTAGCCTGGGTTTGGCCAGGTTCAAGTCCTGGCACGTGGGTTCAAGTTCCAATTTGAGTTGCATGGTTTCCCTATCACTACCAGCAGCATACAAACATGCTGTCATTCCTCCCATCTCAAAAACGGCCCACAGGAACTTTAAGCACTTTACATCCTCCACTATGTATTCACCAAACTGCAAAGCATCAGGAATTCAAATTCAGAGTCTTTATTTTACATATTGTAAAATAACCTGTATGTGGAAATCCTTTAAAAGTAAGTTCTTATAGAACAAACTTCTGATACATTCAACAACAGCAAAGACTCTCACAGATCAAAGAGCTAAAGAGGAAGACAACACAGAAGACCTGCTGTAAGATTTCATTTATATCAAGTTCAAGAGCAGACACAACTCACGTATAGTAACCAGAATTAGATCAGTGGCTGCTTCTGGAGTTGGGGAGCTGACAGGGAAAGGGTCCAAGAGAAATTTCTGGGGTGTTGGAAATGTCCTCTACCTTGACCTGGTTAGTGGTTACACAAGTATATATATTTGTAAAAATTCATTGACCAATACTCTTAAGATCTGTGTCTTTTCTGCACTTTGCCACGTTTAAGTTACACCTCAACAACAAAAAAGATAAAGAAAAGTAAGTACCTGTAAACTTTTCCTTATAGATTCTACATTACGATATTGAGAAGTTTCCATGACATAGTGAGACTGAGACAGGAGGGAAGGGGGCAGGACTCAACCTTTAAAAGAATGACACAGGACTTCCCTGGTGGTCCAGTGGTTAAGACTCCGTGCTCCCAATGCAGGGGTCCTGGGTTTGATCCCTGGTCAGGGAACTAGATCCCGCATGCATGCCGCAACTAAAGACCCACCGCAGCCAAATAAATAAATAAGTATTTTTTTAAAAAAAGAATGACACAGCCCCTGGAGGATACGACTAAAACCGTTTAGAACCTACTAGGCCCAAGATGGCAGAAGATTTGACTTCCCTAGACCTTGAGCCTCATTATACGTTTGTTGCAATACATCAGCATATGCTAAGTGACACACCCACAGGTACCATAACAGTTCTGAGGCTGACCATAAAAGGCCAAAGAGTGGGTGGTGGCCCAATTCCTGGAAATCCCCGCCCCTCCCCAAAATATTTGGAATAATCTTCTCACTTGTCAGCCTATGAAATTATCCAGCCCATAAAAACTAACCACCCCTGCACCCCAGTGCCACTCTTGCCTTCTGAGATGGTCTGCATTCTGCCTATGGAATGTGTATCTCTCTAAATAAACTTACTTTCACTTTACTATGGCTCGCTCTTGAATTTTCCTGAGTGAAACCAAGGACCCTCACTTGGTGGCCTGTCCCTGCGACTCGCCTGGGACATGACCATCCTCTTGCACCCCATTCTCCTGCAAAAAGACTGGGGGATAAGACAGCCATGTTTTCTTCATGGTGGACCCCACGTCCACCTCCAGCTACTGCTCTGTTTCTCTGCTCCCTAGTCGATCACCATCTTTTTGGAACTCTTTGTTTCCTTGGCCCCAGTTTATCACCTCTCCTGATGTTCCTGCTGCATCTCTAGGATGCTGGTCCTTTCCCTGATTCCTAAATGTGGGAGGCCCAGGGCCCAGTCTCTGCTCAACCTACTCCCTCAGGCTGGATGGTTTCAGCAAATTCCGGGGCTTTAAATGTCATCTATATATTAACAGCTCCAAAATTTAGCACACTTGTATAGTTATTGATAAAATGACAGGACATCTGAGGTTTGCTTAAAAGCTTAAAAAATAATACAGAAACTCCAGGAAAAAGTGTGCTTGTATGTGGGAGAAGAAAAGAGAAGAAATAAGCTAAGTAAAATGTGATGACTCTCCATACTGGGTGGTGGGTATGTGGGAGTTCTTTATACCAGAAAACTTTTGTGCGTGTTTTTAAAATTTCATAATGAAAAGTCAGTAAAAATTCTGTATCGACAAACCCTGGCTTCGCCCTACTGCGATCACTTACTTGGACCACTTAAGATGTCCAATGTGCATCTCAAAGTTAAGCAGTTCAAAGCTTGTCAATTTCCTGTCAAGTCTACTCCTCCCCATCCTGGTAAAAAGCATCACTCTTCACCCAGTGGGTCAGGCCCAAAGCTTCAGGATAACTTTTAAGTCATTCCTGATTCATGCTTCCTCTCACATAACCCTCTTCCTGAGTCATCATCATCTCTTGCCCAGGAAAGAGACAGCAGCTTCCTCATCTCCTGCTTCCACTGCTGCCCAGCTGCAGCCCATTCTCCTCATGGCGGCCAGCGCTGCTTTAACTTTTTTGTGCATAGGTAAGAGTCACATAGTTCAAAAACATTAAAGTCTTAAGACGTTTTCCTCCACATCTACCTATAACCTTCACCCCCACAGGGAACCACTGTTAACTACTTTTTGAGAATAACACTAGAGAAATCTTTATAAAACATACCTCACAACATGCTGGTCCTTGCTCACGGCCCTCCGAAGGCTTCCTGTTACACTTGGAAGTAAATTCAAAAGCTCTTACCATGGCCCACAAGACCCCATGTAACCTGGACTCTCTACAGCTATATCCCTAAATAATGCTACCCCTTTTCCACTCTGCTCTGGTCACTCTGGTCATCTTGATAATCCTTGAACACCCAGGTCCATTCTCACTTCGGGGCCTTTCCACTTACTGTTTTTCAGCATCTTCCTATGGTTCATTCCCTTACCATCTTTCAGGCTTCTGCTCAAATGTCACCTCAGAGCAGCCTTCCCTGACCACCTGTCACTCTCTGTAACCTCTGTCACTCTCAATTCCTTCATCCTGATTTTTCCAGGCATCTTTTACCTGACATCATCTGCCCCTACTAGAAGATCCGTTCCTGGAGGGCAGGTGCTCTGTCCTGGCAGATGACTAGAGTTCCGTAATTCGTTCAACAGATACAAACGAATGAATGAAGTGAACAGAGAAGTGACTTGAGAAATGAATAGATCATTTGGCAAAGGGCTCTTAAAATTCCCAGTGCATGTACCCTTTGACCCGGCAATTCTACTTCCAACAAGATATTCTATGGATAATACTATCATTTACATGCAGTCAGATGTACAGGATATTCACTGTGGCAAATGTTTGTAGGAGCAAAAGTTCAGAAACAACCTAAATGTTTATCAATAGGGTAATGGTTACGTACGGTACATACACACAACAGCACGCCATCTCACTTATATAAAAGGCAGCTCTCTGGGTGCTTGATTACACCACTGACTCACCGCTAGGCAGGCTGCCCATTGCCAGGGAAAAAATGTGGGCTCGCCCTAGAGTGAGACAGGGTTGGGTTTGAATCCAGGCCCTGATGCCTCCTGGCCCTGGGTACTTCAGTAAGGCCCATCTTCTCTCTCAGACTCATTTTCTGCATCTGTTAAATGAGGAGGGGAGAAGGTTACAGTGATGTATATAAAGCAGAACCTGGTATATCGTGGGCCCATGGTCCAATGCCAAGCCCCTTCTTTTCCCTTAAGTCAAATCTCCACCTCTGAGGGTTGCCCAGAGGTGAAACTGGCACTTGTGAGGCTACTCTGGGGTTGAGAAATTCAGGTAAGAAAAACAGATTCGACCTAACAGATGAGGATGCTAAAAGGGATAATGTCAGACATAACACAAAGATGGCCTGTCATGTGTAACTCTTCCAGACACCCACAATCTTCTGGAGAATCCATAAACAACAGGACTCTCAACTCAGTCTGTGTGATGGTTGTTTTCACCCAGCCTGTGACAGCCTGGAGAAATGGTTCCACCCGCCACCTGTGCTGAGAAAATGGCAGCAGGGATGAGGCCTGGACGGGAAGGGGGCAGTTCAGACTCAGTCACTATCACTGTCATCGTAAACCACAAAATAATGACAACACACAGTGCTACTATGCACCAGGCACTACTGTAGGCACTGTCACCCATTTAACTCTGCCAGTATCATCATTCAGTGCCCTCATCTCCATTGTAGAAACAGGACACAGACGCATTGAGGTTAAGGAACTTGGCCAGGCTCAAGCTCTCAACCCCAATGCTTTGTTGTAACAGTAGCTCCAGAAGGAAACTGAGAAGCGGTGCTCTAGGAATGGAATATGGGAACTAGAGAGGAGACGGACTTTTCTTGTCTACCCCATGGACTGCTCGACTTTTGTCAGAATGTACATGTATTCCCTGTCCAAATATAATTTTGCTGTTGTGTGGCCGCGCCACGCGGCATGTAGGATCTTAGTTCCCCGACCAGGTACCACCTGTCCCCAAGCAATGGAAGCCCGGAGTCTTAATCACTGGATCTCTGGGGAGGTACCCAAATATAATTTTAAATGAAAAATGGTAAATTCCCCACTCACCTACATATCTATGAATATATGTATATGTATATACACCCTTCTCTCTTCTCTTGAAGCATCTATCGCTCCCATTGGTAACCACCCGCTCCAGCTAAGTCGCGGAGCCCTCTGGGCTAACTGCGCATGCGGTCTCCTCGGGCCTCACTCTCCGCCTGGTATTCCTCTTAGGCGCGCACAGGGTTCCTACCGCAGGCGTTTGAATTGTCGACTCTTAGCACTGTATCCCTCCTCCACCGCAGCCCCCGAAGGGTTTATAGGTGCTCTTCTTCCCACCAGTCCACGTCTCACATCTCTTCAGGATCTGACCTGCCCATGTCTGCTGCCTCACCTCCCACCCCTGTGGAACTCCATGAGTCCAAGCCAGTCTGGACTTTTCTCCCAGGGTTCCCTCGCCTGGAGTGTCCTTGCTTGCCCTTCAAGGTCCAATCGTACCCGCACCCTTTCCTAAGTGATTTGATTCCCTTGCCGTCTCCCTCCACAGACTGGAATCCCTTCCAGGGCCTACGCCAGGTCTGATTCATTCCTGTGTTCTCAGCACTCACTCAGCCCGGGACACTTAAATTCTTTCCTGCCGTCCCACCCCACCGCGTCCTGCCAACACCACAGCTGAAGCGGTACTCGAACCCAAAGCCTCCGGCGTCGCAGCGCCCCGCCGCTTCCCCAGCTTCTCTGCAAGCCCACGTACGCCCCCTGCGACGCGCAAGCGCACTGAAGCAGAGTCGCCGCGCACTCCCAACTCCCCTCCGCAATCCGCCCGCTTGCTGAAGCCAACCACTTACATCAACGCATGCCCAGCCCGGCGCTCACGCTCGATTCTCGCGCTCCCAGCCTGCGGCGCATGCGCAGGGCCGGCAGCCCGCGAGACCTGATCTCGGTTCGGCCTCGCGAGATCTTCACGACTTCTTCCTCCCTCGGACCGGTCTTCTTTCGGTGCGGCTTCCGGGATGCCCCCACCGGTTCTGGGTTGACCGGTACCCGTTCTCTCCCGCCACGCTCCCGGGTCCCCAGACTCCATTTACAGGCCGGTGGCTTGCGGTGGAACCTCCCCGTCCCCACCCCACCCCCATCTCGGAGAGCGCGCGCCCTCCTGCACCCCAGGAACCAATCAGCAGCCGCCTTAGGTAAGGGGCCCGCGTGCCTGCGCTAGGCTGGCGCCCCGGAGCGGGGCGGGGCACGGGGCGTGTTTCGGGGCCCGGCTCCTCCTTGACCGCTAACCGGTCGCTCGGACGCCTGGTGTTTTTGCGTAACTGAGTTGAGTTAAAGCAACCCGTTAAAAAGCGCGTTGGCGGGAGTGGGGTGGGCAGGAGACCGATAATGTGGATATAGGAAAATTTCAGTTCTGGGAGACCATTTATAGTGAGGACCTGTAAACTGGCGGTAAAGTACTGCGAAATCCCTCCAATAACGTGCAGAGCCCTGGGGACACTCGTAGAGGGCCTACAAACTGATTTTTAAACAGTGGGGAGGTCCTCCAAATTCCTCTAAATACAGTGTAAATAGAAACTTAAGTTCTGGGGTTCCCTATGGGAGGCCTGTAAACAGGTGCCTAATTATGCTGAAGTCCCCTGAATAAAGCACAGACTCAAGTTCCAGGGGAGACCCCCATGTAAGAGGCTGTACATATACATGTAATTGCTGGAGAGTCTTGGAGAAAAATAGTGTGAATAGACTCAAGTTCTGGGGTGGGAGTGCTTCATTAGACCATAAATACGGAGTTAGGAATTGGGAGTCTCCCCAGATAACTTGCAGATAGATTCTGGGTGATCCCCCAAAAGGAGCGTGTTAAGAGATGCTTAAGTACTGAGGAAGCCCCCCAAAGAATTTGTAATAGGGGAATTTGTAATTTGTAGCTCTGGGAGGTCACTTTAAGAGTCTTGTAAATAAACACAAATAGACTGGCTTTATACTTTTTTGGGGGGGGGATCCCCAGAGGAGCCTGGAAACAATTTTGGGAGTCCCCAAAATGCTTGTAGGTGAACTCTTAAATTCTTGGGAGCTTGCCATAGAGGCTGTAAACTCAGATACTGTGGAAGTCCCCAAAATAACATGCATGGGAAGAAGGTCCTCGTGGGTTATGTAAACAGATACTTAAGTGCTGGAGCAGAATCCCTATTGAGGCAAGAAAACAGACAATTAAGTGCTGGTGAGGCCTCCAGGATAAAGTGTAAACAGAACCTTAATTGCAAGGCGGGGAAGAGTCTCAGTTTCTGAGGAGGCTTTCCTTCCGGAGACTGTAAACAGTCATTTAACTGCTGAATCAGTTTGCATAAGCATCTGTAAAGTGGCCTTGCCCTCCTTTGCCTCAGAAGGCAGTCTTCCGCCTAGCTTGTGGCTAGGGGAGAGGTCACGTAGAGTAGTGGGAAAGGAGCTAGACAATCCCCTACTTAGCTAGCAAAATTACTCCTGCATCCTGTAAACAGATACTTCCGTTCTGGGGAAGGAGTCTTACACAAGGACCTCTTAATGTCACTGTACTGGGGTGGGGGGTGGAGGGTGGAGGGATTCACAGAATGATTTGAAGGCACTTCAGAGCTAAGCAAAGGTCAGCAAACTTTTTCTGTAAAGGTCCAGAGAATAATTACTTTAGACTCTGCAGCCCATAGTATCTCTGTATCAGCTACTCACCTCTGCCGTTGTATCAAGAAGGCAGCCCTAGACACCTTGTAAATTGATGGATGTGGCTATATTCCAATAAAACTTTATTTCCAAGAACAGAAGGCAGACCAGATATGGACCCGTGAGCTATAGCAGTTGGCCTCGGAGTCCTGCAGACAGACATACTCAAGAGACTTCCCTGGAATGAAGTGTAAACAGCTGGGGAAACTCCCTAGGGGCCTATAAGCAGCTAGTTAAGTGATAGAGAGTGGGTTATATAGGTAACTATACATTTTATAATGTCTTAGATGTGAGACATATAATGACCCTGGTGAGACCTTGGAGTGTGAGGGATGGCAGACCATCAGTAATGGAAGGTGAACACACTGAAAGTAGAGGGACACCCGGTGAAAACAGGTCCTTGAATACAGGTGCCCCACCCCCACATGTGCCAGTATTGGGTAATCAGAAGGGTAGTTGTCGGACTGGGGATCATGTTACAGATTTGTATGGAAATGCTTTGCTGCACTTTGGGAAAGAGTATGTCCCATTTTTATGTGACCTTCCCCCATGTGTTAGTATTTATGTTGAGCAAAGTGATTAACAGTTGGGAATAGTTTTGGCTACAAGAGATAGAAGGGGATTTGTTTGTCACTGCATCCAGAAGTAGGCAATTTAAGGTTAATAGGGAGTCCCCGAACCTTGTGTTTTGTCTCTTATGCCTTCCTTCCATTAAGCTGCCTCACAGACCTCTATGGCTGCTTGAGCTCCAGCCTCCACACCCGCATTCCTTTCAGCTAGTAGGAGAAAGGGACAAAAGGCAGGTGCCAGTGTCTGTGAAGAAAAGTTTCTGAATGCTGCCAAAACACATTTCTGGTGTCATACCATTGGCCAGAAAGAGCTTAATCACATGGCCGCAGCTAACTGCAGACTAGGCTGAGAAGTGTATTCTGGATAGCCATGTATCCAGCTCAGAACTGAGGGTTTTATTTCTTTGGAACAAGTGAAGAATGGCTATTGAGATCCTGCTGGCAGTCACTGCCACAGCCACAGAGCTCTCTTGAAAGGAAGTGCCTTCTTATAGTCCAGGGTAAGCCAGATAGAGTGGGGAGAGACTTTCTTCATCCTGGAATCAACTTCTTTCTACCCATAGGTGACCATGTCTGAGTCTGGGCACAGTCAGCCTGGGCTCTATGGGATAGACAGGCGGCGGCGGTGGAAGGAGCCAGGCCCTGGCGGCCCCCAGAATCTCTCCGGGCCTGGCGGTCGGGAGAGGGACTACATTGCACCTTGGGACAGAGAGAGACGGGTGAGTGTCTGGGCCCAAGGGCAGCATTCATGTGTCCACTCATTCCACCAATGTTTATTGAGCACCTGCTAGGCACCAGGCCCTCATCTAGATGCTGGGGATATGTCTGTGGACAAAACGGACTGCCCTCAGAGTGATAAAGGGGCTGTCTTAGATGAAGCAGAGAAGGCTTCTCTGAAGAGCTGACTTTTGAGCAGAGACCTGAAGGAGGCAAGCGGACAAGTCCTGACAGAATCTGAGTGAAGAGCATTCAAAACAGAAAGAACAGCAAATGCAAAGGCCCTGAGGCCTTCATCTGGTGTGTTTAAGGAGTAGCCAGGAGGCCAGCGTGGCTGCAGTGGATGAAGAAGGGGAAGTGATAGAAGATGAGATCAGAGAGGAAACTGGGGCCAGATCATGTGGGACCTGATAGGTCTTGGAAAGAACTTTGGATTTCACTGACTGGAATTGGCATTGGAGTTTGAGCTGAGAGGTGCCAGAAGCTCCTATTTTCCACAGTTGTGTAATAATAGCAGCCTTTTTTTGTTTACTGAGCAGTGTGTAGTGTGCTGGTGCTCTGCAGAGGGCTTTCCATCCTTTGGGTCTTCCTGAACTCCTGCAGCTGTCCCATGAAGTAGAGCCTATGATAGACCCAGTTTTCACTAATGAGGAAATGAGTCTTAGAGGGGAAGGGACTTACCCAAAGTCACAAGTCAATAAGCTTTGGGGCCAGGACTTGAACCCGAATCCAAGTGAGCCTCAGGCGCAGCACCACTGTGTCTGCTGTAGAGTGTCCTGGACCGGGAATCGGGAGCTTCGTTGTGGGCCCGGTCCTGCCTTGCTCCTCTCCTGTGTGTAGGTGACTCACTGCCATAGCCTGCCCCCCGGGTTCTTTCTCCAGGGCGCTGCCCGCCTCTAAGGGCTGTTTATTTGGTGCGGGGGGAGTGGAAGAAGATAATGGTTGGGCCAGTTTCTGAGCCATAAAGCTGCAAAAAACATGAAGGAAATTTATTCACCGTGAGCTTGGCTCTTACTCCTTCCCTTGGGCCACAGCATAAGTGACAACACGCAGTCTCTCCTCCTTCCACACACATCTTTCTGGGGAATGTTACCATCTTCCTGCACCTTCAGCTTCAGTCCCTGAACAAGCAACTCCCAGATCTCTTGCCTTTGACTCTGACTTTGCTACTGAGCCCTGGCAGCCTCCTAACTGGCCAGTGGACTCCTCACATCCTCCATGTCTCCTGCTGACCTCAGCGTCTTCCTGCCAATTCTCTTCCTCCCACTACTAGTGACAGCCCCTCAGGTCTCATCCTGGTCACCCCCCACGCCAGTCGGGTACCAGTGCTATGCATGGTGCCTCCTGACTGTATCTCCTATCCATCATCTTCTCTCCACCCTCACTTGTTCTTTGCAAAGCACGTTCATATCCTTTGGTTTGTCCTTCGTCATAGGCCAGTGAGTGAGCAGGATTTAGATAAGTATCCTCAATATGTGGGTGAAGAAATAGACCTAGTGACGGGTCAAGACTCTCCCGGGGTTACTCAGGGTACCACAGAAGGAACAGGATTCAAACTCAGGTCTCTCCCCTTTCTTAGGCAGACAGGGGTGAGGCAGAAGAGGCATGAAGAGGGTAAGGCATGGGAATCAGTCCGCTGACTTGGCTAGCCCGGGTGGGGCTGGGGAGCGGAGGTTGGGACAGCAGGGCTGTCAGGATAGCAGCTCTAGATATTGCGCACCTGCCACGTGCCCAATGCTACGTGGACGGTTTGTGAGTCCTGTCTACTTTCAGCCTCTTAACGGTCCTGTGAGGAAGGAATTCCTATCCGCATTCGCCAGATGAGCAAACAGGCCTAAGTGAGGGTGGTTCCTTATCCGTGTTCACACAGCCAACAGAAGCCAAGGCCAAATTCGAATGCAGACGTCTCTCCCTCCAGAGCCCCAGCGCCTTCTGCCTGGGCTTGTCTAGCAAAGGCAGCTGAGTGGAGCGGCTGGCAGCGTGGTTCTGGAACCCGGCTGTCTGGCTTCAAGACCTGGCTCCACTGCTTAATTGGCTTTGTGGCCTTGGGCAAGCCAGTTAACCTCTCTGGATCTCAGTTTCTTCATTTGAAAAATGGGGATAAAGGTATCTCTCACAGGGCTGTTGGTAGGATTGGAGGAGTTTATGTCCGAAGGTGTTTAGAATGGTACTTGGCACTTAGAGGGGTGTCCAGGGAGCTAGGGGAGCCACTCCTAAGTAACTGCCCTCCCTCACCACAGGATGGCAGCGAAGAGACAAGCACGGCGGTCATGCAGAAAACCCCCATCATCCTCTCAAAACCTCCAGCAGAGCGGGTGAGCGGGGAAGACGCTTTGGAAGGGGAGGCTGGGAGCAGTTAGGGCAAGGATCTCTCCACTGACCAGAACCTTCTCACGCCCGTAGTCAAAGCAGCCACCGACTCCAACGGCCCCTGCCGCCCCGCCTGCCCCAGCCCCTCTTGAGAAGCCCATTGTCCTCATGAAGCCACGGGAGGAGGGGAAAGGGCCTGCGGCCACAGCGAGTGCCTCCACCCCCGAGGGCACTGCGCCGCCACCCACTGCAGCCCCTGCACCACCCAAGGGGGAGAAGGAGGGGCAGAGACCCACACAGCCTGTGTACCAGATCCAGAACCGGGGCATGGGGACTGCCGCGCCGGCAGCCATGGACCGTGAGTTGGGGCCGGGCGGGATCTGGTTGGGAGCCGGAACCCCCTCGCACAGACCCTCAGCACGTCCTTGTCTGCAGCTGTCGTGGGCCAGGCCAAACTGCTGCCCCCAGAGCGCATGAAGCACAGCATCAAGTTGGTGGATGACCAGATGAATTGGTGCGACAGTGCCATTGAGGTACTTGGGGGTCAGGGGTCTCTCCCTGCTCCACCTTCTCTGGGTCCCTCACCCTCCTCCCCGCCCCCCACCTTCTTGGCAGGCAACACCAGACTAGACAGCTTTCGGGCAGTGGCAGCAGTGAGAGACAATGGATCAGAAAGTTCTCACCTAGCTGGGCCGAAGTTCAGTGGCTTACACTAGCTCAGCTGTGCTGGTTGTTAAAATGCTGAAATACTTTGATACTGGTTGGCAATGAGGGACCCATTACCACCGCAGAGGCCCTGGGATCTCCTGCCCCCTCTCGCACGCAGCAGGGCAGCCTCCTGGGCCTGCTCCAGTCCTCCTCCTGATTGGTCGAGACCCATGCAGTACCAGTGTGAACTGGTTTGAATGTTAGACCCCGGAGGTTCCACCTCCATCCCAGCAGCCCGCACTGTAGTCCACACCTCACACTCCTGGACCATCATATCTACTTCCAGTGTCCCCGTCTTCATTTCCCCCCGTCCTGTTTTTTCCTCCCAGGCTTGTCACAGTACTCAGATTCTCCCAGGTGTGCTCCCTCTCCTTCTCCAACAGCTTGGATTTACTAACAACATACCAGGCCCATCTGTTACCACTCTCATGTTGATATCAACTGGGGAGCTTTAAAAAAAATAAAAGCCGCTGTCCAGGCCCTGCTCTAGAGCCCTTACCCACAAATCCCCAAATGTGGCTCATATAACTGAGGAACTGATTTGTAGTTTTGTTTAATTTTAATTAATTTAAATTTAAGTAGCCACATGTGGTCAGTGTCTACCATATCGAACTGGGCTAGCCCTCGATATTCTGCTTTAGTGGGTCTAGGGTTCAGCCCAGGATTAGAGGGGTTTTTTTTAGAGCTCTCCAGATGATTCTGAGGTGCAGCAGCCACATTGAGGACATGGCTGTTTTCCTGGAGGAGTGTCTCTTATGCCCCCTGGTGGTGAAAATCAGCAGAGCTGGCAGCCCAGAGGTGAAAGTCTCAGGATTCTGTAGGACTCTTAAATCCCACAGACAGAGCCAGGACGGGCTGGGCTCCCCTTCCTGCTTACTGCTGCCTTTCTCATGCTTTCCCATGTTTTCCCAACCCGCCTGAAGCCCAAAGCCTCCCAGGAGTCTGCTCCAGTGGCCCTCAGTTACCCAGTCCTGGCTTCTTCCGCCCATCCTTTTGTTCCTATGCCTCTCCACTTCTCCCCAAAGTCAGGTGCCCCTTTTCCTCTGTGTTCCAGCCACGCTGACTTCCTAGTACCTTCTTGACCAGCGAGGCTCTTTCCTGCTTTGGAGCTCTCACAAATGCTGTTCTTTGTGCCCAGTACATTCCATATACCCCCTTCCCCCACCCTTTGCCCAGTTGAGGGGATTTGGAGCACAAACGTTTTTCTTTATATCTGAGAAGGTAGGTGGGCGAGCCATGGAAGTCTCTAGGGCCGCTTCCTCACTCCCACTCCATCAACCGACAGATTTTTGAGGGTCTCATTCCTGCATCTTCCCGCAGTACCTGTTGGATCAGACCGATGTCTTGGTGGTTGGTGTCCTGGGCCTCCAGGGGACAGGCAAGTCCATGGTTATGTCGTTGTTGTCAGCCAACACTCCTGAGGAGGACCAGAGGTGAGGGGGGCGTTGGGTCTGGAAGGGAGGTGGCACCCACCTAGGTCAGGGGAGGGTGGGCCTGGATATTGCAAGTGGTGTTTGGGAAGTTGCTTATCCTCCCTTGACCTTAATGTCTCTGTCACACGAGGATGATGACCAGTCTGGACCAAACTTTCGTGTAGCTCCAAGGACACCAATCCTGTACCTCCCTCCCTCCCTTCCTTCCTTGTTCCAGCAAATGGTACAGGGCCAGCCAGGAACTGGCATGGCGTATTCATTAAGTCTTTGGATTTAGGTTCACCTCAGTCTCAGCCCTGCGGCCCACCAGCTGGCTGTTCTTGGGCAGGTCCCTTCCCCTCCTGGTATCTCACTTTCTCATCTGTAAAGTGGGTTTTTGGAGGATGAGACAAGATTGGGAGGCAAAAGTTAACAAGAACTTGGCACAGAGCGAGTGCTCACAGGATGTGGCTGATGTGGCCTGGGAAACACTGGGACAAGAGACCTGGGTGGAGGGCGTGGGTTCTAGACCAGCCTCAGTCCTGCCTTGCTGAGTAAGGACGGGGTATGATTGTGAAGGTAAAGGATGGAGTCCTTTGGGGGAGGAGGGAGCTTGAGAACTAGAGCTCCAAACTGAGGGCAGGGAAGGAAAGAGGGAAAGGCAGGGATTAGGGAGTAAGGTAGGGAACATAGACAGTCTAATTAGGGAAGAATCAAGATTGGGGGCGCGGTGAGCAGGGGTTGTGGCCACTTAGGGTTATCTAAAAGCGTAGGAGTTTGGTTTTTATAAAGTCGGTGATGTCACCCTGGACACCGTGGATGGGCCTCAGGGACCCATGAACCCCCAAACGGTATATTCAGGATTCTACACACATTTACAGTCAGGCTTCTCTTCTAGGGAAAGTGTGCATAGTTCCCACCAGCTCTCAGAGGGGCCTGAGGAATACCCGGAACAGGTTAAGAACCCCTGTGGTGAGAACATACATCACCAGACCCAGAGCTGCGGGTGCCCCGCCTCCCAGGTCAGCTCTGTCCCCACTCTTCTCTGCTCACTCACGACTTCAGCTCAACTAGGCTCCGCTCTGGCACAGCTGCAGCTCTTTTGGCTGGCATCCTTTCTATCTCAGCTTCCACCCCCAAGTAGCAAAACTTCCCTGTGGCTGCCGGCTCGGATACTTGAGCTAGAATCCTGTCGGCCTGTTGTGTCCTTCTGAGGCAGGTCTGCCTGTGACATGGCAGACGGTACCAACTCTTGTCATCAGTCTCATAAGTTTTACCTCCTAATTGAGAATTCATCTGCTCCTCTCCTCCACCACACCCATCTCCTGGTCCCGGCCACTGCCATCTCCCCTGGAGGAGGCCAGGAGCCTCCTAACTGGTCTCCCTGCTTTAGTTCAACAAATATTTATTGGGTGTTTACCATGGGCCAGGCCCTGTCCTGGGTGCTGGGGCTACAGTAGTAAACAAAAGTGGCAAAAATCTCTGTCCCCGTGGGGCTTGCATTTTAATGGGGAGCCAGTAAACAAGCACATTAGAAGATGATAATCAAACGGGAAGGGGTTATAGGGAGGTGGCGTTGGGGCCAGGTTGCTGTTTTAAATCAGGTGGTCAGGGGGCCATTTGAGAACAAGCAGACTCTGAGGAGGGGGAGCAGGGAAAGCACTCCAGTCAGGGTAAGAACTGGGAACCAAGATGCCCTGCATCCTCTCACTGTGGGGCGGAGAGTATTCAGAGCTGTGTGTCCCGTGCCTGGCACATGGCAGGTACACTTGATAATTAATAGCAATTTTATATCACTGTGTATCAGGAACTCTTTTAAGGACTTTATGTATATTAACCTCACAGTCACTCTGAGAGATTGAGACTGTTGTTGTCCCCGTTTTACAGATGAGGAAACCGAGGAGAAAGAGATTAAGAAACTTACTCAAAGCCACACAGCCAGGAAGAGGCAGAGCTGGGGTTTGAATCCCAGCAGTGCAGCAAAGTCCTTGCTCTTAAACACCTCGGTCTGCTGATTTTGTTAAGTCTACCTGTGGGTAGGGATGAAGTCATGTGATGTAAAACATAGCCCCCCTAAGCAGCAGGGGCCATGAATGGAAGCCTTTGCGGGCAGGCGGGAAATCACATCTCATGGGCTCACTCACAGGGCCACACTCTGGAGGCGGCAGAGGCTAAGAACCTGACCTCTAATGCCCCCACCTGCTTCTTTCCACAGGGCCTATGTCTTCCGGGCCCAGAGTGCCGAAATGAAGGAACGAGGGGGCAACCAGACCAGTGGCATTGACTTCTTTATTACCCAGGAGCGGATCGTTTTCCTGGACACGCAGGTGCTGACCCCCCACTCACCCCACCCTGCTGCATGCAGCACTCACCTTCATCCCCAAATGTGTTTAAGCCAGAACCCTGCTTGGATTCCATGGGGCTCCGGCCAAGCCATGGACATGCTAGTGCCTTTGGGCAAGTTGTGTCTCTTTTTGGCCCTTAGTCTCTTCTTGTCCGATTTCACCCCCTCTCCCCTCCCATCCATCGTGTACACGGGAGCCTAAAGAATCTTACAGCGTAGCATTTGGAATTGTGGGCCCTAGAGTCAGTGTACAGCCAGAGCTGGCCTTTCTAAGTAAGTTTTAACCCCCCCACCTCCATTTTTTCATCTGTAAATGGGGGTGATAGTTTTCTCAGCTTCATAGGAGGGTTGCAGGGAGTCAGTGGAACAGTCCAGGCAGAGTGCTGGGCATGGGATGGCGCGTGGTGAGCCTTCAGGCACCTCACTGTCACAAGAGCTGGCCTGTCCTGCGTTGCCTGGCAGCTTTCCTCAGCTTCTCCAAGATCCCTGTTCCTTAGCTAGGCAGCCGGGGCCTGTGCGGCTGGCCTCCGTCAGACTCCCTGGACTCCCCTCTCTGATGTAGACACCAGCCCCACCACACACACCTCCAGGCCTCGCCATAGCCTCGTTCCTGAGCTCTGCAACCTTGGCCAAGTTGTTTAACGTTTCCACTCCTCGGTTTTCTTAACTGGGAAAAACAACATTACCTC
>NC_041230.1:9861740-9875469 GCF_002837175.3 Physeter macrocephalus
CCTGGGTGATCCTGAAGCCTAGGGAGTGGGAGTCCCCCGGCGTGATGGAGTGGAAAGCCAAAGGGGGTCTCGCCTGGGGCTGGGCTGTGATGGAGGCGGTCACAGCAGAAGTCAGGACAGGGACAGAGAGGGAAGTCAGGAGAGGATGCTGAAAGGAAGGGAACAGGCCTAAGAGGACAAGGAGGTGGCAAAGGCTAGGGACTGGGGGTGAGGAGCCTGGAAGACAAGTCACAGGGGGCAGCAGCCATCCCAGGACGGGCTGGGGCAAGTCATGGCAGAGAAGTAACAGGGCCAAATCCCACATCAGGAGGGAGGATTTCCCACCTGGGAGCTCGGGAATCGGCAGATTGGGAGACTCCGGAGGACCTTCACTGTCCGTGTTCTCATCCGTGGATCCTGCGTACGGGTCCTTGCCGTTCTCCTCGCCAGAGGGCGGCCTTTGTTCCTTCCGCTCAGCCACCCTGGAGAGGCCAAGAGGGGTGGGGTAGGAGCATGCAGACCGGATGCCCCTCCCCACAAGGCCAGGGCCACCCTGACCCCCAGCCCAAACCCTACCTTCTCAGCTCATCCTCGGTGTCCCCAGAATCTTCTGCCCCATTGTCCTGTCCTTCTGCGAATGGAAGCTTAGTCAATGCGAGGCCCCTGCCTTCTCTTCTGGGAAGACCGGTAACCTTCCCTCCCAGTCACCCCCAGCCCAAACCCTACCTTCTCAGCTCATCCTCGGTGAGAGAAGGCAGGGGCCTCGCATTGTCCTGTCCTTCTGCGAATGGAACAATGCGAGGCCCCTGCCTTCTCTTCTGGGAAGACCGGTAACCTTCCCTCCCAGTCTCACGCCTGAGCACAGGTGCAGGCATCCCAACCCCCAGGCTCAGTGGCCCTCCAAATCCAGTTAGGGGTTGTGGGGGGTGGGACAGCCACCCTCTACCCCAGATCCGTTGCCTGGAATCCAGCCCCTCCTCCCTCAGACCCAGGATCCAGACCCCCAGCCCCTCTTCCGTCAGACCCAGGATCCAGGCCCCTGCCCCTCCCCCCTCAGACCCAGGATCCAGACCCCCGGCCCCTCCTCCCTCAGACCCAGGATCCAGACCCCCAGACCCTCTTCCGTCAGACCCAGGATCCAGGCCCCTGCCCCTCCCCCCTCAGACCCAGGATCCAGACCCCCGGCCCCCCCAGGATCCAGGCCCCTGGCCCCTCCCCCCTCAGACCCAGGATCCAGGCCCCTGACCCCTCCCGCCTCAGACCCAGGATCCAGGCCCCCAGCCCCTCCCCCCTCAGACCCAGGATCCAGACCCCGGCCCCTCCTCCCTCAGCCCCAGGATCCAAGCCCCTGGCCCCTCCTCCCTCAGCCCCAGGATCCAGGCCCCTGGCCCCTCCCCCGTCAGACCCAGGATCCAGGCCCCTGGCCCCTCCTCCCTCAGGCTCTGACCTGACTGCTCCCCCTTGGTGTCAGTATCTTCCTGGGGCCCTGGTGAGGGTGGTTTGGTCTCTTCTGGGGTTGGGGGTCTCTGGGGTGAGCTAGGTCCTGCTGCCTGAGAGGGCTTGGCTTTGGTCTGGGGGCGCTGAGGAGGGAGGGTGGGTCAGCAAGGACGGAAGGGGCAGCGCGGGTGTGAGCGTGGGGGGGCGCCTGCAGGAGGCAGGAGTGGAGAGTTTGGGTACCATGACACACCCATGTCGTCCCCCCCACTCCACCCTCCCCCGCCTGTGCCGGGGGCATCAGACCTTTCGGGGAGGCTTGGGGGCTTCATCCCCACTGCTGCCGCCGTGAGAGCCCCCCTCGTCCTCACTGCTCGAGTCTGGCCCAGCCATGAGGTACCTGGGGGAGGAATCAGGCCTCAGACAACCAGCAGATGTGTCCTCCGGGGGAGGTGGGGAGGGGTTAGGGAGCAACGGGCACTGGCTATTTATTCAGTATTTACTAAATACTCAGGGTGGCAATCGTGGCCCCTCTCCCAGCCCGCCCTCCTCCCAGCTCCGGAAGGGCCCCAGAGACCCCCAGCCACCCACACCAGAGACCAGAGCACTTCCTGGCTTCCCTTCCCTCTTCGGGAAGAAATGACTCATTTCAGAAAGGGAACAACAAAACAAATCGGAAATAATTCTCCCCTTTGAGAATCAAAGTCAGTTTCTCATTAGGCGCTGAGTGCCCCTGCAGCTCCTCCGGGCAGACACCAGGCTGACCCCAACCCTGGCTCCTCCGCCCAGGCATGCTCTCTGCCTCTGTCCAGCCTGGCAAACCTGTTCTCTTCCTTGAAGACCCCTAGCTCACTGCGGTCCTCCCCTTGGGCCTGCCTCCAAACTGTTTTAGAGCTAAGTACGGCCCCTCATCGAAGTCAGAGGCCTTCGAGGGCAGGACCCGACGTCCGGGGCCAACATTGCACAGCCCAGCCTGGCGCCAAGCAGGGGCTTCGGGTGAAGGAATGTGAACGGGTCCCAACACTCCGCTCTCTGCCCTGAGGCTTTGGGAATGCTGTGACTCCAGCCTGCAGCGTCCTTTTCCTTGGCTAAGCAGACTTCCCAGAGCCCTGCACGGATCCCCCCACCCGTGTCTCCCTGCCCTGCCCCTCCTCCTGTGGGAAGTCTGCTGACTCTGGGCCAGCAGGGCCCGGCCTGATTTCTCTCCAGATCCCTGACGCTGCCCAGCACGGGGACAAGGGGCAGGGTCGGGGTGTGCGTGTGTAAACCACATGCACACAGTGGGGCCTCACCTCCGAGAGGGTAGCCGCCGCCGCATGCGGTGACAGTCCAGCACCCACTCTTTCCGCACGATTCGGCCTCCGAGGCCTAGGACCTGGCTGTACTTGGGGGTGTTGGCAAAGGCGCAGCTGGCAGAGAGCGGAATGGAGGGTGTCAGCCCGGTGTGATCTGGGAGGTGAAGGGCAGAGAGAGACAAGGGGCACAGAGAGAGAGAGACGGAGAGAGACAGGGAGAGACACGGGGCAGATGTGGGAGAAGCAGTAAAGACACAGGGAGGCCGAGGGGAAGACTTAAGAATCAGAGGGAAGAAGAGAAAGAGAACAAGAGGCAGAGGATACAGAGAGGTGAAATAACAGAGAGAAGGCAACACGGAGGAGACGAAGGGAGGCAGCGGGGAGCGTGGGGAGGGGGCGCAGGCCTACATGAGGTGGGTGCTGTCTGGAGTCCAGTCTGGCCGATACTTGGCCCCCAGCTCCAGGGCCTTGTCCCGGAGCTCCGAGCGGAAGGGGTTCTGGAAGCCGCTCAGCACCACCACCACACCCTGGAGGATCTTCCCCAGCTCCTGCGGGCCGGCGCGGGGGGCCCTGGGCTCAGCGCCTTCTCCTCGGGGCTTCCCTGGCGCCGCCCCCCGTGCTGCGGCAGGGACAGGGGCAGGGGCTGGGGCAGGGGTGGGAGCTGGCACTGGGGAGGCCAAGGAGTGGATTCAGTCGGTAGGTGTAGGGCTACACCCCCAGCCCTTCCCCGTCTCAGACCCAGGATCCAGGCCCCCGGCCCCTCCTCCCCCAGACCCAGGATCCGGGCCCCTGTGGGAACAAGGAATCCAGTCTGCTCACATTTGGGTCTCTTGAGGGCGGGTGGTGAGGGCTGGGCGGACGGTTTGCTGGGGGTCTTCTTTTCTTCGTGGCTCAAATCCAGCTTCCTCTTGCCTCTGGGGGACTCCTGAGCATGAGGGGGTGGGATGGGCTGAGGCCTCCAGCTCACCTCCTCCCTCTCCACCCCACCAGGGTGCGATGATCTCACCTTGGAGGTGCTCCCTACTGTCTTGGAGGCCGGAGAGACCGAGGAGGCGGCACTGGAGGCCTGCAGCGTAGCAGCTGCATAGCTGGGTCCTGCTGGGTCACTGGCTGCGACTGCAGAGGGAGAAAGTGGAGCCAGGTTGAGAGGGCTGGACCCTCAGACCCTTCGGCTCCCATCCATGGGACACAGAGTGCTGCTCCCAAGACCCGGGAGTGACCCAGGAGTCCAGGTCCGCCCCCGACCCCTCCTCCCTCAGACCCAGGAGTCCAGGCCCCGGCCTTTACTCATTCAGGACCCAGGTTTCCCGCACTCACCTGGGGGCGTCTTGTTGATCCGGCTGAAGAAGAGAGCCCCGGGTCTCAGGGAGCTGGCGCTCTCATCCTCCTCCTTCACGCGGAACTGGCCGAGCTTGGTCACTTTCTAAGGTCCCACAAGGTCAGCGCAGTGGGAGGGCTGTCAGCGGGGCGGGGGGTGAAGAGGTGGGGAGAAGGCTCTGGGCGGTGGCAGGTAGAGCTTACCTGGGATGAGGCCTCGGCCTCCTCTTTGTCTGGGGGGCTGTGAAACCTTACAAAACTCAGGCCATAGGGGGCATCCTGGGAGAGGAGGGGTGGGAATCAGGGAGTCTGGCCAAGGACTAAGGCTCGGCCCCAATCCCTTTTATTTACAGAAACCCCTTTCTGGCTCTTTCCCTCCTATGGACACACACATGCGGGGAAGTGCCCGCATGATAATGACA
Organism: Physeter macrocephalus; assembly: GCF_002837175.3. NCBI lineage: Eukaryota > Metazoa > Chordata > Mammalia > Artiodactyla > Physeteridae > Physeter > Physeter macrocephalus. The sequence goes on from NC_041230.1 coordinate 9,866,188, forward strand.
AGGATAATAACAGCAAGTTGTCACTGAGCTGTAACTTGGCCAGGCTCGGTGCAAGGTGCAAAGCCCTTTACATGCACCAGCTCCTTAAGCCTCAGAGCAATTGGCAGAGGCTGCTGGGTGTCTAAGCTAATCCACTCTGCGTGCCAAACTCCTGCCTGCGGAATGGGAGGGAGGGCTGGGTATCACTTCTGGAACTCAGAAATGCTCTAGACTCTTTCCCCCTCTGCTGAGTGGATGCAGAGCCATGAGATGGAAGGAGACTGGGCCCGGGATGACTGGCCAGACACCTCCCGGGACAGATCCAGAGGCGTAAGAAGTATACCTTTACTGTGTGCTGTCGTTACATACTTGGGTCTCGTCACCACAGCTTAGCATCCCTAACTGACAACAACCCCATAAGGATCAGGAAACTGAAGCCAGAGGTCACACAGCTAAGGAGTGGAGAAGCCAGGTTTTTTTTTTTTTTTTTTTTTTAACATCTTTATTGGAGTGTAACTGTTTTAAAATGGTGAGAAGCCAGGTTTTAAACCAGCGTTCTGACTCCAGATCGCGTGATACTAACTCTGAGGCCCAGTTCCGCGAGGCCCCACCTCCAACAAGTCAGCAGCTCCCCCTCCCAATTCCCCTGAGGTCTTGCAGGCCATCCTTCCTAATCTCCCTCCAGGAAGCGAAGATGCCTATATGGGGAGCACCTCAAACCAATTTCAGAGAACGCAGGGACCCGGCCTCCTTGTAATCCCACGGGGAGACCAACTGTCCGGTCCTCCCAGCCCTCCGGGACCCAACGTCGGCCTCTCGCCTCTCTCGTGGCTCAGGACCAAGGAACCCCCTCCCACCCTGGGTACCTTGCTGTAGGGCTGGCTGCAGACAATTTTGACACGGTCCCAGCGCTTCTCTGCTGCTGCCCGGACCAACTTGTCGGGCCCAAAAATGCGAACGCGGTTGGAATTTGAGCCACTGCGACTCTCGGAAGGGGACATGAAAGACGAGGTGACCAGAAGGACCTGGGATAAGGCACAGAGGATGAGAACCAGGCCTGGCTGGTTTCAGTGACACCTCCTAGGGGCTGGAAGAGGGCAGGGGCCTGAGCAGGGACCAGGGAGTCGCCAGATCCAGCTGTACCTCAACCTGCCTCAAGGCCTCTAGACCCTTCTCACTTCTGGGCCTTCCAGTCAGTCCTTCCCTGACACAGGCTCCGGAGGGATCCTTCTCGTCCCAGATCGGAGCCGCCCTTCTCTAAATTCTTCCAGAGCCTTCCACATCTGGCCACATGGCGGGAATCCTCAGGATAGGGAGCTTCAGGAACCCTCCCAGCAGAGGATATTCACAATGACTGGCACAATATTCAAACGCCTTATTGTATTTTTTTGGGGGGGCCGTACCACACAGCTTGTGGGATCTTAGTTTCCTGACCTGGGACTGAACCTGTGCCCTTGGGCAGTGAAAGCGTGGAGTCCTAACCACTGCACCACCAGGGAATTCCCTCAAACACCTTTCGAAATGCACAGCTGAGTCAGCAGAAGGGAAGTATTCGAGGCCAGAAATTACAATGCAGAATCCAAAGAGGTAGGGGGGGCTGCACCCATTACTAAGTGACTGTATCTCAGTTCAAACCCACCCTCAAAAAACAAACAAAATAAATAAGTAATAGAATAAATTAGAAAAAAATAAAAAAGAAGGAAAAACAAAAAATATTTTTAAAAGAAAGCAAAACAAAACACCCCACCCTTGGTGGCTCAGCTCTGGGATGCTGGGGACATTTCTAATCTCCAGCTGCTCCTTGTCAGGCCCTGCCAGCAGGGGGAGCCAGAGAGACAGGTTGGAGGAGGGAGGCGGGCTCTGAGCCTTCATGCAGATCCCCCGAGCAGCACCCAGGTGCGCTTCGCTCCTGCATCTGGCTGTTCTTCCCCCGGGGCGGCAGATGAATCCAGTTTGCAGCTTCCCAACACCTGCAGAACTGGCCTCACTGCACCCTTTCAGGGACATACCAGAACCAGCCAGGGAGCTCCCCTTCCTCAGGGTCTGAGTTTCAGCTCCAAGGGCCCCACCTCCAAGCTTCGAAACATCTACCCTTCAGTCATGCCAAGCTCTTCCTTTTGTTCCTCCAACTAAGGGTGGTGACTGCTCCCTGCAGTTGCTTCCGCGTCCTACCTTAGTCTTCTGGCCTCTTCAGTTCAGTACCTCGTTACTAATTCTTTACGTTAATTCTCTCTGTTAAAATAACGGGTGTGGTTTCAGTCTCCTGGTGGGACCCTGACTGATACAGTGGGTGGCACTGATGTTGGTGTTTGCCCCGTTGCTGATTCCAGGTGGCACAGAGCTTGATTTTAAAGGGCTCGAGGTGGTGGTAGCAGGAGAGACCAGGAAAGAAAGCCTGTGCTCCAAGTCAGGAAGAAAGGCATCTTAGGACCATGCCACAGAGCAGAGAGCTGGGCCTCTCCAAAGGGCAACACCCTCCGTGGGTAAATCAGGGAGGAATGTGCCTTGTGGGAAGAGTCAGTGGGAGGCTTTAGCTCTGGGGGGACAGCAGAGAAAAGCTGAAAAATTCTCTCTGGAGACTCCTAACCGCAGGTCTGTACTCTCAAGGATTTGGAGTAAAAATCCACACTAGTTATCTGCGTGGAAAAACCTAAGATGAAAATTTTCAGCCGTCCCATGTATGTAGTATCACCTGGTGCCGGGGCAAATCCTCTTCGGAGGAACGTACTTCAAACCTGGCCCTCAAAGAATTCCCACAGATACATTCCCCAAAAGCAGAATTAACAATCACACACACACACACACAACCATGAGGCATAAGGAAACAGGCTGCCAGGATTTAGGGTCAGCAGAAACCACAAACTGCAGACTCAGACCCACAAAGACTGCACATATTGACATTATCAAACACACAATATAAAAGTAATTGTGTTTGGGCTTCCCTGGTTGCGCGTCCGCCTGCCAATGCAGGGGAACCGGGTTCGCGCCCCGGTCTGGGGGGATCCCACGTGCCGCGGAGCGGCTGGGCCTGCGCGTCCGGAGCCTGTGCTCCGCAATGGGAGAGACCACAGCAGAGGGAGGCCTGCATACCACAAAAAAAAAAAAAAAAAGTAATTGTGTTTAATAGTCTAAAGAAATAAATGGAGCTATTAACAGTATGACGAAGGAACAAAAACTGACCAGGCAGTTTTGAAAAGCAGTGGAAGAGCTGCGTGCCCAACACTAAGGGATGAACCATGATTGGTCCAAGTGGTCCGATTTCCTCTGCCAGTGGCTGGTCCAAGGATGGGCAATTCGATGTTAAGAGGAAGGCTGCTGGAAGCTTTTGGGAAAGATTTTCCTTCTTCATTAAAGAGAAACAGAGGATGGAAGAAAACCACTGCTTTTCTGCCATTCCACTCCTCCACTTTCTGCTTTGGATGCTACTAGGTGATGGATGGAGCAACAGCAATCATCTTGTAACCATGTGGCCAAGTCCAAAAGAATCAAGAGGTGCCCAACCAAGCACCCTGACTTTGTTCAGCTGCCCAATCAACTGTGGGTCTGCCTAATGCTGGACTTCCCTCCTAAGGAAACAATATATATTCTTAGGCAGTAAGCCATCTTTAGTTGGGTGTAACGTGTTACTTAGTCTCTTTTCTAACTGACATGCTGTGAAATTAGAAAACAAAAGCTTTTTGCTGAGAAAAACATAGACTGTAACTAGATATCTTTTTGTGCTCAGCTCTTGATTATGAAAAGGAAACAGCAAAGATGACAAAAATTATACAGAAGGGAAGCCAGCTCCCTGGCCTTGACTACACTTGTTTATAAAAGGGCTGATTTTGGGCTTCCCTGGTGGCGCAGTGGTTGGAAGTCTGCCTGCCGATGCGGGGGACGCGGGTTCGTGTCCCGGTCCGGGAGGATCCCACATGCCGCTGGGCCCGTGAGCCATGGCCGCTGGGCCTGTGCGTCCGGGGCCTGTGCTCCGCGACGGGAGAGGCCACAGCAGTGAGAGGCCCGCATACCACAAAAAAAAAAAAAAAAAAAAAGGGCTGATTTTGAGCGGATGGGAGAGCTGAATTACCATCTAGTGACTAAATGAAGGGGCAACACAAGCTGTGATTGGCAGCTGCCACCCACACTAAGGGAGAGCCTCCCTCTGAATATACTCTCCTCCCATTCATTGTGAAGAGAACACAACTCCAGTTGTTTTATTATCCAATACTGTCTTTACGGTTCTAGGATTAAACCTTTATTCTCTAGACTGTGTTAACCTTGCAAGCTTAGATACCCCCTTTGCAGAACTTGGAGGGGTTAAAAAAAAAATATGTTGGGACTTCCCTGGTGACCCAGTGGTTAAGACTCCATGCTCCCAAGGCAGGGGGCCCAGGTCTGATCCCTGGTCAGGGAACTAGATCCCACATGTCACAGCTAAGAAGTCCGCACGCTGTAACCAAGACCCAGCGCAGCCAAATAAACAAACAAACAAATAAATATATATATATTTTTAATGTTGATGATTTTGTAGAAAATGTCACTAGTTATTAAAATATGTGCCTTTGGCTTGGTTTGTATGGGTGACATCAACACGGACCAGCCCTGCTCGGCCCTTTTTCCTTTTCTTTCTTGGCTCTTCCAACCGTATCTAGTCTCTGGGCAGAAGCCAGACCTTGTAAGGCCCAGAGTCTTTAATTCAGTCTTGGCTAGGAGTTATAACAAAACTTCCAGCAGAAGTTTAATTCAAAACCTTGAGAGAATGGGAGATTATTGACATAGGGGTTTTCAGACTCTGAAAAGATCAAGCCCTAAGCTAACCACTCCACCTTTCTAGGTAGATAAGATAAGAATAATAAAGATTCACATGCCCGATTAGATAAAGTTTTAGCTAAAAATGCACTTACTCTGTTTCCATACTTATAAAATAGAATTTTGATCTAAATCTGTTTGCCAAGAAGAACATAAAACTTTTTTTTTTGTAGTCCCAAAGACTGTTGATTTTATTTAAAATTTTAAACAAGGAGGCCATTAGACTCAGTGACTCTAGTGCCTTAGGTAGCCTAAGTAAACCAACCAAAATCTAAGCCAGAGTTGGTGAACTCGAATCTAAGAAAATGAAATCAACTAATCGTGAATAGCCAAATCACTAGATTTTCCCAAGTAAGGGAACCATTTAAGCTCTAGCCAATTAAATAATTGCTTTGCTTTGCTTCTCTGTTTTCTCTCTAAAAATCTCTGTCCTAGCCCATCCACACAGCACTCCTAATCATTTTTCAGTTTTGGTTGCCTGATTTGAATTGTTTGCTCAAATAAACTCTTCAAAACATAATGTGCCTTAGTTTGCCTTTTTACAACTTATAGAACTTTTATTTTATTATTACTATTTTTTTGGCCACACCACGCAGCTTGTGGGATTTTAGTTCCCTGACCAGGGATGGAATCTGGACCCTCGGAAGTGAGAGCGTGGCATCCTAACCACTGGATCTCCAGGGAATTCCCTAGAACCTTTAGAATAAGAATGTGTGTTCAAGGAAAACCTCACTGGTTAAAATGTACCTTGTAAGGTGGAAAAAGCACTTGATAAAATTCAACACGCATGCATTTAAAAGACTGGCAATATCAAGTATAAGTAAGGATGGGAAGCAAAAAGAACTCATATACTGCTGAAGGGAATATAAACTGGTACAACCATTTTGGAAAACTGTCCATTTCTAATAAGGTTAAAACATGTATCTACCTGAAGACCCTGCAATTCGACTCTTAGGTATTTACCTAAAAGAGATCTCTATACAGAGGCTTGTATAAGAATGTTCACAGCAGCTTTTTTCATAATAGTCAAAAAGTGAATAAGTAATAGAATAAAATAGAAAAAAATAAAAAAGAAGGAAAAACAAAAAATATTTTTAAAAGAAAGCAAAACAAAACACCCCACCCTTGGTGGCTCAGCTCTGGGATGCTGGGGACATTTCTAATCTCCAGCTGCTCCTTGTCAGGCCCTGCCAGCAGGGGGAGCCAGAGAGACAGGTTGGAGGAGGGAGGCGGGCTCTGAGCCTTCATGCAGATCCCCCGAGCAGCACCCAGGTGCGCTTCGCTCCTGCATCTGGCTGTTCTTCCCCCGGGGCGGCAGATGAATCCAGTTTGCAGCTTCCCAACACCTGCAGAACTGGCCTCACTGCACCCTTTCAGGGACATACCAGAACCAGCCAGGGAGCTCCCCTTCCTCAGGGTCTGAGTTTCAGCTCCAAGGGCCCCACCTCCAAGCTTCGAAACATCTACCCTTCAGTCATGCCAAGCTCTTCCTTTTGTTCCTCCAACTAAGGGTGGTGACTGCTCCCTGCAGTTGCTTCCGCGTCCTACCTTAGTCTTCTGGCCTCTTCAGTTCAGTACCTCGTTACTAATTCTTTACGTTAATTCTCTCTGTTAAAATAACGGGTGTGGTTTCAGTCTCCTGGTGGGACCCTGACTGATACAGTGGGTGGCACTGATGTTGGTGTTTGCCCCGTTGCTGATTCCAGGTGGCACAGAGCTTGATTTTAAAGGGCTCGAGGTGGTGGTAGCAGGAGAGACCAGGAAAGAAAGCCTGTGCTCCAAGTCAGGAAGAAAGGCATCTTAGGACCATGCCACAGAGCAGAGAGCTGGGCCTCTCCAAAGGGCAACACCCTCCGTGGGTAAATCAGGGAGGAATGTGCCTTGTGGGAAGAGTCAGTGGGAGGCTTTAGCTCTGGGGGGACAGCAGAGAAAAGCTGAAAAATTCTCTCTGGAGACTCCTAACCGCAGGTCTGTACTCTCAAGGATTTGGAGTAAAAATCCACACTAGTTATCTGCGTGGAAAAACCTAAGATGAAAATTTTCAGCCGTCCCATGTATGTAGTATCACCTGGTGCCGGGGCAAATCCTCTTCGGAGGAACGTACTTCAAACCTGGCCCTCAAAGAATTCCCACAGATACATTCCCCAAAAGCAGAATTAACAATCACACACACACACACACAACCATGAGGCATAAGGAAACAGGTTGCCAGGATTTAGGGTCAGCAGAAACCACAAACTGCAGACTCAGACCCACAAAGACTGCACATATTGACATTATCAAACACACAATATAAAAGTAATTGTGTTTGGGCTTCCCTGGTTGCGCGTCCGCCTGCCAATGCAGGGGAACCGGGTTCGCGCCCCGGTCTGGGGGAATCCCACGTGCCGCGGAGCGGCTGGGCCTGCGCGTCCGGAGCCTGCGACTCTTAGGTATTTACCTAAAAGAGATCTCTATACAGAGGCTTGTATAAGAATGTTCACAGCAGCTTTTTTCATAATAGTCAAAAAGTGGTGGACTTCCCTGGTGGTGCAGTGGTTAAGAATCCGCCTGCCAATGCAGGGGACACGGGTTCGAGCCCTGGTCTGGGAAGATCCCACATGCCGTGGAGCAACTAATCCTGTGCGCCACATCTACCGAGCCTGCGCTCTAGAGCCCACGAGCCACAACTACGGAGCCTGCGTGCCACAACTACTAAAGCCCGCGCGCCTAGAGCCCAAGTCCAGTGGTTAGGACTCAGCACTTTCACTGCTGGGGCCTGGGTTCAATCCCTGGTTGGGGAACTAAGATCCTGTAGGCTGCACAGCATGGCCAAAAAAAAAAGTGGCAACAGCCCAGATGCCCGTCAACAAGAGAATGGATGAACAAATTCAGATCTATGCTTACAGTGATACTGCTCAACAATAAGGTGGAACAGACCGCTGACACATATATGATACGTTAGAACATCAAAAAAACAGTATGTTGAGTAAAAACCAGCCACAAAAAAAGAACACATGCTATAAAATGCTACTTATGTGAAATTCTACGACAGGCAAGAAAAGAGATCAGTGGTGGCCTGGGCTGAGGGTGGGAGGAGTGACTGCAAAGGGACATGAGGGAACTTTCAGGAAGGCCAGCGAGGCTCTATGTCTTGATCTGGGGGACAGTTACGCAGGTTGTACATCTGCCAAAACGCTGACCTGTGCATTTTATTATATGCGAAATATACCTCAATTGAAAAAAATTTGTCACTGCAAGAAAACTGATTTGTAGAAAACTGATTTGTTCACTTAAAATTGTAACCTCTCCTTTTCACAGTAGGTTTATTTTTACCCAAAATCATTTTGCTGATTGACCAGCTGGCTCATTATGATCTCACCACTCCAGCTTGAATTCATTCAACCGGTTAAAAAAAGGATTGGGCCAATTTTTAAAATTCAGTAAGTCCCCTACATACAAACTTTCAAGTTGCGAACTTTCAAAGATGCAAACGTGCATTCACATGTCCAATCATGTAAGTTAGTTCACGTGTCTGGCATTATCAACTTTCAAGTTGCGAACTTTCAAAGATGCGAATGTGCCCCTGTATGCCAGCTGTTGTACTGTACTACTGTAATTTTCAAGGTACTCTACTGTAAGATTAAAAATGTTTTCTTTATTTTTTGTGTTTGTTTTTTATGTATTATTTGTGTGAAAAGTATTATAAACCTATTACAGTACAGTACTATACTATTGTGTTAGTTGGGTACCTAGGCTAACTTTGTTGGACTTATGAACAAACCGGACTTACAAACGGGCTCTCGGAACGGAACTCATTCATATATGTAAGGGACTTACTGTATCTGTAATAGAGCAAAAGGCTTGTAAACATTTGTCACAAATAAAGTAACTAAGAGAGGCACCCCAAGCAATTCGGAATCTCAACTGGCTGCAACATCTCTGAGAAGTTCTGGGACCAGAAGAAAAGGAGTTTTGCTCTCAAGCAGTGACTGAATGGTAGAACAAACAGGTGCCTCTGGTTGTTTCTGCAACCATGTTGCAATTTCAGCCAAATCCTTGCTGCATACAGCTTATCACCTGGGCCTGCTCTTTGTCTCCTGGAACCCTGGGCTCCTCCAGAGGGCCACCGCCAGGGTGGCTCGCCCCCAGCCTGGCCTGGCGCCTGGGGGGCCTGGGGCCCCGGTGGGGCCCGATGGGGGCAGGGATCAGCAGGGGGCCCACCTCAAGGCCCTGCTTACCTCGTAGTCCTGCTCCCCGGCGCCTCCAGCTGAGCTGCCCGCCAGCACCTCCACGAAGGCTGAGCCGTCATTCCCAATGTCCACGCTGTGTATCTGCTCCTCCTTCTCTAACTGCAGGGGAGGGAAAGCGCACTGTCAGTGCTGCTCTGCACCCCCCACAGCTCTCTGTGGGGCCTTGGAAGATGGATGACCCCTATCCGGGCCCCCTTGTCTCCTTGCAAAGTCAACTCGGTGACAGTGAAGATAGGGCTGAGTGGGGCTACTGCGTCCCCTGCACGCAGCACAGGGTGTAGAG
>NC_041230.1:9875656-9880533 GCF_002837175.3 Physeter macrocephalus
CGGAGCCTGTGCTCCGCAACGGGAGAGGCCACAACAGTGAGAGGCCCGCATACCGCAAAAAAAAAAAAAAAAAAAAAAAAAAAAAAAATAATAATAATAGTCCTCCTTCCGAGGGGAGTCTACATGACACATACTAACCACCGCAACCCACAGCCATTGCAGCGGACATCTAAGTGCTCAGACATGGCAGACCCGTAATACCTGTATCGTCTCTCTGCCCTACAGCTCTGCAAGACAGGAGCTGTTATTATCTCTATTTCACACGTAAGCAAATGGAGGCAGGAAGCGGTTGTGTCACTTCCCTGAGGTCACACAGCTGGCGGCCAGGCAGCCTGGCTGGGCTAAAACAAAGGTGTCAGCAGGGCTGCATTCCTTCTAGAAGTTCTGGGCGAGAATCGTTTTCTTGTCTTTTTTAAAATTATTATTAAAGCTTTTTTAAAAAATTAATTTATTTTATTTATTTTTGGCTGCGTTGGGTCTTCACTGCGGTGCGCGGGCTTCTCATTGCGGTGGCTTCTCTTGCTGCGGAGCACGGGCTCTAAGCTCGCGGACTCAGTAGTTGTGGAGCACGAGTTCTGGGACCAGAAGAAAAGGAGTTTTGCTCTCAAGCAGTGACTGAATGGTAGAACAAACAGGTGCCTCTGGTTGTTTCTGCAACCATGTTGCAATTTCAGCCAAATCCTTGCTGCATACAGCTTATCACCTGGGCCTGCTCTTTGTCTCCTGGAACCCTGGGCTCCTCCAGAGGGCCACCGCCAGGGTGGCTCGCCCCCAGCCTGGCCTGGCGCCTGGGGGGCCTGGGGCCCCGGTGGGGCCCGATGGGGGCAGGGATCAGCAGGGGGCCCACCTCAAGGCCCTGCTTACCTCGTAGTCCTGCTCCCCGGCGCCTCCAGCTGAGCTGCCCGCCAGCACCTCCACGAAGGCTGAGCCGTCATTCCCAATGTCCACGCTGTGTATCTGCTCCTCCTTCTCTAACTGCAGGGGAGGGAAAGCGCACTGTCAGTGCTGCTCTGCACCCCCCACAGCTCTCTGTGGGGCCTTGGAAGATGGATGACCCCTATCCGGGCCCCCTTGTCTCCTTGCAAAGTCAACTCGGTGACAGTGAAGATAGGGCTGAGTGGGGCTACTGCGTCCCCTGCACGCAGCACAGGGTGTAGAGTCAGAGCTCAAAAATATTCACCGACGGACTGCATAAGCTCCCACACCCACTTCCCTGACTCTGCCAGACTCGGCCGGATGGGCCGCTAACCCGCCACCATGGAGCTCTCCTTGGTGGCGCTATGCAGACGAATGGCACATCTGTCACCCCCAACCCCAATCACACAGGGCTCCGAGGAAGCTCCCTGAGGGTAGGGGTCGAGTCTGGTTTGGCTCACCACTGATTCCTGGGTTTGAGTCCCAGCTCTGGCACACGCTAGCTATATGGCCTTGTCAGCTCACCTCCTGGAGCCTCAGTTTCCTCATCTGTAAAGTGGGGATGGTCACCCTATCTAGGATTATGCACATAAATACTACGGCCTCAGGGCCTGGCATGTGGCAGGCACCCTGCCACTGCCAGTCAGGAGGCAATATTAGTCGCTGCTTGATGACTATTGTCAAAAGAAGGAAAGAGGGCTTCCCTGGTGGCGCAGTGGTTGAGAATCCGCCTGCCGATGCAGGGAACACGGGTTCGTGCCCGGGTCCGGGAAGATCCCACATGCCGCGGAGCGGCTGGGCCCGTGAGCCATGGCCGCTGGGCCTGCGCGTCCGGAGCCTGTGCTCCGCAACGGGAGAGGCCACAACAGTGAGAGGCCCGCATACCGCAAAAAAAAAAAAAAAAAAAAAAAAAAAAAAAATAATAATAATAGTCCTCCTTCCGAGGGGAGTCTACATGACACATACTAACCACCGCAACCCACAGCCATTGCAGCGGACATCTAAGTGCTCAGACATGGCAGACCCGTAATACCTGTATCGTCTCTCTGCCCTACAGCTCTGCAAGACAGGAGCTGTTATTATCTCTATTTCACACGTAAGCAAATGGAGGCAGGAAGCGGTTGTGTCACTTCCCTGAGGTCACACAGCTGGCGGCCAGGCAGCCTGGCTGGGCTAAAACAAAGGTGTCAGCAGGGCTGCATTCCTTCTAGAAGTTCTGGGGGAGAATCGTTTTCTTGTCTTTTTTAAAATTATTATTAAAGCTTTTTTAAAAAATTAATTTATTTTATTTATTTTTGGCTGCGTTGGGTCTTCATTGCGGTGCGCGGGCTTCTCATTGCGGTGGCTTCTCTTGCTGCGGAGCACGGGCTCTAAGCTCGCGGACTCAGTAGTTGTGGAGCACGGGCTTAGTTGCTCCGTGGCATGTGGGATCTTCCAGGACCAGGGCTCAAACCCGTGTCCCCTGCATCGGCAGGGGGATTCTTAACCACTGCGCCACCAGGGAAGCCCATTTCCTTGTCTTGTTTCCAGCTTCTAGAGGCCCCTGCGCTCCTCGGCTGTGGCCCCTTCCTCCATCTTTGGAGCCAGCAATGGCATTGCTCCAACCTCTGCTTCCGTCTTCACATCTCCTCTGACTCTGGTTCTCCTGCCTCCCTCCTTCCCTTATAAGGACCGTTGTGATTATGCTGCACATACACACCCCCCCGCCCCAATCATCCAGGCCAATCTCACCATCTCAAGATCCTCAGTTCATCACATCCACAAAGTTCCTTCTGCCACGTAAAGGACATATTCACAGGTTCTGGGATTAGGATGTGGATATCTACTGGGGGCATTATTCTGTCTACCACACTTAGCTAAGCTCTTCCTGGGCCAGGCATCACTGAATCCTCACAACCACCTTGGAAGGAAGGGTCTGTAACTCTCCCAGCTTTACAGATGGGGAAACTGAGGCTCAGACAGGTAAATAAATGGCTCACATGTCACACATATCTAGTGACTGGCAGAGAAATTCAGACCCAACTGCCTGACGACAAGCCAACACTGCTTCCCAATTCCCCAGTTTCAATCCTTGACATAAAAACTCAACAGCTTGGGAATTCCCTGGCGGCCCAGTGGTTCAGACTCCGAGCTTCCACTGCAGGGAGCAAGGGTTCGATCCCTGGTCAGGGAACTAAGATCCTGCATGCCGTGGGGCGTGGCTGAAAAAAAAAAAAAAAATCTCTGCCTCTCCCACATTTAAAGCATGGGGTCCTCCATCTAGTAGGATGTATATATTTGTATTTTAATGAATGGTTCTTATTTCATATACGACTCCTTCTACTTTAAACACACACATATACTCCCCTGTCTTTCTTCTGATAAATAAAAAATCTCTTATAAAAACATGGAAACAACCTAAATGCCCATCAGTTTATGAATGGATTCACACTGTATGATATTCCCTACAATGGAACAGTATTCAGCTGTAAAAAGGAATGAAGCACTGATCTAAGCTACAACATGTAGGAACCCCGAAAACCTGATGCTAAGTGAAAGGAGCCAGACACAATAGGCCACATATTGCATGGTCTTATTTATATAAATGTCCAGTATAGACAAATCCATAGAGACAAAAAGCACATCAGTGATACATACACACACTAGTATATATAAAGTAGAGAACCAACAAGGACGTACTGTATTGCACAGGGAACTATACTTCATATTTTGTAATAACCTATAATGGAAGAGAATCTGAAAAAAAATCTAAAACTAACAAAACATTATAAATCAACTATACTTCAATTTAAAAAAACCGGAGGGACTTCCCTGGTGGCGCAGTGGTTCATACTCCATGCTCCCAATGCGGGGAGCCCAGGTTTGATCCCTGGTCAGGGAACTAGATCACATGTGCATGCCGCAACTAAGAGTTCGCATGCCACAACTAAGGAGCCCGCCTCCGCAACTAAGGAGTTCACTGGCCTCAACTAAGCAGTCCACGTGCTGCAACTGAGAAGCCGCCTGCCACAACTAAGACCCAGCACAACCAAATAAAAATAAATAAATAAATGAATTTTTTAAAAGTTTAAACTAAAATAGTAATATATTTTTTCTTGAAGATTTAAAAATTAAAAAGAAGGTTAATATCAAGTGTTGATTTAAATGTACACCAGCAGTGTTAAATGCAGATTAATTCAGTAAATTCACTTGAGTGAAAAAAAATAAAATAACCAATTGAATTCCCTATTTTAAAAAAAGTACATTGGTGGTTGCCAGAGGCAACGTGGGGAGAGGGGAATAGGGAGTGATTGCTTAATGGTTTCCGGTTTCTTTTTGGGGTGATGAAAATGTTCTAGATTAGACAGCAGTAATGAATGCAGAACATTGTCAATATACTAAAAAACCCTGAATTGTACACTTTAAATGGTTAAAATAATGACCTTTACATTACGTGAGATGTGAATTTTACCTCAAGAAAAAAGACGTGAGTGTTCAGTAAGTATCAGCTGTTAGGAGAAAGGCTTAAGCACAAGATGAGTCATCTGTGGCCCAGGTCTGTGTGCACCTTTCCCAGGAAGACAGAATTCACGACAGTGGAAGAAATGAGACATGGAAGGCTTGCAAAGTCCCAGAGACATCTTATTTAAAAAACTGTTCCAAGACAAATATCATCTGATATTGCTTATATGACGAGTCTATTTAAAAAAAAAAAGATACAAACGAACTTATCTACAAAACAGAAACAGACTCACAGACTTAGTGAATGAACTTATGGTTGCGGGGGGGAAGGGGGGTGGGAGAGGGATAGACTGGGAGTTTGGGATTGACGTGTACACACTGCTATATTTAAAATAGATAACCAACAAGGACCTACTGTATAGCACAGGAAACTCTGCTCAATACTCTGTAATAACCTAAATGGGAAAAGAATTTGAAAAAGAATAGATACATGTATTTGTATAACTGAATCACTTTGCTGT
>NC_041230.1:9880879-9995465 GCF_002837175.3 Physeter macrocephalus
TGTTGTAAAGCAGAAACTAACACACCATTGTAAAACAGTTATACTCCAAAAAAGATGTTAAAAAATAAATAAATAAATAAAAATTAAAAAAAAAAAATAAGATAGAACTTGATGCACCATTAAAGAGAATAAGGTAGAACTTGAAACTAACACAACATTGTTAATAAACTCTACTCCAATATAACAACCACAAAAAAAACTGTTCCACATCCATGAAAGAATAAGATAGAACTTGATGCACCATTAAAAAGAATAAGATAGATAGACCTGGCGTCTGTCATACAGATGACTTGATGCCATGACAATGGATCTCCAAGATACAGTTTCTTGGAAGAAAACACGGGAGAGGACTGTTTACATACAGTGTACTTTTTAAAAGGCGGGGAGGGGTGGACATACATGCTTTGTACATGGACAGAGTGACCGGGGGGCCACATGAGAAACTGCTCACAGTGGTTGCCACAGGAGGGAAGACCTGGGCAGCAGAAATCGGGAGGGCAGGGGTAGGGAATGGAAGCAGGTGGTGAGGAGGATTTTTCCTTTTCACTGTATACCCTCCCTTTTGTGCCTTTTGAGTTATGCACCATATGTATATAACACCCATTTGATAAGTAAAGTTAATAAAATCACAGTGGTTATCTCCAACAATGGAATCCTATGCAGCCACACCCAGCAAGGAGGATGAAACTAACAAAGTGAAGCTAACAAACAATGCTGGGGCAGAAAAGAGCAGCCAGAGGTGAAAGTACTATATACCCTGTGATTCCATTTATGAACAATTCAAAACCAGCCAAAGCTCATCAATGCTGTTAAAAATCAAGGTCATGGGGCTTCCCTGGTGGCGCAGTGGTTGAGAGTCCGCCTGCCGATGCAGGGGAACCGGGTTCGCGCCCCGGTCTGGGAGGATCCCGCGTGCCGCGGGGCGGCTGGGCCCGTAAGCCACAGCCGCTGAGCCTGCGCGTCCGGAGCCTGTGCTCCGCAACGGGAGAGGCCCCAACAGTGAGAGGCCCGCGTACCGCAAAGAAAAACAAAAAAATCAAGGTCATGGTTACCCTTGCGGGGGGCAGTGACAGGAAGGAGCACAAGGGGACGTGGGAGGGGGGTGTGTTCTGTTCCCTGATCTGGTTGGCAGTACACAGGCTGCAGTTTGTGATGATTCACTGGACTGTATGCTTTGCTGTACACACGTGTTATGTCAAAAGAAGGTAAAAAATCTTAAAACACCACAATGGCAAACTGGGTGATGAGAAAACCACTGAAAAACAGAAACAGAACGTGTCCACCTTGCTACTGAACATTTTTTCTAAAGAACACACCTCAGCATCTGGGGGATGGGAGTTAGACCTGGGCTGCGTCTCGGTAACTCCCACCGGCCCAGGAGCGGTTAGCAAAGAGGCTCGAACCGCCCTCCTGGGAGCAGGCGATGGGTGGGCGACAGAGCCTCCTTCGGCCACCGCAGACGAAAAAGGCGTGTGGGGCTGTCACGAGCAGACGGCTGAACCCCAGATGGTGATACAGAGATATTGTGAGATACTATTTGAGGGGAAAAAAATACACAGTAGTAGGAAAATCCACAGATCAACCTACGTGTCCTGTGTCCTGAAATTTCCTCTTATCACTTGCTTGAAAAGAACCAAAATTAGCATTCGGTGAGCTTGGAGTCACCCTGCATGCTGGCAACTGCCAAATGCCATCAGATTTTCCAAAGGGTCTCCAATGTGAAATAAATTGACAACTGCTGTGACAGTGCTGCCTGCTCCAGCACTTTTCCCCTGCAGTTTACTCTCAACCTGGAAACCTCACAGAAGATTCTGTGAGAGGGGCTTCCCTGGTGGCTCAGTGGTTAAGAATCCACCTGCCAATGCAGGGGACACAGGTTCGAGCCCTGGTTCAGGAAGATCCCACATGCCGCGGAACAACTAAGCCCGTGTGACACAACTACTGAGCCTGCGCTCTGGAGCCCGCGACCCACAACTACTGAGCCCGCGCGCCTAGAGCCCATGCTCGGCAACAAGAGAAGCCACCGCAATGAGAAGCCCTCGCGCTGCAATGAAGAATAGCCCCCGCTCCCCGCAACTAGACCCTGCAACTAGAGAAAGTCCGCACGCAGCAGTGAAGACCCAACACAGCCAATCAATCAATCAATCAATAAAAGATTCTGTGAGAACCTAAGTCACATTCTGTTCCTCCTCTGCTCAGAGGCCTTCCACAGCTCCCATCTCATGCAGAGTAAATGCTTAAATCCTTACAATGGCTTTTAGGCCTTAGGTAGGTTAGGGGTCCTCTACCCCCACCCCATCAGCTCCTATCCCTCTCCCCTGTCAACTCCGCTCCACCCACACACAGGGCTTGCTGTTGTCCCTCCAGCCCACCGGGCACCAGCCAGGTACCAGCCAGGCACCGGCCTACCAGGCACCAGCCTGCCTTGGACTCTGTTTCTGCCCCAGGTACCTGCATAACTCACTCTGCTTGAAGGTTAGCTTCTCAGGAAGGCCTTCCCTAACCCCCTACTTAGAAAAAAAACCTCTTGCCACAGCCTCATCTCCCACTGGAGGCATTTCTCATTCCTCTTTTTTCTTTTTTTAATATTTATTTATTTATTTGGTTGGTTGCACTGTGTCTTAGTTGCGGTAGGCGGGCTCCTTACTTGCAGCTCTCCAGCTCCTTAGTTGTGGCCCGCGGGCTCCTTAGTTGTGGCACACGAATTCTTAGTTGTGGCACACACGTGAGATCCAGTTCCATGACCAGGTATCGAACACCAGCCCCCCGCATTGGGAGCGCAGAGTCTTAACCACTGTGCCACCAGGGAAGTCCCTCCTCACTTCTCTTAACCATGTAATTTCCTCCCTAGCACTCATCACCTGACATACGTACGTTTTACTTATTAATCTGTAAGTCTTTCCTTGCCAACATAAAATCTCCCCAGGATTGACGTATGTTTGTCTTGTGCTGTCCACTGCACTATCCCCCAGTACCTACAACAGTGCTGGGCCTACAGAAGGCGCTTCTATGAATGAATGAACAAATGAATCCATCCACTCCCAAGTCTCCAGGGCCTGTCCCTGTGCTGACAACTCCTACGTCCCTATCTCCAGCTCCATGTCCGATCGCTAGCTGTCCCCTGGATGTCCCAAAGTCATAGCAAACCCAGACATCCCAACCAATGTGTCACCTTCTGAAGCTGCCCCTTCTCGAGGTTTCCCACTTTGGTGACAGTTAAAATATCCCCTTTGGTCTCCCAGGGCAGAGAATCCTGCGCCTCGTCTGGCTCCTCTGGCTCCCTCGCTCCCCATATCCTGTCTCTTCTTGCTCCCACTGCAACTGGGGTGCAGACCCAAATGGCATGTTCCTGATCGTCTCCTGATCAGAGAGCCCAGCAGAATCATCGCCCAGTAATGAACACACGAATTCCTCCCTTTCCACAAACACCTGCCTGCTGACAGGGCACTTCTGCAAACATTACATCACCGGATTTTCACAACAACCCTGGGCTCAGATCACATTATTCCCAATGGGCAGATGAGAAAACAGCTTCAGAGAAAAGAAACCATTTGCCTGAGGTCACAGGGTGAGTAAGAGGGACATGTGGGGTCTTCAATGAATGTCCCAAGACTAAATTAAAAAAATTGGCTCTAGGCAAGTTGTATAACCTCTCTGGGCCTAGTTTCTTCCTTGTAAAAGGGGATAATAAAAGACTCGAGGTCATGGGGTTTTTATGAGGATTCAATGAATTAACCCATGTGAGGTGCTTAGAATGGGGACTTGGCAGTTGTAATTTTTTTTCTTTTAGTTCCCTGACCAGGGATTGAACCCGGGCCCTCGGAGCATGGAGTCCTAACCGCTGGACCACCAGGGACTTCCCGGGCAGCTGTAATGTTGAATAAATGTTAGCTCTCACTATTCTTACTATGTTAGGGACCTAGGAGATATTTATATTCCTAAAATCATTCAGAAAATCTTGTGGGTCTGTGTATTTTTCCTGGGAAGAGAATTCTCAGATTCTCCCTAATTCTCAAAAGGTTCTGTGAACCAAAACTTTTTCAGAACCACCGGGCAAGAGAGAGACAATAATATGTTTTAACATAATCAGGTAAGCCTTGCCCCCAACATCCCTCCCCAAACACCCCCTACATTCAGAAGGCAGGAATGTGGCCAAAATCAAGAAAGCCAAGGTATGAACACAAAGCAGCATGACAAAGTGGCTAAGAACACCCACAAGAGGTTCAGGTCTCAGCACTGCCATTTATTAGTGGTGATAACAGCCCCTACATTATCCAACTCCATGAAGAGTCAGGTCACACAAGTAAAACACCCAGGCCGGCGGCACCAGGCAAAGAGCAGATGCTTGGCAACACACCTAGCTCGCTTCTCCCACCAGTTTCTCATGCCGGAGAGGAACTGCCTGTTTGGAATTCTGTAACCATCTTGGGTCAAACTACCCTTTCCTCTTTGCCTCCCTCCAACTTCACAGAGAATGTACCAAAGCGCTCAGCATTCCAGACATGGTAGCTTACAATGGCCACTTCACTTTGCCCTGCCCTACGCCCCAGTTTCCTCATCTTTAAAATGAGGTTGAGTGTGTGTGGACTTCCCTGGTGGTCCAGTGGTTAAGACTCCACACTCCCAATGCAGACAGCCCGGGGTGGATCCCTGGTCAGGGAACTAGATCCCGCCTGCCGCAACTAAGACCAGCGCAGCCAAATAAATAAATATTTTTTAAAATAAAAAAATAAAATGAGGTTGATTGGCTTAGATGATATGAGGCAACTTCCAGCCCTGAGCCCAGAGACTTTAGAAGGCAGGATACATGGCAATGATTCACTCTGTTTCAGCTGAGAACACTGAGGCCCCGAAAGTAGCAGCAACCTCCCTGGGCCACACACAGATTCATCCCTGGCCTAGTGCCGGGATCGCCTTTCTCCCCTGCTAAGGAGCACAGGGACCACACTGCTCATTTTCCAGGTGAGGAAGCTGAGGCCCAAAGGGAAAGTGCCTCAACTCACTGCCAGTTATCTCCAGAGCAGAGTCGGGACCATGGGTCTCCAGACTCCTGTTAAGGAGATGGGGGGAGGGCAGAATCACCTGCAGCACCACAGAGATGGTCTTCTCGCCCGCCTTGGCTGCCCGCCATTTCCGATAAGTGTCTGCCTTGAGAAGGTTTTCTGCACGGTAGGTCTGGAGAGAAGGGTGCGAAAGGGAAAGTTAGGGTACAGAGATGAGAGCTAGGTCCCCAGCTCTCAGATTATTCCATTGAGATCCCCCAGATTTCAGTTTTCCTATTAATCCCCACACACTCTGCCTTGAGGCCCCTACAGCATTTTCCCCTGGAAATTCACCCCTGGGCCTTCCAAGGAAGCTCCCCTATCCCTCCTTTTCTCTCTGGAAGTTCCTCTATTCCACATCTCCCTAGAATTCCCTTATGGCCTCTGAGAAACTCTCCCATGACCCTCCTTAGAATTCCACGAAGTCCCTTTGGTGAAAAGAAAATCAAAATGAAGTCGGTATTGCTAAAAGCGCTCTCTAAAATGGAGCTGGGAGGCCACTGAGGAATTGTGACCATGCAGGTCTCAGCCTGGATGGAATGTGACCTTTTGACCACTTATTGTATTAAACACAGGCATCCAGATCATCTACGAGTAACTCGAGATACTTATCGGACACTTACCGTAAAGTAACACATGACGGCCTATCTATTTATGGGACCTTCACCCTAAAGTAACTCATGACAGCCTATTCTTTAAAGCCAACTATTTCTTGTATCAGAGGCAATTATAATTCTCTCTGGACAACTTTAACCGCCTGGTGACCTTTGTCCTCATAAGCCCCTGACTCTCTCTCCCAATACTCTTTCAGTTTTACGGAAATCTATGCCTCTCTAATATCAGTTCCTAAGACCCCAAATAAAGTTCTTTTTTCTTCGCAGCCCGGAAACTGATTATTGCCCAACCCCTTTTAGACTCCAAAAGTTCTCCTAGAGCCCCCTCAAGAATTCCTTTACTTCTTCCAACCTCCTCCACGCCAGTCCCTCACCGAGTCCTGGCTACTGCAGGATACCACATGGCGGAGGCGGATCTCCGGCATGTCAACGTCGTGGGCTTCGCCTGACCAAGAAGATGCTGGAGGGTCTGAATTTAGGGTGCAGACAGCTGGGGCGCCCTGCGCGGGCTTCACTGCGCAAGCGCACGAGGCTCGGGCCTTTCAAACAGCGGCGCGCCGGAGGTCGCGTCAACACTGCGCAAGCCCAGTGCGTCTCTCCCGAGAGAGGCGAGAGGGCTGAGTTGCCTAGTAACGAGCTTTTCCCGCCTCCCTCTGGCCAAACCGCTCTCTAGCCCCTCCTCCCGGGGACTTTCACACTAGGTCTTCTGGGCGCCTAGCAACCGGCGTGGCCTCCAGGACTGGTCCCCACAAGAAATTCGCCATCCTCACCACGCCAACTGAAGCCTGGAAAGCAAGAGGCCAGCAAATCTGAGTGGATTTTTGCAGGGAGCCTGGAGCCTACCGCAACAGGATCCCCTCCACCGGTTGCTGGTTACCCTCCCCATGCCCGCCACCAGCCTAGTAACGAGCTTTTCCCGCCTCCCTCTGGCCAAACCGCTCTCTAGCCCCTCCTCCCGGGGACTTTCACACTAGGTCTTCTGGGCGCCTAGCAACCGGCGTGGCCTCCAGGACTGGTCCCCACAAGAAATTCGCCATCCTCACCACGCCAACTGAAGCCTGGAAAGCAAGAGGCCAGCAAATCTGAGTGGATTTTTGCAGGGAGCCTGGAGCCTACCGCAACAGGATCCCCTCCACCGGTTGCTGGTTACCCTCCCCATGCCCGCCACCAACACACACACACACACACACACACACACACACACACACGCACACAAACAATCTCTGATCTCTCAAGCTTATGCCTGAGGCAGAGAGAGTGGGTACAGAACCTAAATAAAACACAATGCACGTGCCCAAACACACATCCAGCCTTGAGGGCTTCCAACCAACCATGCCTCAGTTTTCCAATGTGACCTATGGGCATCTGTCTCGTACTACGCCCACCCCTGCCTGGTGACAAGCACCCCTCTGTTCAGTCCCCGAGAGACCCAGAAGGGCATCTTGGGGTGGGGTCGGAGCTGGAGACAGCCCAAACACGGAAAAGTATGAGCCAAGCGTACCCCCACAGAACAAGCCTGGACATGCTGGACGCTCCCAGGTGGGGCCCCACCCACGCTGGGCTCCTGCTTGGGAGGAGATAGAAGGGGATCTCAGTCCCAGCTGCCGCTCTACCCTGCAGGGAATCAAATGACCCGATTCTGAGATCCTGATCTTGGGCGTCAGGTCAGAAAAAAAAAAAAAGGGCGGGGGGGAATGTGAGAAAATAGGGAAGTGACTTTCTGGGTCCTGATGGAAGAGAGGGCTGGAAGTCCAGACTCTTTGGGTCCCCGTGGAGGAGGGGGCTGGGCACAAGATGCCCATGTCGCATTCGGATTTTGGTTCTGCCTCCCCACCCCAGAGCCACAGAGACCTGCCCCCAGATCTTACATCACTTCTTTCTCACCCTAGGGGTAGGGTGGGTCCAGACCCAGCCCTCCTCAGCTTCCTATAAGAAGAGCTGGGGACCTGGGACTGCAGATTCACTCACTCATCCATCATGAGTCTTTCCACGAAACCGCAGACCTTCCTGCTGGCCTCCGTGCTGCTCTGCACCCTCCTGGGTCTGGGTAAGTGACTAGGGGCCTGGAATCCTGGGACCTTCGGAAAGAAGACTATGACAGGGCATTCGGCAAGGTCCTCCAGGGGGGAGGGGGAAAGAGGAGGTGTCCTGGGAATTCAGATTCATGGCAAAGGCAGAGGGTAAAGGAGAGAGAGAGAGAGACTGGGGCCCCAAGGGAATAGCTCAGAAACTTGTGTGTGTGAATCCCTGAGAAAGAAGGGGATTTGATGGGCTCTGAATCCCCTGGCCCCCAGGCAAGGTCTCAAAATAAGCCATCTGGGGACTTCCCTGGGGGTCTAGTTGTTAAGACTCTGCGCTTCCACTGCAGGGGGCGGGGGTTCGACTCCTGGTTGGGGAACTAAGATTCCGCATGCCACGCAGCTCGGCCAAAAAAGAAAAAAAAAAAAAAAAAAGACGTCTGAATTCTAGAAAATCAGATGAGAGTATGATTAGAAAGGGAAATCTTTTTCTAAAAAAATGATGGGGCGGGGGAGAGATTTTCTTTCTCCCAGAGCTCTAAGGAGTTCAGACCCCTGGTGTCCTCCCCTAGATGCAGGAATTCAGGCAAGCCCCACCTTCCCCAGGACGCAGTTGCCCAGTGTCTGGGCCCCCAGTTGCCTCCTCTCTCAGGACCAAGGGGTCCGTGCGCTTGCCCTCCTGGTCCTCGCTCTCCCTTCTTGACCTGGGATGCAGATCCCAGCCTCAGGTACCCCTGCCTGGGCTCCTACTGTCTATAAGACCTACGCGTGGTAGGTGGCCCAGAGACTTTAGAAGGCAGGATACACGGGGAAGAGGATCTCACTTCCGAGAAGCAGCTCGACCTGAAGCTTCACAAAAGTGCATGGAAACCTTCACCAGGACCCCTCCCTGTCCCCAAACTTTCTCAGAGGACCCTAGCGTCCAAAGTCCCGAGCCTTGTAATTAGGTAAACTTGCTCCCTGGTGGAGTCGCTTCCCAGCCCTGAAAGCAGCTTCGCTGGAACACCACCGCATCTCTGCCGGAGCTTCGGACGGTTCCCTGGACAGCCGCCAATGCCCCGCCCAAGAACAAACCTCCCTCAGACCGCCCCCCCCATCCCCCTCTGGACTCCGTCCGAAGTCTTGGTCCGCAGACCACACCACCCTTGACTAGAGCCCTGCTCTCTACCCTGCAGGGTACCCACTAAGCTGTGAGGTGTGTACAGGCTCCGGACCCACGTGCAGTGGAAATGTGCAAACTTGTGACCCCGACCAGGACTCCTGCGTGATCATCGTGGCTCACAGCAGCAGGAGTAAGAGGGCAGGGCGTGGCGTCAGATCCTGGGGCGGGGGCTGTGCTTTCGGGGTAGCAGATACCAGCACGCGCGGGGAGGAACCTTCCAGCGGTGAGCGGGCAGGAAAGAGGGAAAGGCAATCTCGAGGTGGATGGAGCGAAGAGAATCCGATGGAACGACAGAAACCACTGTTGTCAGGAATTTCTGAAAATTAGACTCCAAAGAGTTGATGGGTGGCGGGGTGGGGCGCAGATATAGAGACTTTCTTAGGCAGGAGGGGATTAGGAAAGAAAAGGAGAAGGGGAAAGAGGGAAATCGCGAGAGGGGAAAAATCTAACATGCAAGAGGTGGAGGGGGGCGTGTAGAGGAGAAGGAAGGGGCTGGGGTGGGTTGGAAGGAATGTGACCAGGTTGACCACTTGGGGCGGGAGGGATCCCCTAGGGATGCGGGTTGGAAGAGACCATTCCTGACAAGAAGAGGAGAGATGATATTGGGGTAGAGGGGCGAGATATAACAGAACAGACAGGAGAGGGAAGAGATAATCCTGAAGTATGGAGCAAATTATCACAAAGAAGAAGTGGAGCTGCGGCAATGGGGAGACATATGAGTAAAATGGGAGACTTCAATGGAAGGGACTATCGCAGACCTGAGGGAGGATGGGGGAGAAGGGGAGCAAAGGAAGAAACCACGGCGGGTGGGGTTTTCATTCAAAGCTGAAAGAGACCCAGAAACCCTTAGTTAAAGGAAGATGGTGGGACACGGTGTGAGACTGGAGAAGGAAGGATGTGACAGGAGGTAAGCCCAACGTTGAGTGTAGGAAGGAACCATTCCGACCGGAGGGGGTGTGTAAGGTAAGTGGGATAGAAGATTGCACGCTGCCCTACTCACCTAGCAAGAGTGGGCAGGTGGGGGAGGGACCTGAAAGTCTTGAAGAGGCCGCCCAGGAGTATATGGGAGGGAGATGGGACCCTGGGACTGCAGGAGGAAGTTGGGGAAAAAAACACCTTTCTGTGGGGTAAAGAGGGGAAACCCTAGGGTTGGAAGAGACCACCGTACTCTGGGGGTGCGAGGGGGAAGGCCGTGGAGACTGGACGGAGACCACTTCAGGCAAGACCTGAGAGTAGCCAAGGAGGGCAGCAAGAGACCATCGGTGGGAGGTCTGGGGAGTGACCCTGGGGAAATCTGGAAGAGACCACGTTAGACAGAGAAGGATATGGGTGTTACAGGGTGGGGGGGCGAGGGTGGCATTCCAGCATTTGGTGGAAGGGATTCCAAAGGTCAGGGGAGGGCGAAAGGCTGGAAGAGACCATTTCACACCGCCATGGGGATAGCCATAGGCGGCCTGAAAAAGACCACTACAGGTGTGACCCTTAGAGGATGGCAGTGGGGTGGCGTGGGGCAGAAGGGACCGCTCAGGCAGGCACCAGGGCTTGCCGATGGGAACTGCAAGGGACCACCAAAGCCTGGAGGGGGTGGGGTGGAGCGGACCTAATAAGCAGTCCAGACCATGCCCCAGGCAGATAAGGGGGTATGACTCTGGGGGGCTGGAAGAGACCTCCCTAGACAGCAGCAGGCTGGGGCAGCTGTAAGGTTGGGAGAGACCTGGAAGCCGGGGTCCGGGCCAGGGCCCCTGAGCCCTCCCCTCCCTCGCCATCCTGCAGAGGGCCACCA
Source organism: Physeter macrocephalus (assembly GCF_002837175.3). Lineage (NCBI taxonomy): Eukaryota > Metazoa > Chordata > Mammalia > Artiodactyla > Physeteridae > Physeter > Physeter macrocephalus. Next base: position 9,891,499 of record NC_041230.1, read on the forward strand.
GTCGGTGAACACCTACAAGGGGTGCATGAAATCCAGCGCCTGCAGCTCAGGATTTGTCTCCATCACCATGGACCCTGAGAACTACATGGTGTCCAACACACGCTGCTGCCAGAGCGACGTCTGCAACCACGATACCCTGCCCAGTAAGTGCCAGCTCAGCCCCACATCTGGAGTCCCTTCCTGCCCCGCCTGAGAGCCTGCTGTGAGCCCCCGCCACTGACCCGCGCCGTAACCTTTAGCAAGCGTCTTCCTTGCTCTGAGCCTCAGTTCCTCGCCTGTAAAATGCAGTGTCCGTTAGCAACCGGTGTCCTCAGGGTTGTTGTGAGGTTGGGAAAGGGTTGAACGTTCCTTACACCTTACACTCCACCCTCCTCCCCAGCTCCTGAGAACAATCGTACGGAGAATGGCCTCCAGTGCCTTACCTGCATCGCCCCCTTCAAGGAAACATGCTCTTCAACTAAGAAAGTGCTCTGCGTTGGCCAGGAAAGCCACTGCATCACCTACGCCGGCAAAGTGCAGACTGGTGAGGGGCACCTAGACTTCTGGAGGAGGGGACAGGGAGGCTCCCAGAACTGGAGGCTCCCACTTCCGGATTCTAGGGGAGAGAGTGGGTCCAGAGAACTGGGTGAGGAGGTGGCAGGGCATGACCCCAGGGTCATGAGGAGGGAGGGGTTGGAAGTCCTGACTCCAGTCTGAAATCCCTCCCCCCCAACAGGTGTCATATTTGCTACTCGGGGCTGTGCTACAGAGAATGCCTGCCGCACCAAGCCCGGGACCCTGGTGCCCTCAGCCTCTCGTATCTACACCATCACCCAGGCCAACTGCCTTCCAGACCCCCAGCCTTCTGGCAAGGCTAAGTGAAGAACTGAGGCATATGCCACGTTTGGTCTCGATTTGTTCTCAGCTACAGCTTCCCATGTGCTAATATATTAAACAGCTTAACAGAACAAGACTGAGTCCTTGGGATGTGATGCATTTCAGGGAGGTGGGGTGCAAAAAGCAGGGGTCTCAACCTTTGGGAAGACCCTACCTTTTGTTAAGGGATTACTCCCTGCTGGGTCCCCAGGCTAGGTGTTTTCCTGCAGTACCTCACTTCAGAATCACAACAACTCTGAAGTTGAAAGTATTCTCCCCATTTCACAGAGGAACAAACTGAGGCACAGGTTGCGGTGTCACTTGGCTTGGGTCAAACAGCTAGGGAAGATCAGACTCCAGAGTCCATGATCACCTCTCCCGGTTAACCTCTCCCTCTTTTGCCTAGGTTTCCACATTTGTAAAATGTGGATATTAATAGTCATAACCTCAAAGGGCTGTCTTAAGAGTCAAATGAAAGAAAACTAAAAAAGCACTCAGTGCAGTGCCTAGCACCTTTCAGACAATGTTGGTTCTGGAGACAATGTGTCTGGCCAAATAGTTATCATCCTAATAGCTGCCACTTACTGAGTGGCCATTAGTTGGCAGGTGCTAGACCCTGGCATCAGTCAGGACAGAATCGATTATGCTACAGTAACAAACAAGTCCCTAATCTCAGTGGTTTAAAGCAACAAAGTTATATTAGTCAATTCATGCTGTAGTTATGCTTGTGTAACAAACCATCTGCAAACTGAGATTGTAACAACAATCGTTCTTCTTTCTAAGGGTTTGTAGGTGGCTGGAGCAGCTCTGCTCTGGCTGTGCTTTGATGGGTTTGGGTCCAGTTAGGGAGGGGGATTCAAGTGCTCCTCCATGGCATTTCACAGTCTTCTGGGATCAGCGGCTCCCTGGCTCATGTCTTTCTCGTGGCAGATCACGGGGGCACAAAAACCAAGTGCACCAAAGGCCTCTGCTGAGGTCGGGGGTGCTAACGTTCCATGGAGTAAAGTAAATCATATGGTCAAAGCCAACATCAGTGGAGCAGGGAAGTATACTCCCCCTGCAGTGGGAGGGAGAGGAGTGGTATTTGCTGAAGAAGTACCCATTCACAAAAGGTTGATTTAAGGGACTTCCCTGGTGGTCCAGCGGTTAAGACTTTGCCTTCCAATGCAGGGGGTGCAGGTTCGATCCCTGGTGGGGGAACTAAGATCCCACATGCCTCGCAGCCAAAAAACCAAAACATAAAACAGGAGCAATATTGTAACAAATTCAATAAAGACTCTAAAAAGGGTCCGCATCCAAAAAATCTTAAAAAAACAAAAAAAGGTTGATTTATTCTTGACCTTCCGTGTCTAGCACCGTCCACAGGGCGTTCTGCTCATCATGATCGTGGAGCAGTCACCAACTTAATGCCGATTTCTGTGCACAGGAGAGAGCCCAGGAAGGTTTCACATGGATGATTAAATGCTGCCACCCAGAAGTGACTTGACACAATTCACTGGATGGAGCTAGTCACATGACCCAACCAAACCCCACTGGGAGAGGAGGAGGAAGCGTAGTCCGGGCCCCAAATGCCCCACCCCGGCCCCCGCCTGGCCAGACACATTTCATAACCAGCACGAATGGCCACCATGACCTCTCGAGGCTGTTTTTCATTTTGTCTTCACAACTACTCCATGTGATAGGCGCTATTATTCTCATCCCTGTTTTCAGAAGAATCTGAGGCTCAGAGAAGGAATGTCACATTGGTGGTCGTAGCAGCTAAAAAGTGGCAGAGCTTAAGATTTTAGTCATTGGGTCACACTGAGGGGAGAAAGAGACCACATCACAGAGAGAGCCGACAAGCCTGTATCAGTTATCCTTTGCTACGTAACGAGCCCCTCCCAACCTCAGTTGCTTAGAATAATTGGTTGGCAATGTGGTCTGGGATCAGCTGGGTGATGGTTCTTCTGGTGTCTGCTGGGTTCAGCTGCTGGCCAGCCAGGCAGCTCTCTTTCAGAGGGCTGACACTGATTGGGGTGTCAGGGCTGACTGCGCCACATGTCTCTTATCACCAGCAGGTTAGCCTGGACTTTTTATCTTTTGGCCACACTGTGGGGTTTGCGGGAATCTTAGTTCCCCAGCCGGCAATGGAACCCATGCCCCGGGAAATGAAAGCGCCGAGTCCTAACCACTGCACCACCAGGGAATTCCCTAGCCTGGACTTCTTGATGTGGTGGCAGTGACAGGGGTCCCCCGGGTGGCAAGAGAGGAAGTCCCAATGCATGAGCACTTTTCAAGCCTCTGCTCATCATCTTTGCTGTTGTCTCAGTAGCCAAGCAGGTCCCATGACCAGGTCTAGAGTCAGGATGAGAAGGGACAATCCAAGGGCAGGGCTGCAGAGAAGCTGAACTGACTGGGGGCATTAATGGGCCAAGCTGGTTCCGAAGCTGAGACGTTTACCATCACAGCCCCCAAGGTGTAAACAATTAATAGTCCGCTCCAGCCCCTCCAGGGTGGCAAAACTGAAAGTCTCTCAATTCCAGCCCGAGGGAGTCTATCCTGAACAGACCCCCACCGTCTCTCCTCTCCAGGGACCCAGGAGTCTAGGCTTCCAGCTCCAGTCAAAATCCCAAGCATCTTTTTTCCCCTTTAAACCCCGGAAGAACAGACACACAATGGAATTTCTACTTTTTTATTCACTGCTCCAAAAAGCACCACAGGCCAACCCACCCTTGATTCACCCGCCTTCATGGCTTCCTACCTCAGTGGACACACGTCTCCCCACCATTATCCAGACAAGCATGAAACTCAGCTAAGGTAACGAGGCTTTTGTGCCTCTTCTGCTTCTGGCGATGGCAACGCCAAGATTCACCATACTTCTCCTTGAATTTCTGCCTTCAAGGGCCCTCCAGCCTGCAGGTGCCTTGTAGACACACCCTGACGGCAGCCAGCAACCCATCCAAAAGGGGCCCTTCGTCTTTTCTGCTTGGATGCTCCCAGAGACAGATGCCTCACTAGCAACTTGCTGCCTCTACAGAGCCTAAAATTCAATCCCTTTAAAAGTCATGATTTTAAAGGCAACCACTCTAAAAGATAGTCGTGACACCCAAGAGTGCCAATCTACAACTACGTAAACACAATCAGCACACTCCACAACGGACAGCGACACGTGAAAACAAAACTGGGTCTTGCTTTCTCAGATTTGATCTCAGGCATGATGGCCATTGGCCTGAGGGCAGAGGGTCCTTGGAAGAGGGACACGTAGAGAGGAGAGATGTCGGACGGGACCAAGTCAGAGATGGTGGCAAAGCGGCAGGAAGAGAGGAGGGCACTCCGAGCAAAGGCATGGGGGTGAGACTGACATTCGGGCTCCCAGTGTGCCAGCTTCCAGGAGGGGCTGCAAGTTCGTCGCTGTGCATGAGAAAGAATGCATGTACATACGTGCATACACTGAATTCTCGCCGTAACCCTGTGAGGTAGATGCCATTTGCTGAGTGACTTGCCCAAGGTCACCCCCATGGTCAGTCAAAGGGCCCTCTGACCCTAGAGCAATGTGCACAGAGTTCCCCGTGGGAACGGGAAGTGTTCTAGGGCTGTGCTGTCTAATACAGTGGCTACTCACCACGTGTGCCTGGTGCAACGGGGAAACTGAAGCTTACATTTTAGTTACTTCTGATTAATTAAAAAAATTACTACTCATCTCAGTTATTGGAAAACTATCCAATACAATTGGGACAACTTGGGTATATGAATCGACTTCTCCAAATATGAGGTTTCTGAATTCTAAATTGAGGTCAGATATTTCTGATGAAAACTTATCATCTGAATTGAGATGTGCTGTGAGAAATACACAGCAGATTTCAAAGACTTAGCATAAAAAGAATGTGAAACAGCTCATTAGTAGTTTCCTATACTGATTCCATGCTGCAGTATTTTGGATATACTGAGGTAAAACATATTAGAATTACTTTCACCTGTTTCCTTTTCCTTTTTTAACGTGGCTATTAGAAAATTTGAAACTACCCATGTGGCTCACATCCTGTTTCTACTGGACAGCACTGCTCTGCGCGCCTCCTGCCCCTGCACGTGGCAGGCAGGCTTGATGGAGATGCTTGAACGCTGGACTTGAGGAGGAGACAGTGTGGTACTGGCTCTTACAGATATGGATGAGGAACGTTCTCCTAAGGCCAGAAGAGCTTTGAGGACAATGCTTGGAGCCATTCAGTATAGAGCCAGATGCTTCTCCCCATCTTGGCCATCTCAACTTTAATGGGACAGATTGGGCCGGTGGTAGGAGTTCAAGGTAGACATGGTGGAACCGCCCCTCAAGTACCTGCCCCTCAGATTGGTTACCCTTGTCTTCAGCCGTCAAAGGAAACAGGATCTCGGAAGTGTTTATGGTTCTTGTCCAGCCCTTTCATTTCACAGGTGGGAAAATAAGGCACTGGCCCACGTCACCCGGAGTGACAGTTGCAAAGCTGTTTGCTTCCCAGGTCCCCTGACCTGACAGGAGCTTCCTCTCCCATGAGATACTTGTTTCTCCCCCATCTCGCACCTTTTCCCTGTCTTGTGGCAAGAGGCTGATGACCTAAATTCCAGCCCTAGTTCTGCCACTGATTAATGAATTAAATATTTACTAAGCACCTTCTGTGTGTCAAGCACTATTCTAGGTGCCGGGGGTACAGCAGAGAACAGGACAGGTATGGGGATAATAACCAATAAATAGGTAAATAAATAAATAAGGTAATTTTCTATAGTAATAATTGCTACAAGGAAAAATAACCGGCCAAGACGAATAATAGGGGTGGGGGTGTGAGCTACTTCAGTTACAGAGGTCAGGGAAGGCTTCTCTGAGGGGACACTTGAGCTGAGACCTGATTGACAAGAAGGAGCCAGTCGTGGGAAGATCTGGGAGCAGAGCATTCTAGGCAGAAATAACAGAAAGTGCAAAGGTCCTGAGGCAGGATCCCAGGTGGCCCACTCAAGCATCAGAAGGAAGATCAGGTTGACTCGGGGGATGGGAGGGGGCAGGAAATAAGAACAGGCAGGGGCCTTGGTGTGTGCTGTTGGGCCTAGAGCCCGCCCTCTCTGGGTTTTGCTTTCCCCATCTAACATAACAGAGATTCTGCTGGATGGCCTCTCAGGTCCTCCCTTTCTGTTTTTGGCATTGAAGAGTTCTGTGACCTGTGGCTTCTCCTCTATTTGTAGCTGGCAGCCTAGAACATTCCAAGGACTGTGGTTTCTGCCTTTGCCTCACTGTGGCACATTCCCACGGTGTGGAACACCTGCCCAGCTGCTCCGTGGGTCCCTTGCTCACTGTGGCATTCTCTGTGTCTCTCTCGGGGATACCTGAGGTAGCCAACACAGAAGCGTTTGGATCAGTGCAGCAGTACGGTTGCTCTTCCCAAAAGGCAGGTGTATATAATACCAAGGTCAGAAAGGGTTAAGGTTTAATGACAGAAGAAACCAAGACCAAAAAAAGATAGAAACCCCTAAAGGAGAGAGGGACAGACGAACAGAGTCCCCAGAGAGCCCCATAATCGCTCAGCACCTATAAAATGGGGGCAGTCATATCCCTTTCCAGTCAAACTCAGAAAAAGGCAGTTAGTTACCAGGATCCAAATCCACTAGGGACTTTTGGGAGATACCTCTGAGGTAGGGGTTTCTGTCCTTCCACACCCAGAAGGCCTCATTCCTGGTCTCTGGCTACCCCCCAGAGCCCACCATGCCCAGAACTCTTATCTCCTCTCATTTTTGTGGTACCATTCTCCCAACAACAACTGGGAAAGAAATCTGGGTCACCAGGCCCCTGGTGGAGCAACTATTAGAGACCCCTCTATTCCCCAAGAGGAACCAAAGGTCTCCAGATCTCTCACACAGCCCCCTATTCCCTCCTCTAGTTGGAGACCTTCCACCACCCATGAATTAGGAACCAAGGTCCACAGCCCTCTTGGGAGCCAGGAGTTCTGAGACTCCAGAGATCCTTCCTTCCCCCAATGAAAATTCAAAGCCCCCTTTGTATGCAGGCCTATCCCCCCAACCCGCAGAAACCCAGACCTTAAATCCCTTTGTGGCTCAGAAGCCCAAGGATTCCAGCTCCCTGGGGAACCCAGACCCCCTCCTCCATGCTAGAGTCCCCGGTGTGATGGAGACCCCCTTCATCAGGAATCAGGGCTTCCACCTCCTCTCCCCCTGGAGGACTTGACACCTAATAGATCCAGTTTCTACTCTTTGGAGACCAAGATATACCCCCTTGGAGGAGTCCCAAACCCTTAACTCCCTTCAGGAGTTCAGGAGTCTAGGAGTCTGAGGGTCACACCCTCTGGTCCCCCAGAGAAATCAGGAGTCTTGTCCCCCGAACTCTATTCCCCTTCAGGACCCAGGAATCCTGGTGACGAGAAGTCACACATTCCAACCGGTAGTCAGAACCCTCACCGCCTTCAAGCACCCGGGATTCTGAGTGGCGGCCCCCGCGCCCCGCCCCCCCCCCCCGCCCCGGCTCTGTGACCTCACAAGCCCAGACATCCCATACTAGCATGCCAGAATCTGGATCCCCACGCCCTCTCCCTCTTAATGGCGACTTGGAGTCCTCAACCCCTGACCAAGCCGAGCAGCCGGGACACGGGGCACCCCGGAAGCCCCGGCCCTCAACCCCCCCCTCACTGCGCGGGCACCTGCGGTGCCAGCACTGCTTCGGCGTCGGCCCGCATCTCGTCGAGCGCCTGCAGCAGGACGCCGTGCGCCGCGCGGTAGCCCAGGCCCCCGGTGGCCGCCGCGCCACCCGCCGGCCACAGGAAGGAGAGCGCGCCCAGCGCCGCGCCCCCGGCGGTGCCCTCGCCCGCCCACGAGCCCAGCCTCGCCTCCACTTCGGCGCGCGTCACCGGACCCGGGAAGCGCGTCCGCTCGGCCAGCTCCCCCGGCGCCAAGCCCAGCGCGCGCTCGCGTCGTGCCAGCGCCGCGGGTTCGAGCCCCAGCGCCCGCCGCCACTCGGCCAGCTGACCTCGCAGGAGCGCCACGTCGCAGGCCCAGCCCAGCCCCGGCACTGGGGCCGCCGCCGCCGCCAGGCTAGCCAACAGGGCCGGCCGCCACGCCCCGGCCCTTAGCGCCGCAGCCTTGGTCCGGGCCGCGCGGGGAGACGCGGGTGGCAGAGCCAGCAGCAGCGCCCCCGCCTGGGCCGGGGGTAGCGCACGCCGCAGCCACTCGCACAGCCCCGGGAGGCCGCCCGGCCGCAGCGGGAACACCGGCGGCGGCGCCTCCTCCAGCACCTCCCACGTCTCGTCCTCTGGGCTCAGTGCGGCCGCGCGCTCTGAGTCCCCGCTGCTCGGTTTCTTCACGCCGACGCCAACCGGCTGCCAACTCTCGCTGCCTGCGTCCTCTGAACCTTCCCCACTGCCTGCTTTCTGCGATCCAGGGCCACGTTTCTCCCTTCCCTCACTGCGTGCATTCTCAAACCCCCCTCCGCCTGCGTTCTCTAAGCTCTCGCCGCTCTTTTCCTCTTCGTCCAGGGACTCCGGATCCTCGCCCTCGCCGTCTGTTCGCACGCAGACCAGCGGCGTATCTGGTAGCACCAAGGGCCGGACTTGGGCCCAGTGCTTCTCAGTGGGGGCCCCAGGGGTGACGAGGATGAGAGCGTCGTAGTGGGTTGGGTGGAGGGCGGCAGCAGTGCCCGCGGAGCCCAGAGGCACGGTCCAGAGCACCACGTTGGGGCGCTCTGGGGCCGGGTAGGGCATGGGCTCCGCGGGCGCCGAAGCAGGCACCGCACCTGGGTCGTCAGGATCTAACCCGAGGAGCATGTTCAGCACAAGGCTCACGTCAGCTCTACCGGCCACGGCCAGGTCCAGGCGCGCGCTGCCCAGTCGCTCCAGGCCGGCCCGAACCCATGACAGCGCCGCCTCCAGGCCACCCGTCTCGAAGGCCTCGCGCACAGCCTCCAACTCTGCAGCGCCCAGCACCTCGAAGCCATCCTGAGCCGGTGGCAGGAGCCTGCGGAGAAAGGGAGGGATGGGGTCAAGGGCAGAAGAGGGGCTAAATGCTGGCGAGCTGGGCTAGGGGGACAGGACTGGGCTATGATGACAAGGCGGAGCTTTCCGAATAATCAGGAAAGGGAGGGGCCAGATTAATGGCACGGAAACAGAATCAGAGGCTATGAAGAAAAGGGAGGGGCTTAAAGAAGGGGTGGGACGGCTGGATTGAAATCAGAAATCAGGTTGCCAACAGAGCCGAGAGCGGGTCTTTCCGAGGGACCAGTAGGATTAAGAAAAAGGCCTGCTGGGCGGGGCAAAACTCATAGAGAGTGGAGTTTAGAGCAAAGAAAGAATGGCGACTGTATTGAGGACGAAACGAAAATCGAGCCCTATTCGACAAGGGCAAGGTCACCAAGGGCGCTCTTTCCTGAGACTAGGAGTTAGGAGGGCTGTAAAGACAGGTGAGGGGAGAACCCTCATCTACTAGTTCTTACCAAGGGCGTGTAGCTAAGGAAGAAAGACGAGTGGTGGGCCTGGGGGAGAGGCTGCCCCTCCCTGAGCCTCGTTTTGACGTCTATAAAAGGAGGCCGCTTGGGGCTGGGGGAGAAAATTCAGCAGGTAGCCAGCAAGTGGACACAGAAACGAGAGGGGATTAGAAAAAGGAAGTGGGGGAGGGCCCCCGAAACGACAAAGCTCGTTTAGGGTGTGGCTCTCCGGGGACTGGGGTCGCTTGAGAACCAAGCAGATGGTGGGGAGGAGGGTGAAGACTGGAGAGTGGAGTCTTCGGGTAAAAGCGTCGCGGGGATCACCAGCTTGCCTGGAGAGAGTGAGCCCTCGTTCACACTTTGGCCTGGGGGCAGGGTTTGGGCGCTAGGTCCCGGCCCCTCCTAGAATTCTCGCGAGGGAGCGGGGGCTCACGACCTCAGAGCGCTCGCAGGAGGCGGAACCTGGATGACAGGTCCGGACTTCTAGCTGACCCTTGGCCTAGGTGATAGAAAAGGGTCAAGCACAGAGCGCTAGTTTGAGGTGGAACCTCGTGGACCTCAAAACCTGCGCTGAGGGTCGGGATTTGGACGAGGGAGCAGGGCTTCCAGCAGATAATCCCGTTAAGGTTGGCCCCAAACTCGCTGAGGGCGGGGTCTCACAGACCTCAAAGAGCACCTTAGGGGTGGGAAGTACAGACTAAATAAAGCACCGGTCCTCTTCAACCCACCCTGAAACGCCGCGCTCACCTCTGCAGCGCCTCCGCCTGGCTCCGCAGCGCCGCCCGCAGGCGCTCCAGCTCCTCGCAGCCGTCGCTGCTGCGGCAGTCGGTCTGTAGCACAAAGAGAGCCGCGGCGCCCAATCCGGCGCTGTCCAGCCGGGCTGCGGTCTGATCCCGGGCCTGGGCTACATGCTGTGACTCCTCGGGACGGAGGTTCCGCACAGCCAGCAGCGGGGTCCCTCGGGCCAGGGCGGCCCGCGCTGCCTCCCCCAGCGCTGGGGCCAAGGGTTCCTCATTCCCCTCGGGGCCGGGCAGCACCAATACCAGCACGTTGGCTTCCGCCGCCCAGGGCCCCGGCGCTGCGGGTGGGCAGCTCAGCTCGCCCAGGAAGAGGCCTGGGCCTGCAGCTCTCAGGCTGGGGAGCCCGGAATCCGGCCGGCCGTCGGGGATCTCTACTGTCTCCACATCCTTGTCGCACAGCGCTGCGATCAGAGCAGACTTTCCCGAGCCCGGAGGCCCCAGAAATAAGATGGTCACGTCACCCCGCGGCGGAGGCATGGCTGGAAAGCGGGGAGAGAGGAAGACCCGGGTCACGGAGCACCCAACCTTTTTCTTTCCTAGCTTCCCCACCCTGGTTTCAGACTTCAGCCTTTTACCCAGTCCACTTCTTTCGTTCTCGGGTATCACTCCCAGGCACCTAGAAATCTGGCGCCCAGGCCCTATTCCCCAGGGACCTGGGAGTCCTGTCCGCCCTCTTTCTGCATGCGTTTCCCTTTACGCCTCAAAAGCTCAGAAATCGCCCTCTAGCCCCCTCCTCCCTCAGTGACACAGATGTTTTTACCCCTCACTCCTCCCTTCCAAATCACCGACCGAGCAAACAGCCGGCACACGGGACAGCGCAGTCGGTAGCAGTCGGTCAGCCGCTGAGAAGCCCCGCCTCTGGGGTCCGAGGACGGAGGCCCATGAGGCTAAAGCGCCGGGATTTGGGGATGTCCAGACCCTTTCCAGGGGCTCTAACCTGACGTCATTCCTTTTAGGAGAGGGTGTATCTCGAAAGCGTAACCTCAGGGACAGGGCCCTTTGCAGCGCCTGCGCAGAACGGCCGAAGGGCGCTCGCTCTCCTCGGCGGTCGCCGAACCTTGAACAATGAGGGAGCCAAAGCGCGTGCGCGCCAGGAGCGCCTAACACACTTGCGCAATAAGCTTAGGTCTGTACGGCAAAGGAGGCTTGCAACGTCATCATTTCGCACCCCAGTGCAGCGAAGGACCCCTCCCATTATTTTTGAGGACCGGGTTGGCGCGACTGAATCACTGCAGTCGGATGGCAACCCGAGATCTGGGCTTCGAAAGGCTCATCAGGCGAAAGGCCGTGGAAACCACCGGGACTTTGAGACTCGGTGGGCCCTACCCCGCTTCCCTTCGGGTGACGGCGCTGTGACGAGCAACTGACAGGCGCAACGAAAGGCAGCCCTCTGCTGTCTGGAGAAGAGCAGAGGCCTGGGCTACCGGCCTCGGGAGGGAGCCGAGGGCAGTGCTTGGGGAAGCGGGTCACAGCGGCTGAAAGCGCGCGTGGGGAAGCGGGGGCTCTAGGTGCAATAAGAGTTTCGGGATGTCAGAGAAAGATGTCTCCCGGAAGGAGGCAGGCTAAAGCGTGGGTACCACCACCTGCCTCAAGACAGGTGGGAGAGAAGGGGATGAGGCTGGTGTCAAAGATCAAGGGTCCCGCGCTCTGAGTTCAGGGAGTTAGTTTGATGTAGGAGGCATAGGTCAGAGGTCTCACGCAAGTGAGAAGGCTCTAAGGGGAGTCACAAACCCGGGGAGTTGAATCTTCTGGGAGGATTGAATCTTTTCTAGCGAGCTGCTCTATCAGGTTAGAATTCAAGGAGATGTTATCTCGTGGGGGGTCGGCCAAAGGCTGGCAAAGCCAAGCCTGTCAAAGGTCATAGGATTGGCGGGCCCTCTAAGACTCGCTGTAGATAAGCGACTTCACTTGATTTACTGTTCTGTCATGCGTGCTCCTCTCTTGACCAGAGGGGTCTCAGTCACCATGGAGGACCAGCACCCCAAAGAGACTATGGAGCAGCAGGATTCGTCCAAGGAGAGAAGTCCCCAAAGTCCGGGAGGTGACATCTGTGAGTACTGCTGACCAGAGATGGGTGGGGTGCAGGAGCTGTGATGCTAAAAGGATTTCTATAGCATTTCAGTGTCCAGGGCGTTGCGGGGATTTGCCTGTTGGGAAGGAGCTGTTAATGGTCCCTGAGCTGCCCTCCCAGGACCTGCTACTCCCCACCCCTACCCTTATTACCCTCAGACGTACCCATCCTGCTCTATCCACATAAGCATGAATGGGATGCAGTTCAGAGGCACAGAGTGGCATCCAGAGAGGCTTGGGGTGGGAGAGGTGGCTGGGAAAGGGCAGAGAGCCCCAGTCCCAACTCTGCCCCAGAGTCTCAGTGTGACTTGGGCCTCAGTTTCCCTATCTCTCAAAAGGGCTTGCCACTATTCACCTCACGGGGCTGGCTGGTATGGGGATTAGCGGCAGAAAAGGGGAAAGTTTAATGTTACTGAAGGTAGCCAGTTTGACCTAGGATAATAGCAACAGCTTCTACTGAATGCTTATTATGTGCTAGGTGCATTCTAAGAGTTTAACATTTGTTATCTCATTCCGTCCTCCTAACAGACTCTGTGAAAATGGTAATTATCACTTTCACATGAGGGAACCGAGGCAAAGAGAGGTTAAGTATTTATAACGATGAAAGCCACAGTGTCAATGCTCTCCAGCCAGAGACCACCAGGAACACACCTGGAGTTGACCAAGTTGGGCTTATTGCTCACTGCGCTGAGGAAGCACACATACCGTGGGGCATCTCAGTAATAAGGACTTATTACATGATTTAGGCTTGTGGTAGGTGATTTGGGGAACGGTTCAAGAAAGGGGTTTTGCTGTGGATGGATGCTGCCAGGAAGCAGAGGCAAGTACATGGCTGGCTATCTTAATAAATCTTACCTAGAAGGAGGGAGGAACAAAGCAAGGCTCCAGGTGTAATTGGTAAAGCAGCAGCAGGCACTCATATTAGCCACGATGGGGGTGGGGGGGTGTCTGGCCATTTTCGTGGCTTGGACAGTGTTCACGTTTTGTCTGTGTTTAGAAGGCATCATGGCATGGTCTTGTCTTGATTCGTCTCAGTCACAGCATGGCCTTGTCTGATGATGTTCTGTGAAATTGTTTATGCTGAACAGGAGAACACCAAGGCCTAGCTGTGAGTGCCAGGCCAGCTCCTAGTTGTGGGGCTTCTTTTCTTTCTCAACAATAATGATTGCAAACCATTGTGTAACACTGTTCTAAGCACTTTGTATACGTTAATTCGTTTATTCCTTACAACAGCCCTATAAAGTAGATACTGATATGGTCATTACCCCATTTTCCAGATGAAAACGCCGTTTCTACTTGCCTCGGAAGTGGTAGAACCAGGAGTCAGTTTCAGGCAGTCTGGCTCCAGAGGCTGTGCTCTAATCACATGGCTCTGTAGGAAGGGCAGACTCCCTGGGTTCCAGTCCTGACTCCGCCATTTCATTTCCTAGCTTCATGACTGTCAGCAAGTTACCTAACCTTTTTGAGCCTCAGTCTGCTCATCCGTAAAACAGGTCCAGTAAGTCTGCTGTCCGGGCCTGGCATAGCACCTGGCACATAGTAAGCCCTGCATGCTCACTGTTGGTGCGATTCTGAGGCTGGGAGAGGCCCTCGAGGCTCCTGCTGGCCTCCCTCAACCTCTCCTCATGTCCCTCAGGCCACTTGGGGGCCCTGCAGTGCACCCGCTGCCTCATCACCTTCGCAGACTCCAAGTTCCAGGAGCGTCACATGAAGCGGGAGCACCCAGCGGACTTCGTGGCCCAGAAGCTGCAGGGGGTCCTCTTCATCTGCTTCATGTGCGCCCGCTCCTTCCCCTCCTCCAAGGCCCTGATCACCCACCAGCGCAGCCACGGTCCAGCGGCCAGGCCCTCCCAGCCGGCTACGCCCACCACCACGCCACCCACCTTCCCCTGTCCTGACTGTGGCAAGACCTTTGGGCAGGCCGCTTCTCTGAGGCGGCATCGCCAGGCGCACGAGGCCCACCCCCTTCCCGGCCCCTTCGCCTGCACTGAGTGCGGGCAGGACTTTGCCCAGGAAGCAGGGCTGCATCAGCACTACATCCGGCATGCCCGGGGGGAGCTCTGAGTGTGGCTCCAGCCCTCCCTAGGGCAATGGGAGCTCTGTGGCTGGTGGGACACCCATCTGATATGGGATGGGAGGGATTTACTTTCCTGCCTGGAAAGGCAAAGGACTCCTGCAGTAGGACCCAGAAGACGCTCATTTAGGGCTTCCATCTTTGGAGGACACAAAAGCCTTCAGGGAAGCAGTGAAATCAAACAATAGTGAGACCTTTTGTTTACAAAAAAAGAAATTAACAAGAAAGAGGGAAATTTGTTATTTGTATCTTCCTCGTTCCCAATTAAACAGTTTGAAATCATAACTAGCTGCAGATTGTGTTATCACCATTAATTCTTCCCAGATGGATGCAATGGGGCTGCAAGAGCCAAGTGCCTGGATCTGGGCCTGAATGGGGGAGGGAAAGTGAGGTGTTGCCTGCCTGTAATGCCACCGAATGGGTCCCACACGTGGAGCAACTTGAGCCTTTGGGGATGGGACAGCAAAGTCGGAGGCTGTACTGAGTCATGTGAGGGTTGCAGTCTGGGCCCTTGTCTCTTCCCAGCCCCTGCCAGCCTTTCCCACTCAAGGAGGGGCCATGGTATTGGATGGCTCTGCCCTCCTCCTCCCCAGATAATTTATTGTTCATTTAAATAATTTTATGTACTATTCTGGTCACGGAATATTTTTTGTATGTGTAGGTGAGATGGCATGAATAAACAGAAATAGTATCTAAAAACAAAAGGTCCATAATAAAATGTCTAAACAAGAAACTCTGGCTTTTGAGCAGGAATTCCCAGAGAACATAAGGGCATGGGGAGTGGGGAGCTCAGGGCAGACCTGGCCGGGCCCTGTGGGGAAACTGGTTTGGAGTCAAACAGAGATACCTTCTGTTTCCTGTTGTATTTGGCCAACACAGGGAGATATTCCATTAAGATCCTATTTTCAGCTCTTGAAAGGCCCAACCCTGGGCTGAGTTCCACTGGACCAGTTTTACTCCCTTGCGTTACCTGCCCTGCCCCTAGAGACAATGGTCGATGCCCTGCATACAATAATCACAGCCCTGCATACAATAACCACAGACTCTGAATTGAGGGAGATTTTGAAAGCCCACAGGTGAGATGGATATGGTAGAGACTGAGCTATCTTCCACTTTTTAGCTAGGCACACGTTGGCTACAAAGACTGCCTTTCCCAGATTTCCTTGCAGCTAGATGTGGCCCTGTGACTGAGTTCTGACTAAATTCCTGGGTGGAGTCCTCAAGCTTCAGAAAGGAACCTGCCTTTCCTCCACCTTCCCGCCTGGAATGTGGACATGGTATCCAGCTGTCTTGGACCATGAGAGCGACAACAGGATGGCAGAGCAAGAAGACAGCAGGAGGCTGGGTCTGCTATCACTACTGCTCCCCCCACCCTTCCAGTCTCTCTACTACAGACCACCCCCTGTGTATATGTAAGTCAGCTTACATCACTCCTCATTCAAAACCCTCCAAAGGCATCCCACAAGTAACATCCAAAGGCCTTACGCAGGCCCACAAAACCCAACAATGACTAGGTCCCAGCCCATTAAGCAATCTCAACTCCCTCCCGGTTCTGTCTGTTTCACTGCACTCTAGCCACACATGCCAGCCTGGCATCTGCCTCAGAGCCTTTGCACTTGCTGTTCCCTCTTACCCAGAACTTTGCAAGGCTGCCTACTCATTATTCAGGTCTCAATCCCTGCCACTTCAGAGAGGTCCTCCGTGGCTAAAGTAGCACCTCCAACCCTTCGCCAGATTTCGTTTATCCCCAGCACTCTTCAACCCGTGGAATTATCACCCCTGCGTTTCTGTCATCATCTGTGTCCTTCCTCTAGAATCCAAGCTTCTGAGGGCAAGTGGCTTGTCTTCCTCATTGCTTCATCCCCAGCACCTAGGACAGTGCTTACCATGGAGGCTCAAGAAAGAACTCCTTGACTGTGCCCAGCTGTTTACCTATTTCTCAGCCTCAGCCCACCCTTCCACACTGCTCCGTGAGGCTGGGCTTTCTGCAGCTATTGCTTCCCAGACTCCCTGGAGAGCTGGCTTCCTTAAGTTCATCCCACAAGAGGTACAGGCAGAAGGAAGGCCGGAAGAGGCAGAAGGAAGGCCGGAAGAGGCAGAAGGGACTCACCTTGCCGTGGGCTCCTGCTGGAGCCCCTCCAGCAGCAGTTCGGGCTCCAGTACCTTTCTACACTCTCAGCACAAGGCACTGTGCCCCTCTTGGGGTTTAAGCAGCAGCTGTGTGGTAGCCAGTCCCTGCACCAGCCATACACGTGGCGTGGCCTGCCCACCAAGCTCCCACTGGGTTCTGGTCACTGCGCTTCTCTTTCTGCACCCCAGTCCTAGAGGTGGGAGCTTCTTGCAGACACTAATTTCTCAGTTACCTCACTTTTCCATGTTTGTGCTCTCAGCGTTTTAGTACCTGTGTAACCAATTCCCGGTACTGAATACTCTGGAATTCCTAGCTTGGTCTCCATATCCTGCCTGGGCCCTGAAGAACTGAATGACCCCACTGGCAGTAGACTAGGTCTCTTGATTCCCAGTCTCTCGTGATCCTTAGGAACTTCTGATGATGAATGGATAATTCGCTACTTCTATGCTTAGAAAGCCCTGTCTTAGGGCAGAAGAGGGCTTAGGCATGCTGCTCCAGGAAATAACATCCATCCATGTTGTTTTAATGAGCTGTGAATTTCTGCTTTGATGATTCTGAGATTCAATGATGCTAAGCTATCGTGGTTATGAAAGTCTCAAAGAGTGCATAAATATAAGATTCTGAGCTTCTAGGATGAAAAGTATAGGTTTTGAAAGATGCTTTGGTCAAGGTCCTGTAACAGGTGTCAGAATGTTAATGCTCTTCGGGGCCAAGCAGGTACCATAAATCAGTGAGGCAAGCAGGGTGTAAGGGGTCCAGATGCTAGACAGTGGGGACTGGGCATGCGGGAGGGAATGCCCCATTAATAGGAGGTGACCCCTATTCAGCTCCAGCAAACTATTGCCCCATGGGATTGTGGGTTCAGCAATCAATCTCACAAGGAAGCCAGAAACTTCCATCTTTGTGTCAAACCTGCCCATTTTTAAATGCTGGTAACCAACGTGATTAAAAAAACCTCAATAACTCTGGAGACCAAATACACTCCTGCAAGTCAGATGGTGGCTGTGGACAGCCATTTCTGGTGTGTGGCTTAGTGGCTAAGACTGGGTGCCTTACCTCCAGTTGTCTGGATTCAAACCTGGCCTCTGCTTCTTCCCAGCTGTGTGACCTCTAGAAGATTACTCAACCTCTCTATGCCCTGGTTGCAGCAGTTGTAAAATGGTCATGATAGTAGCCCCTACGCCTCTAAGAATTATGATGATGACGACAGACTCGGAGAGGAAGTCAGAGTCGGTATTAATGGCCTGTGTGACCCGGTCCTCTTCCCCTCTGCTTTTCTCTGCCCCTCTCTGCTCTTGTGTTCCCACCAGTCTCCCCCCTGCCTTCCTCAGCAACAGCCTTGTGGCCCCAAGTGCGCTTCAACAAACATCCCAAGCAGGTTCCACCCCTCAGGGCCTTTGCACTTGCTGTTCCCACAGCCACATGGCCTGTTCCTCCTCCTCTAGGTCTCTGCTCTGATGTCACCTTCTTAGTGAAGCCTTTCCTGACTACCCCATTTGAAACTGCTTCACACACACACACACACACACACACACACACACACACACACACACACACAAGCCTCCCCATCCTCCTTCTCTTTTCCTCCACAGCACTTATAACCTTCTAACATTCTAAACGTTTTACTTAAATATTCAAGTATCTGTTTTCCCCTTTATAATATAACCTCCACAAAGGCAGGGATTTTTGTTCATTGTGTTCACCACTCTACTCCCAGCTCCCAAAATAGTGCCTGCATCTCCTAGGTGCTCAATAAATCACTGTTGAATGAATGAGTAATAAGTAACAGTCCCTACCTCGTAAGGATCCGATGTGATCGTCCATATAAAGCGCTTAGCCCAGGGCCTGGTCCGCTGTGAGCCATTATGGTAATTCAGGTTCTATTCTTGAAGGTTCTTAGTTGCCAAGCTTCTATGAGTTAACACATGTAAAGCGCCTTAGAACAGAGCTTGGCACACAGTAAATGCTCAGTAAATGGTAGCTATTATTATAATTAGGCTTCTATTTTCAAAGGAGCTTCAGTGCCAAGCTTCTGTGAATTAGTACTTCCCATCTCAGAGCAAGAGCCTGTGTTTCCACAAGGCTGTAATAAGCCGACCCTCTGTTCCCCTGACCTCATCGCTCCCGCTCTGCCACCCCTTATCCCCTCCAGCTGCTCTTGCCTAACTGACACGTGGGGCAGGCTCCTGCCCCCCCACCCCCCGCCTGGATAGCTCTTCCCACCCGCGTGCCAGGCTACCTCCCTCCCTTTCTCAGGTCTCTGCTTAGGTCTCTGTCACCTCCCCAGGGAGGACTACACTATTTAAAACTGCACCCTTTTCCAGAACTGTTCTCCCTTCTCTTCTCTATTTTTCTCCACAGCACTTACCACCATCCAGCATATGTTACATCTTTCTTGTTTACTTTTTGTTTACTATCTGTCCCCACCGGTGGCCCCTTCCCACCTCCATGTAAGCTCCACGAGGACAAGGATTTTATTTTATTCACTGGTGTGTTCCCAATGCTTAGCACACAGCAAGTATTTAAAAGATATTTGTTAAATGAATTAATGGATCGCAGTCCCTACCTCGCAGAGTTATTCTAAGGACCCGATGAGCTCATGTAAATAAAATGCAGCACTCTGTAAGTGCTGGGAAAATGGCAGCTGTAATTATAATTAAAGTTCTATTTTTGTAAGTTCCTAGATGCACAACTTCTCTAAGTCAATATACATAAAGCTCTTGGACTGGCGCTTGGCACCCAGGAAGCGCTCAGGAAGCAGAGCTATGATTATAATTAAAGTCCTCTTTGTGAAGGTTCTTGGATGAAGTGGCAGAGAGCACTAGCTGTCTTCCACAAACCGTTTTCTGGGCACTTGGCTAGACCGCCTTTCCCAGACTCCCTTGCAGCAGGCTGTGGCCATGTGACATCTCTCAGCAAAGGAACATAAGTGGAAGCACTATGTGCCACCTCCAGGCTGGGACTTCTAAGAGAACATGTGTACCTCTCCAGGCTCTCTTTCCTCTTCCTCTGACAGAACCCAGGCCATGGACGCCCAGCCATGACCATGTGAATGACAAAAGGCTTACAGGATGGCCTGGGTCCCCAAATCACCATATGGAGGTTACCTGCCAACCTGAAACACCCATCCTGGACTATGATGCGAGCAAGACAATTCTGTTGTGTTTGAGCCTGTACATAACGGGGTCTATGACGAAATACATGGGAACCACATTGAACATATGCACTTAGTAAACGTTAATTATCTTGGCAACAACCATCCTTAGCTTTCCCCAAGAAGCCCAGGGATGGTGAAGTAAATGCCCAGGCGCACGCCTGACACACTCGAGCTCACACACACACACACACACACACACACACACAGACCTCAAATGCACACTCGGCCGACACACAGAATTTGGCTTTTATTCTGGCTTTCACACAACTACTGCTAAGACGACACAGATCGGTGGGACCCCATCCCCATGACCACCGTGACCACCCCGATGTCCTCAGCCCCCTCCTCCCACCCCACCCGCCCCACCCCTCTGCCAAGCTCCCTAGGTCAGGGTGCTGCCTACACCTCCCCCCGGGCATGCAGCATGAAGTGCCCATGCAGCTCCCCGAGGTTGTCAAAGGAATCCTCGCACTCGGTACAGTGGTAGGTGCCCTCCTCCTCCTCTTCCTCCTCCTCCTCCTCCTCCTCCTCCTCCTCCTCCCTCCCAGCTGGTCGGCCCTCCCCAGCCCGAGGCGGCTCCTCCTCTTCCTCCCTGAGGGCCCTGCTTTCAGGAGCTGGCGCTTCCTGGGGGGCTGTAGCGGGGCAGCAGAGCCGGCAAGGTGGGGTGCCCGGTGGGGCCTCCCCAAGGGCTGAGCGGCCACAGAGCTGGCAGGGCTGGGCTGGGGGGCCCGGGAGCTGGGCTGCACGGGGGGCCCGGCGGGATGGGCCCCCCCGGCCCCCCCCCAGGCGCTGCTTCACCTTGTAGCCGGGGTCATATTCGGGATCATCAGTGGTCTCCTCTTCCTCCTCCTCCTCATCTTCTTCCTCTTCGGAGTCCGGCTCTGAGAGAGTATATTCGGAGTCAGAGGAATGCTCGGGGCCTAGAGGGGGTGGAAGAGGAAAGACGGCGGCATCAGGGGACAGAGGGCTGTGCCCGGCTCTCCCCTCCCTGAGCCCCGTTCAGACTCGCCACAGTATGGAGACGGCAGCCCGGGCCCGACCCTGCTCTCCCCACAGATGGATCCCCATCGTGCAGAACAGGCCGTATCTGTGTGTCAAGCAAATGAACGTCTTGCAAGAACTGCATCTTAAGGGTTTAAAAAGAACAAAGTAGGAGACGTAGGAGTAATAAAAACAATGACAGTGTCCACTGTTACTTTAAGAACCTTGTTTTTTATATATTAACTCAACTAATCCTTACAACAACCCTGAGGGAGGTACTATTATCCCTAAGTGACAAGTGGGGAAACTGAGGCACGGAGAGGTTAGGCGACTCACTGGCCTCCAGTCACACAGCTAAACGGGGAGAATGCTAAATGTAGGTGATGGCCTACACTGGATCATTTTAGGGAGACAAACACTTGAACAGGTACTTCAGCAAATTAAAACACATATACATACTCTGATATACGTGGTTTTATATATATATATATCTACATATATATCTAGTTAAGTGAGTTAAAATATTTACTTATAAGTATAGATATATTACTGTGATTTCATGGGTATGAAGGACATGCCTAGGACAAGTTTAGGTTTAAAAAAAAAAGAAAAAATGGAAAGTCAATGTACAGGAAGGGTGACACCAACAACTGTTATGGCGGGTGTGGAGAGGGGAGCCCCCATATGGCGGCAGCAAAATACCGGCTTCTACAGACGTGGTGGCAGGAGCCTGCCCAAAGCATCTCCTAGGACTGTGACAGCCTAGCCCTGCACCCACTGGCCCCCCTTCCTCAGTTTCCCCCGGCAGCGTACGGGGACCCCATTACCACTGAGCCGGCCCCACTGCCTCCTCACATCCCTCAACTCCCCAGGCCGGCACCCACCTCAGGGCCTTTGCCACCCTTTCTGCACACGGACTAAGGCTTGATCCCTCCCCTCTGTCACATCTCTGCTCAAGTGTCACTTCGGTGAAACCCTGGTCAGTCTGTCTAACCAGCAATCCCTCCCTAGCACTCTCTACGCCCCCTAACTCTGCTTTATTTTTCTCCTCAAGGTATTGTATGTAACACCTGCTTATACGTTTACTGCCCGTCTCTGAAAGCAGGGACTTCGTCTGGCTCATGACTGCATCCCTAGCATCTAGAACACTTTCTTTGTGCCTGGCATTCAATTTGACAGAGCTTTTCTGCGGCTTTCACACATGCCATTCCCTCTGCTAGGAATGTCTCCCGTTGTCCTTTAAGGACCCAGAAGGAGGCCTTCCTCCCTGGTGAGGGCATCCCAGATCTAATCCCAGGCAGCCGGTCACTTGCTTTTGCCCCCTGGCTGTCCTAGCCCCGAACCCTCAGCTCTGTGCCCGTCCAAAGTCCTTTCCCACTAGACCAGCGGGCAGGCCTGGTCTGACTCATCGCTGGGTCCCCAGCATCACCCAGCTCAGAAGAACAAGTTATGTTTGCTGAGCGTCCGTCCTTCCCTGCAGCTCTCTCTGTCTCTTACTTGTTCCTGCCTCTGTCCTGCTGTCTGTCTGCCATTTAACAAATGTTTCCTGAGGCCTTGGCGTGGGCTGGTCCTTCTGCCTGGAACGCTGTTCCCCACTCTATCTGCCTGGCGACCTCCCACTCATCCTTCAGGACCCAGCACAGGCTCTGTCCTCCATGAAGTCACCACCCCCGATGACTTCAGGCAGAGGGTCTCTCCCCTGTTCCCTCCACCCTGGCTCCATCTCCCCTGTCACTGTCCTAAAGGCTGTAGCCATCTGGGCCCCAGAATGTCTCCTCCTTCAGGCTAGGAACCCCTCAGGGGCAGCTCTGACTCATCTGGGGTCCCCAATGGGATGTGTGGATTGAATGAACAAGGGTGGCCCTGTTCTCCCTCCTCCAGGCCTTCGCCTCTGCTCTTCTCCCACCTGCGGCGACCCTCTCCTTCTCGACTAGCAAACTCCTGCTCCTCTTTAAGGCGCCAGCTCCACGTCACCTCCTCTGTGAGGTCCTCCCTGACTGCCCAGGCGGTCAGTGCCTCTCTCGTCTGGGCTCCCCCTGCCCCCTAACACACCCTGACAGCCTGGACAGTGACAGTCTGGGTCTGGAGACTGGAGACTCCTGGAAGGCAGGACCTGGGTCTGACCCATCTCTGTGTCCCTAGCAATGCTGAGCATAAGGCAGCCTGGGGAGGCATTTGCTGAACGGCTGCAAACCACAGACGAAACACCTCCAGCTTTGAGCTGGTGCCCCACCCCTCTTTCTTCTCCCACCTCTGACTTCACATCACCTCCCCTCCAGAGTCTTCACTGCCCACTGTGACTTCACGAAGTTGGCCTGGGAAAGGCAATCAGGTGGTCACCCACGGCTACCAGGCCTTTTGTGTCCACCGTGACTTCCTGGACCACAAGCCCTTTCGCAGCCACCATGCCTTCTCCACGTGCGAGAGCCCGGAAGCCCAGCATGTCTCCAGAGTCCGTGGGACCCTCGATGCCTGCAGTGTCTCCCAATCCTCCTGCCTCCTTGAAGACCACCAAATTGGCAATGCCCAACAGCCCCTCGGTGTCCACTAAACCTCTGACCGCCCCTAACTTGGTCACGAGCCCAAGCAGTTCCAAATCTCCCAAATGGGCAAGTACAAAGGCAGCCCCTTCTAACCAGCCCAGCAAGAAGTCCCGAGCCCACGGCACGGCCCAAACACCTAGCAAAGCTAGCACTGACACCAGGGCCAGCACTGACACCAGGACCAGCAAAGCCAGCAAGGCCAGCAGGGTAAGATGCCCCCGGCGCAGAGGCACCCACAGCGGGGGCAGAACTCCCGGCAGAAGGGGAAGCTGCAGCTCCAAAAGGTCAGCCAACAGGGCCAGCACCCCCAGCAGGATAAGAATGAATGGTGCCAGACCAGGTATGCCCAGCAGGGTGAGAACTCCTACTTCCCAGCAGAAACAGAGTTGGGGGAAGAGTTACAGCCAGCTGAGAACCAACAACCGGGAAAGGAGTGACAGCCAGCCTAGAAATGTGAGCAGAAAGAGGAGCTACAGCGCCCCAGGAGCCTTGCATGTGGGAAGAGTTACAGCCTGGCTGTATCCCCGAGTAGGGCAAAGAGTTATAGCCCCACTAGAACTCCCTTCGAGGAGAAAGGTTACTGCCCGTCTCCATCGTCATCGAGGAGGGTGAAGAGTTATAGTCAGATGATCATCCCCAGCAGGGGATGGAGTTACAGCCCTACTGAAGTGTTCAGCAGGGTCGAGAGTTACAACCAAGGTAGTGCACCCAGCAGGTCCCAAAGTCACAGCCAGTGTAGCACCCCCAGCCATCCCTGAAGTCGCAGCTGGTCTAGAATGCCCAGAAGGGCAATAAGTCGCAATAGGGAGAGGGCCCACAGCAGGGTGAGAAGTCACAGTTGGAAGAGAAATCATAGCAGGCAAGAAGTCATACCCGGAAAGGAAATCCCAGTCAGATGGGAAGACATAGCCACTCTAGAATCTGCAGCAAGGGGACAAGTTATAACCGATTTAGAACCCCCAAAAGGGAAAGATGTTACAGCCAGTCTAGAAGCCCCAGCACAGAGAGAGGTCACAGACGATCTAGAGCCCACAGCAAGGAGAGAGGTCGCAGATGGTCTAGAAGCCCCAGCAAGGAGAGTCCATAGCCAATCCAGAACACCCAGTAAGGAGAGAGGTTGCACCCTGTCTAGAACCCCCAGTAAGGAGAGCGGTTGCAGCCGCTCCAGAACCCCCAGCACGGAGAGAGATTACAGCCAAACTAGAATCTCGAGCAAGGAAAGAGATCACAGCCGATTTAGAACCTCCAGCGAGGAAAGAAATCACAGCCAATCTAGAACCCTCAGAAAAGAGAAAGATCACAGTCAATCTAGAACCTCCAGTGAGGAGAGAGATCACAGCCAAACTAGAACCTCCAGCAAGGAAAGATATTACAGTCGATCCAGAACCCCCAGAAAAGAGAGTGCTCTCAGACGATCTCGAACCTCCAGCAAGGGGAGAGATCTCAGCCAAACTAGAACTTCTAGCAAGGAGAACGATTACAGCCGATCTAGAACTCCCAGAAAGAAGAGAGACCACAGCCGATCCAGAACTTCCAGCAAAGAAAGCGATCACAACAAGGAGAGCAATCCCAGCCAATCTATAACCCCCAGAAGTCTCAGCACGAAGGGATCCCCTAGCAGGGCACAGAGTCCTAATCAGAACAGAAAACCTAGCGAGATAAGGAGCCACTCCCCGTCCAGATTTCTCAGTGGAGCCCCAATCCCAAACGAGGAAGACAGTCAAACCAACACCACCACCTCGAAGGCCATCTCACCTGGAGAGAGGTCCTCATCGTCTTCCTCCAGGCTGGCGTAGCCCCCAGTCTCAGCTGGCTCACGGGTTTCTGTCATGGCCAGGGGAGGGGACAGGAGACAGGAGCAGAGCAGCAGCTGGGCAGTGGCCCTCCCTGGCCAGCTTTCCACAGCCACACGTCGGCCACAAGTCCTCTGATGCAGGATGACAGCAGGTAGAGAAGGATGCTGGACAGGGGAAGGAAAGGCCTGTGATGACTCAGTAAACTTTTACGTAGCATCTGCCTCCCCAGCACTCAGTGTGCTCAGTGTTGTGGGCAAGGCAAAGCCGATCCCAACCCTGTCCTTGACTGCCTAAAGGGCCTTGACTGCCTACACAGCCTTCACCGCAGGCTCTGCCCCTCTGTGGGCCTTCATGTCCCCATCTGGTTCTCATTCAATGGGGTGGGGAAGGGTAATATTCCAAATATTTAACAGCGAGTACCAACATGGGCACCAATCAGAACTGGGAGGGGAACATGGGCCTACGCCAGGCATTAACCCTTTACTTGCTAGGCTGTGGGAAAGTCTGGGGCAAGGGGAAGAGTCCAAAGTGGCAGCTGGGGGTAGGGATTACTTGGAATAGTGGTGATATACCAACCAGTCTAGAAGTAGTTCTATATTTAAAAAACTAATATGGCTGCACTGATTTGTGAATGTCAGCCCTAACTCTTTTTTTTTTTTAATTTAGTTTTTATTTATTTTTGGCTGCATTGGGTCTTCGTTGCTGCACACAGGCTTTCTCTATCTGCAGCGAGCTGGGGCTACTCTTCATTGTGGTGCGCGGGCTTCTCATTGCGGTGGCTTCTCCTGTTGCGGAGCATGGGCTCTAGGTGCGCGGGCTCAGTAGTTGTGGCTCGCAGGCTCTAGAGCGCAGTAGTTGCGGCGCATGGGCTTAGTCGCTCCACAACATGTGGGATCTTCCTGGACCAGGGCTCGAACCCGTGTCCCCTGCATTGGCAGGCGGATTCTTAACCACTGTGCCACCAGGGAAGTCCCTGCCCTAATTCTTTTATCAATTTACACCTTGGCAAGATGATGCCTAGGTTTGAATCCTAAATCTGCCACATTCTAGCTGCGTAGCTTCAAACAAAGGACCTATCTTCTCTAGCCTGTTTCCTTCTAGGTACAAAAAGGGCTTCTAGGGCTTAACTTACGTACTTGTAACCACGTTGAGACATTATTATCTCCTTTGCACAGATGAGGAAATTGAGGCACAAAGAGAATTATCATACCACCTGGTAGGTGGGTGAACTAGGATTTGAAGCCATGTCATCCTACCTCTCATAAAATGATCCTTCAGCGGAAAAGATTTTTTGAAGATTCAGTAGGCTCGTTGATATAAATTGGTGGTATGTGGCAGGTACTCCATTAGCAGTGGCTATTACTACCCGCAACCCCAACCCTCTATAAACCCCCACCATTCCAGACTTCTCACCTCTCCCTGTGCACAACAGGACTTTCCACATCTGTGGATCTTAGTAAATCCTACAACTGCTGTCTAGAATGTGCTCCTTCCCCCATGTCTGCCTGGAGAATTCTTACTCTCTCTCCAAAGCCCACCTCAAACACAAGAACCTCTATACTTTTCCTCAGCCAAACACCACCTCTGCCTCTTCCAAGAAGCCTTCTCTGACTCCTCTCCTTTCTCTTCCTCTTCATCAATACTCCCTACACACACACACACACACACACACACACACACACACACACACAGACACAGAACTTCTTTTTCTCCCACTGTGCTCCCTGAAAGTAGACAGCCAGGCAGAGCAAGTTATGAAGGGGCTGGCAGCCTCAGCTGCACCTCTTATATACCAAGGCCTGTGCTGGGCACTGGCTAATATGGTGGAAAACGCATGATTCCCTTCAAGCTCTAGGGGTCGAGTTTAATGCTGGGGACTAAAGAGAAAAAGATTAGGATTGAAGCCTGGAGGAGGCTGGGGCACGGGGAAGCTGGCATCAATGGCAGGTGAGCTTTCTAAAGACACTTGGATTGGGCTTTAAGGACAGAGAGGATTCATAACTGGCAGAGGAGAGTTCTCATAATACCCTATTGCCTATAGGGATTCATTTAATTTGGGAACTCTACTTTATGCCAGGATAGGTTGCCAGATTTAGTAAATAAAAGTATACAAGGGCTTCCCTGGTGGCGCAGTGGTTGAGAGTCCGCCTGCCGATGCAGGGGACACGGGTTCGCGCCCCGGTCCGGGAAGATCCCACATGCCGCGGAGCGGCTGGGCCCGTGAGCCATGGCCGCTGAGCCTGCGCGTCCGGAGCCTGTGCTCCGCAATGGGAGAGGCCACAGCAGTGAGAGGCCCGCGTACGCGGGGTGGGGGCGGGGGGGAGTATACAATACCCAGTTAAATTTGAATTCCAGATAAACAGTCTTTTAGAAATGTACACCTCAAATATTGCATGGAACATGGGTATATTAAATAGTTTTTTGTTGTTAATCTGAAATTCAAATTTAACTGGGCGTTCCATATTTTAACCGGCAACCATACACCAGGGACAATCAGAACTTCCTATGGGATTAGCAGGAGACACTGCTCACCAGTGCAGCCTACCCTTCCCCAAGCCCACATCACACAAAGCCCCTTCCAGAGTATTCCAGATGTCAGGTGGAGGCAGTCCTTGGTGCCCAAGTCCCATTCCTACAGTGAACATGGCGGCCAGACAGGCTTCTACGATCTTAGAGGGGCATAAATGAGGTTCTCTCACTACCATAACGCAAACAGTGCCGGAGACCCCACAGTGTCATAAGCCTACAGCAACCAACTCCCAAGATGCCATGCGCGAACATAATAGGCACCCATTCCCACAACGCTAGGGAGAGGAGGCAAGAACAAAACCTTAGACAGGACCATCAGGACCAGTCCCCCCTGCTGCTGCAATTTTCCCCAGGATGCCTCGGGCCTATAATGACCACCTTCCAAGGCGCTCTTCGTCGAAGCACTCCAAGCTTCCAGGATGCTCAGCGGAAGGTGTATGACAAAAGGGACGGTTCCCCACAAGAAGCTAGGATAATCCCAGAATGCACCAGGCCCAAAACGACTAGCTGACAGACTCCCACAATGCTTTAGGGCACGGCGTCCCATTTTCCCAGGATGCCCCAGGACGGCACGGAGATGCGTTGGGGGAGAAAAGGGAGCTTGGATTTCGCCCTCAAGCCACCACGGCCCAAGACTGCTGCCGGCTCCTCCGTGACGGGAGCCGTCACTCCCATCATGCAGCGGTGCCGTGGTGCCCGCTTCCCAGCATGCCCCGCGCATCTCCATCCCGGACACTCACCGGCGCTGGCGGCCCCAGCTCCGGCTCGGCGGCAGCGGCTGCACGCCCAGGCTTTGCGCCTGCGCTGCAAGTGGGGTAGAAGGGAGTGCGAGGGGCGTGAAGAGCCTAGGGCGCTTGCGCGGCGAGAGAGACCATTCCTGTAGCATAGTGGGAAGAGGGGCTGAGTCGGGCCATCGACAAGGCTCGCGCATGGTTCCGGGCCTTGCCCCTCGCTGTCCGGGTTTACTTGGTACAGTCCGCAGCCGGACGGAACGGGAAACTGCAAGGCTTGCGCGTGCGTGATCGATCATGAACGCGCCTTACAGAGAATGGGATGCGCTGGGGGTGGGGTGGGGGTACCATCTCTGCCTGGATCCTGGCCCTGAGGCCTGCTCATTTGCATAATATTAGCGCGGGACAATGGGAGGCCTCGGGCGATGGAAGAGCTGATTTGCATATTCCCCGGAGGGGCCATACTCCGGAGCGCGTTGATTAGCATATTAGGGGCTTGGGGGGGATGGAAAACGCCGGGCAATAGCGCATGCGCACAGGGACTGCGGACTAGCGCGAAGCGGGCATCCTCAGTTCAGTCGTTATCAGTTTGCATCTGGAGAGGGGGCACAAGGGACAACACCCTTAGCAACCCTCACAACCCACTCCCCATAACCAGGATAAATATTTATTGCTCTCTTGTGTGTCAGGCCCTGTGCTAGAGGGCACAGTGGTTTCCGCAGTGAACATACCGGCCTCTATCCTGCTGGCCCCCCAGTCAAAGGAAGGAGATTCACACATAATCAGAACCACAACCCGGAGTGGTCAGACTTGGGATGAGTAAAGCAGAGGAAGCTGTGGGAGCCACAGGAGGCGCCTGCCCCAGGGAGTCTTTCTGGCAGAGGGAACAGCAAGGGCAAAGGCCTAGAGGCAAAAAACAAATTGCTTGGTTGGAGGAAGTGAAAGCAGTTTAGTGTACCTGGAACAGAGTCAGAGAGGGGAAAGTCTCCTACAGGCGTCGTTAGGAGCTCACACTTTACGATGAAGATATAGGAAGCTATTGCACAATTCCAGGCTTCCTGGACGTGACTCACATTCCAGTTTAAGATTCTCCAATGAGATCCCGTTACATTTAGAAAAAAATCCAAACCCTTTATCATGGCCCAGGAGCTATACACATGGTCTAACCCTGCTCATCTCTGACTTCAACCCTCATCCCCATACAATCCTGTCTACTTCCACTTCCCCTCTAACACCCCAATCTCTTTACCATCTCAGGTCTTTGCCCTTGCTGTTCCCTTTGCCTGAAAATGCTTTTCCCTCTGATCTTCGAGTAGCTGCTCTTGTGCTCATCATTCATATCTTGGCACAGATGTCAATGTGAAGGCTTCCTCTGATCTTTTTAAGATAGCACCTCCAGACTGGCTTTAGAGAAGTGAGCGGGTTATGGATAAAGCAGGATTGGCTATGAGGTGATGGTTGTTGAAGCTGGGGTGACAGATGCATGGGGCTTCATTGTCCTGTTCTGTCTACTTCTGTATGTTTGATGTTTTCCATAATAACAAGTTAAAAGAAAACAGTACCCACATCCCCTTACTCTGTATTTTATATTAATAGTACTTATGGCAATCTGAAGTTAAGTTTTTGTTTTGTTTTATTTTTTCCATCCTTGCTGTAGTGTGGTTTCCTCATGAAAGCTTTGTGAAGCTAAGACTGGAGTCAACCTTTTTCACTTTGGGTCCTCAGTGCCTAGAACAGGATCAAGTTTGCGCTTAGTGCTAAACTGTCTGGAACACCTAACGTTTGCCTGTTTTATTCACCGTGGCATCTCCAGCCCTTTGAGCAGCGACTGGCACTCAAGTAAGGTCAATATATTTTTGACTCAAAAATTAGAATCACTTGTCTAAAATTTAGATGAATGAATGAGGGGCCTGGAATGCCAGGCTAAGCGGCTTTGACTTGATCTAGAGATGAAGGGGAGCTAGGGAAAGATTTTTGAGCAGGGCAGGGACAGGTTTTGACAGGGCAAGATGTGCGTAATTGAAAGCTCCTCTGGAGATAGATGTTAGGGGTGGGGGTAAGCCAGGGGAAGGGTCCAGGCTATTGGGTGGGGATGGGGTAGCTCAGTGGCTACTGAAGAGACAAGACTTGGTGACTTTTGGCTGAAAGACTGACCAGAAAAAACACAGGTATCTTGGAAGGGTGGAGGTGCCCTTGGAGAAGTAAGGACCCTCTCCTGGCCTACACCGTCCACCAGCAACCATCACCCTCCCTCCCTCCTCCCTCAGTTCAGCACCCCTCCCAACATGGTACAGCTCTGGACAGAGGGACAGACACACAGCCACCCCAAACACTTGTTCTCTCCTCAGTTTAATGGTGGTTAGTGGGATTGCCAGACCCCCTCCCCGTTCCCCTCCCTGCCCCGTACAAAATGTGTGTGTGTGTTTTTTTTTTTAAACAAGAAAAAGGGGGCAAAAGCCAGGAATGGGGGGAGGGGGGCGCAATCTGATATTTTCATTCAGATTTTTGATTTTTTTTAATATATTATATATAAAACCATAGAGAGCAACGCACCCTCCCCCCAAACTCCTTTCCCCCTCCCCAGGGGGCCTGGAGGAGAGATGGGGAAGGCCCCCCAAGGAGTGGGTGGACAGAGACAAATATGGAACGGACAGATGTGGGGGAAGGAGGTAGAGGGAAGGAGAGCCCAGGAGCTTGGGGAAGGGGGGATTGGAGAAAAGTTGGGGCTGTCTCCCTCATCGCCCCCATCAAAGTTATGACACAAAGACACAGAATCCCTGTTTCCACACCCTCCCCCCACCCTTACCCCCACCGTGCAAACATGGCTTTGCAAAGAGGTGCCCAGAGCTCTGTGGAACTCCTCC
Organism: Physeter macrocephalus; assembly: GCF_002837175.3. NCBI lineage: Eukaryota > Metazoa > Chordata > Mammalia > Artiodactyla > Physeteridae > Physeter > Physeter macrocephalus. The sequence continues at coordinate 9,922,458 of NC_041230.1, forward strand.
AATGGCTGGCATGGGGTCTGGGACCCCCAAAGATATCTCTGTTCCCCTTCCCTGCCCACCCCACCCTTCCCAGAATCTGACCCCTCCCCACAAGACCTGGTTCTGCAGCCTAGGGGCCTTGGCCTTCCCCCAGTTATCTTCCCCCAACCCAATCCCTACCGCCCTCCCTGGACTTGGGAGTCTGGACCTTTGGCCCTTGCCCCCCTGGGGGACCCAGACCTCTGGGCCCTTGCTTCTGGCCCTTGCAGAGACCCAGGCATCCGACACCCCCATCCCTGCCCAAGCGTCTGAGGTGTTAGTGGTGGGGGGAGAAGCCCACCATCCCAGACTCTGGTAAATGTCTTTGCAGCTGGCAGTGGGGTGGACCCCAGCCCAGGCCCATGCCTGGGGTGGAGGTGGGGTCAGATAAAGAATTCTTCTTTCCTCTTGTGTCCATCGCTGCCGTTGAGAAAGGCTTCTCTTGCTTCTCCCTGCTCATCCAGGCCACTGGCCTCATGGGTCAGATAGGAGCCTGAGGGGTGTCAGACCCCGAGGCAGAGGCAACAGATATGTGTGGACCCAAGAGTCAGACAGGGAGGCCGACAAGACGTACCAGACGAAGGAAGAGAGAGAGACGGAACATACAGGGAGAGGTAATCAAGTCCAGGGAATAGCAAAACAGGGGCAGAGGAAGAGGTAAAAGCAGAATTAGGAAGACTCCAAAAGTTCACGGAAAGATCAACCCTTATCCGTTCTCTTGACAGTATCCCCTTGCTCTGCTCCCAACGAACTCAGCAATTAGGAATTCAAACGCATGGTCTTAATTTAGCTTCAACCCTTCACCTCTTTTAGGGTCCTGGACCAAAAGACCCGCCCCTTTTGGGGATCTGGGCCTCAGGTTTCAAATCCTGGATCTAGGTTCCTCCCCCTCCCGGCTCTACGCCCGCCCTCTTTCGAATCGGGCTTTAGGCCCCACCCCTTTCCGAACGCCACAACCAACCACACCCCTCGCTGAATTTGAGACCCCGCCCCCACTCACCCTTCTGCCGTACTGAGCACCAGACCATGCCCACCAGCACACAGATGATCAGAAACACCAGTAGCGCCAGGATGCCGCCCACAATGGCGTACGGCACCGACGTCTGAGCCTCTACCACCGCACCAGGGTCTGCCAAAGGGACAGGGGGCAGGCCCAGGTCATCAGAGGACGGTCCCAGCCCGGGCCAATCGCTGCCAATCTCTTAAACCATTCTAAACGCCACGTCCAACCACGCCCCCTTATGTGCCACGCCCCTCAAATCACTGCCACTGGTGGCCCTTCCCCTGGTGCCATTCTTTTTTTTTTTTTTTTTTTTTTTGCGGTACGCGGGCCTCACACTGTTGTGGCCTCTCCCGTTGCGGAGCCTTCCCGGACCGGGGCACGAACCCGTGTCCCCTGCATCGGCAGGCGGACTCTCAACCACTGCGCCACCAGGGAAGTCCCCCTGGTGCCATTCTTAATGCTCCGCTTCCTCAAGGGATGCGTGTAGGTTTGTACAATGCCCGACCCGGGCCCCGAGTCATTTCGCCAATATCTACCTGCCCCCTCCCCCCCTCCCCACCCCACCACCCCAGAGAACAGAAAAAACACATCCCTTTTCTTTTGACTTCAGGTCCAAGTCCCTCCCCATCTTGTCTGAAACGCGCCAGGTATTTAAAATGCTGAACTAGGGCCCAAGCACGCCAAAATTCCTGCCCCACCGTCATAGGAGCTAAACACGTAACACTTATTTTGTGCTAGAGGCCTCCAACCGCTTTATATATTTAGCTCATATAGTCTTCACAACAACCCTATGAGGTAGGTGCTGTTGTTTATTTCCACTTTACCGATGAGCAAACTAAGGCGCGAAGTTATCCGCAACAGGACGCTGCAGAACTGAATCTGAACCCAGACGATCAGTCTGGCCCCAGAACTATAAGAACCCTGTGGGCTTTTGACCCCCTGGAATCATTCTTCGTACAGGCCGGAGCCTCAAACACCATCCAATCCAGCCCGCCTATTCCCAAGGCCCAGTCCCACACAGGACGGTGCGGAGACCACGGGAGGCCCCGCCCCTACCCTGAGCCCGGCCCCCAGGCCTGCCGCCGCGCGTCCTCACCGTAGACCACGAGCACATAGAGCGCCCTCGCGTGGCCGTGCTTGTTCGACGCCTCGCAGGTGTAGGTGCCATTATCCGCGGATACCAGGCCGGGCAGCGTAAGCGTCTCCCCGACTGCCTCGGCCCGCTCTGGCAAAGACTCATTCCCGCGGTTCCAGCGGATCTGGTTTGGCCTGGGCGGGGGTATATAATGAGAGTTAGGGACGCAGGTGCCAGCACCCGATTCTGACGTCTCAGGAATCTAGACATGCCGCATCTCCAAATCAGAGGGTCCTTATTAGCCCTTTCCTTCCTAGAAAACCAACAGTCCTGGACCCAGCTTCCACCCATCACCAGGGTCTCAGGAATCCCAGCCTTTCCCCCAGCCCCTTCCACCCTGAGAATCCAGGAGTCCAGGACCCCACGGCCTCCTTCCTCACGACCTAGCTCCAGACCCCTCCTTTCTCAGGACTCAGAAGTCTGGGCCGCAGCCCCCTCTGTTAGCCCAGTCCCCTCTTTCCTGAGACACAGGTGTCCAGGTCCCCAGCCCTATTCTCCTCAGGACCCTGGAGTCTCGGGCCCCAGAGCTCACCTGGGGTTCCCCGTCACAGCACATGTCAGCACCAGCGTGTCTCCCTCCCTCACCACAGCTTGGGAGGCATGGATCCGGGCCGTGGGGGAGTCTGTGGGCAGAAGTGAGATGAGAGAGTGGTTGTCCGGGTCATCATGCAGACTAGGAACTCCCCCGGGGACAGGCGGCGGGGGTTGGTACACTCCCTCCCCCGGGTGCTGGCCCGCCAGGCACTTACACTGCACATCCAGCACGTACTGCGTCTGTTTGCTGTGTCCGGAGGGCAGCGCCTGGTTCTGCGCCTCGCAGATGACGATACCGCCGTCGTCCTTGCGGTCCACACGAAACCGCACTGTGCTCGCCACGCTCCAGACTTTGCCATTTTCCTGGCTGCTGCTCACTCCTGCCAAGACCCGCCCAGACACTGTCAGGTCGGGGTTATGGCTCCGCCCACCGAAGGAGCACCCCACCCCCAAGCCAATCCCGAAGCAGGCTATTTGCCAAGCTCCGCCCCTTATCCACAGCCCTCGCCTCTACTTCTCCAAACCACGCCGTCCTCGAAAGAGGCCCACCACCCCTCGTGGCTCCTCCCAAAGCTCACCCCTCTTTCACCCCACGCCCTCTCATCTATCAGTTCATTCAATAGCTATATATTGAGTGACTATTGTCGGCCAAACCTGTGCACTCTTCTTCAGGCCCCGCCCACATATAAACCAGCCCTTCCCAAGCCGTGCCTCCTGGAACCCCGCCTCCTCTTAAGTCCCGCCCTTCGCTGGCACCTCCCCCGCCCACCCCCATCCCTGACCCCAGGTAGTACCTTTCAGCTCCTTTCGGTCCCGGTACCAGCGCAGGACGGCGGCCGGGCGGGACCGTGGAACGAGGCAGCTGAGCTCCACCTCGCCGCCCTCCACCGCCTGTTCCCGGACCTCCACTACAGGATTCTCCGGGGCCACTGCCGCAGGGAGAAGGGGGCAAGGAGGAGGTCAAGGGAGGCACCAAGGTGAGCTCAAAGTAACCAGGCTGAGGGATTCCAGGGACCAAAGGGAACAAGGGTCCCAGGTGGCAGGGGTCAAACACAGAGGCCAGAGGTCAGGAAGGCCGGCCTTATTTACTGGGACCAGATGTCCAGGAGGTTAAAAACAGCCAGGGTCAGGTCTCAGGATAAGGGATAAGCAGAGGAGAAAGGAGAAGGGATGGGTCTGAGGAGGGGGAGGCCGTTACCCAGTACAGTGAGCGTGGCAATCTGGTGGTGGGTATCCTCCGTGTAGAGCTGGCAGAAGTAGCCCCCCTCGTCCTCTAGGCGCGCATCTGAGAGCCGGATCCGTACCCGGCGTGGGGAGAACTCCTCAAGCTGGAAACGCTCATCCTTCAGGGCTAGAGAGTGAACGACAAGAGTGACAAGAGAGAGTCAAGGGAATCCTGACCTCAGAAGTCCCACCCTTTCTCCAGGAGCTTAGAGTTCAGCCCTCTGCCTCTTTTCTCCAACCATACGCATGCGTCTAAGGTGCCCACCTAGTTACTCCCTTGGGTACCCAGAACGTTTCATGCCCTCCCACCCACAGGACCAGGAGTCCAGCCCCCAGCCCCCTCCTCCCTTAGACCCTGGAGTCCAGAGTCTCAGCTCTGTCCTCTGTCAGGCCCCAGCCCTCTCCTTCAAGACTCGGGATTCCAGACCCCAGCACTCACCACGGGTACCATTGAAGAAGAGGGTCTGCCGGGCAGGGTTCTGAATGACAACTATAGATCCATCGTACTGGTGCAGACGGCAGGTTATCTCGGCCACCCCACCCTCAGCCACTGTCACATTCTCTGTCTGTACTTCCTGTCCTGCCCCTGGACCAGCAGACAGAGAGACAGGATAGGAGACTCATTGAGGGGTGCAATTCAGTCTTTGCTCTCTCCCTCTGTTCCTCGCCCATCCAAACCTCCAATCCCTCTCCTTTCCCTCTCATTCAGTTCGTTACACCCAACACTTCCTGCAGGCTGGAGTCCGGGAGATGGAGAAAACCTGCCTCCTGCTCTAGAGGAGGTGCAGTCCAGATCCCGTGGAATATGCGCTAATGGGGGTAGCGCAGGGCACGCTGGGAGCCCAGAGGAAGTGGAGACTAAGACCACCCAGGGAGAGGGGTGATCAGGGAAGGCTCTACAAGAACGCTCCATTGGATCCACATTTTAAAGAGTGCACAGGAGTTCACCAGGTACGGGAAACTGCTATGTGTTCACCAAACCCCGTCTTTCACACCTGAGCACATGTTGTAACTTGTCTGTAGAGATGGCCACGATATTCTTCCCGTCCCTGTATGTGCCCTTTGTGAGCTGACTTTGCTGCTCTTCCCATTAACGAAGCACTCTGACCCTGCGAATCTGGGGAGGCCCTGTGACTTGCTTTGAAGTCAACATCACTTTACTAGAAGTGATATTGTATGAGTTCTGGAGGCTAGGTCTCAAGAGACCTTGCAGCTTCCATGCATGCCCTCTTGCTGCCCTGACACTGTCAGGTGAACATGCCCGAACCAGCTTCCTTGAGGATGAGAGACCACATGGAGAGAGAAGCCCAGCCAGAGGCCAGCACCAACTGCCAGCCACGTGAGTGAGGCCATCCCAGACCACCCAGCCCCAGTGGCACCACCAAGTGACTGTAGCCACATGAGTGACTCCAGGTGAGACCAAGAGAAGAAATACCCAACTGATACAGTCCAAATTGCTGACCCCCAGAGTCATGAGCAAAAAACATAATTGTTGTTTAAAGACACTATGTTTTGGAGGGTCTCTTAACACCGCTAAAGTTAACTGGTACCACACTCTATTAGGCTACATTTCCTAGGCTCCCTTGTGCTTAGGTGGGGCCATGTGACTGATGTCTGGCCAATAGGCTGTAGGCAGAAGAGAGAAAGCCCTCTTCCAGCCTGGCTCATCTCACTTGCAATCCTTCATACTGGCTGAATGGAGAGGACTCCCAAAAACCCAGAGGAGGACAGGATCACAAGCTGGAAGGAGCCCAGGGCCCTGACTTCCTGCCCCCTGTGACCTGCCTGCACAGGACTGTAGCATGAGTGAGAAATACACTTTTTTGTTAAGCCATTGAGATTTCAGGGCTGTTGTTATAGCAGTTAACTTACCCTGATTAATCCAACAGAGGGACAAGGTAAGGGGTTAGTAAGGGGGTGTTTCCAGCCAAGGAAACAGCGTAAAGCTCAAAGCTGAGATTAATCATCATCAGCATCATCACTGTCACTGTCATCTTCAAAACAACAATAACCATAACAGCTTCTGTTTATTAGGCACTTCCTGTTCCAGGCTTTGTGCTAGGGGCATTACCTATATAATTTCCATTTAATCATCACAATACCTGAACAAGGGAGGCATTATTATCAATCCCCAGGTTTTTTTTTTTCCCAGTTCCCATTTTATAGATGAGAAAATTGGTCCAGAGAGAGAAAATGACTTGGCCAAGGTCACAGCCTGAGAGTAGCAGAGGCAGGGTCTGCCTCCAGATCTTTCTGATTCCGTAACCTGCATCCACATCCATTCCTGGTTCTCTGGGTGAAAGGTGTCCAGCATTGGTGAGGGGTTGTGGGATGTGCTTATGAAGGGCCTCAAATGCCAGGCTAGGAGATTAGCTTTTATCCAGAAGGCCAGTGGAGAAACTGAAGCAGGAAAGAGCCATGATCAGATCTGGTTATTTACCTTTAAATGCTGGACAACTATCACTTCATGTCTCTTACATACTGTCTCATTCATTCATTTGAGCAGCGGGGAAGTTTTCAGGGGCTGGGTGCCCAGAGATGAGTCACATGAGGTCCCTGTCCTGGAAGGCCTTCAATATTTATGGGGAGGTAGACACAGATCACTGTAAAATCCCATCAGAAGTGTTATGGTCCCTGTAAGAGGGATAGGTAACCTTATTTGGGGGGCTGAGGGGTGGAAAAGACTAATTCTGGGGAGAGGAGGCAGAGACAGCTAGCTTCCTACCCAGCATCCATTCTTCCCTTTCTCATTAGAAAAAGAAACCTGGTTGTATTTTATGGTTGCCCTATATCCAGCAGAAAGAGAAATTTCCCAGATTCCTTTGCAGCTAAGTGAGGCCATGTGATAAAATTTTGTCCAACTGGATATCAGGAAAAGTGTCATGTGATAATTTTGAGAGGACTTTCTAAAGAAAGGGGATAAGTCCTTTTTCCACCAGGTCACCTTTATGGAATTAGTATGTGATGGAATTCTGGAACCAAGAGCTGGAAGGTGCCTGGGTCTCTGGTGATGATGTGGAGCTGCCATAAAAGGCCTGGATGCCTACTTCTGGCTTCTTTTATCTTTGAATATAATTCTTTGTGAATTTAAGCCACTATTAGGGGTTTATCTAGTCCTTCCCAGAATATCAATTTTAACATGTCCAATCCTTGCCCCAGATGTTTTCTTTCCCACATTTTCTCAGTCTCGGTAAATGTCACAACCTGGTTGCTCAGACCCAAATACCTAGAAATCATCCAAGTTTTCACCCTTTCCCTCACCTCTAACATCAGCAAGATCTATCCATTCTATTTCCAAAATATATCCCAAACCTGTTCACCTTTGGCTACCTCACCTACCATCACCTAGTCCAAGGACGCCATCTGTTACCTGGTCCTTCAAGAGCTATTCATGAGTCTCCCTTCTTCCCCACCTGCCTCCCCCCAGGCCAGTCTCAACACAGCCAGAGTGTTTACAACACTCTGAAGGCTGTCCATTACACTTAGAATAAAATCTAGACCCCTTCCCTGGGTCTTCAAGGTGCTTGGTGGTGGCCCTTCTCTGACCACAGTTCCGAACACCCTCCTGCTACTCAGTTCACTCTGGGCTCACTGGCCTTGAGGTCCCTCAAACATGCTGAGCTTGTTCCCACCTCAGGGCCTTTGCACTGGCTCTTCCATCTGCCAGGAATGTTCTTCTTGATCATCCCAGGACTGCCTCCTGTTCTCATTCAGGTCTCTGTGACTCAGATCAGAAAGGCCTTTGCTCACTCCCTGTGCCTTCCCCTCCAGAACACTTCCTATTTCGTCACCACTGTTTTATTTCCTCTATGGAAATTGCACTGAAATTATTTTATTAATTTGCATACTTGTTTGTTGTCTGTTTGTCCCTCATCACTCGAATATACCCCCCATGAAGGCAGGGATGTAATCCCTTGGGTTTACTGCAGCACCCTAGTGCCTGGAAGTGAGCCTGGGGAGGCACATGCATGGGGATGTCTCTGGGGAGACTGATGCATGAATCGCATGTGTCAGGCAGGATCTCATTTCATCCTCACAACAACTTTGTGACATCACATTATTCTCACCTTAAACACCTGGGTGGATCCCAGCTGGACCACTTGCCATCTGTGTGACCTGGGACAACTGGCTTAACCTTTCTGAGCCTCAGATGCCCTGTCTGTAAAGTGGGGATGATGCCAATGCCTGACTCACAAGGATTAGCCCAGGACCTGAGGCTCAGGGAGCCCTCTGTGCAAAGCTGCTGTTATTATAACCTCTGGAAACATGCCCATCCACCTGAAAACTGGCCTGCCTGCACATTCTGGCACTTTAAAAAAACCATCTTGAAGCCTCTCCACGGATCCTGGACCTCAGGACTAGCCCAATGCTAGCCCCCCATTTTATAGATGTGGAAAACGAGGCTCAGGGGTCCCAGGCAAGTCAGTGGCAGAAACTCAACATCTCTTGGGAGCCCTCAGGACCTCTGGGTCTGCCCCCCCCAAATGTGTCCCCTGCTCTCTGCTTGAGGGTGCACATGGGGTGAGGGTGGGGGGCTTTTGTCTTATTCCCTCCCCCTCCTGAGGAGTCAGTAACCAACAGTGTCTGTGCCTGGAATATTAATGTCCTAGGAGCTTTTGTTTCGGGGTTGGGGGGTGGTGAGGCAGGACTTTCTGGTCAGAGAGGGGCTGAGCTTGGGGACTGGGGCACTGGCCCTTTAAACTGTGTTGACAGCCTGGAGTCGTCATGGGGATGGTGCCTGGAAAAAGCGACTGGGGAGGGTTTGGGGAAGAGTGGCTGAACAGGTGATATGTAGAGACCCAGAATCCAGCACTCTTCTCCTTTAGACCTGGAAATCCAGCACCCCCAGCTGCCTCCTCTCCCAGGATCCAGGAGTCCTGGTTTCTAGTGCCCTCCTCCATCAGGATCAGGAATCGGGGTCCTCAGCATCTTCTTCCCTCAAATCCAGAAGTCCCAAGCCCTCAGCCTTCTCCCTCCTCAAATCCAGGATTCTGGGCCTCCAAGCCCCTCCTCCTTCAGGACCCAGGAGTCAGGGGTCCAGACTACACAGCTGGTGGATGTTTCCACGGAGACTAAGCCGAGTGGGGGGGAGTACTTCCTGGGTCCTGAGTCAGCGAATACCCAAGGGAGTCTCAAGGTCACAGTTCCGGGAAGGTCACAGCCACCACCTCCATATCCTCTCCCCAGGGGGCTCGTGGCATCATGCCTCCTTCCCCCACATCCTCCCCTAGGGAGGTGGTACATCCCTGCGTCCTGATCGAACCCCCCCTCAGCCCCCCATCAATGGCGGAGTCCGAACATCCTCGCACAAAGCATCAATTCTTCCCCAACTCAGCCTTGTGAAGGCGCCTGTATTCGCAGGACCTAGGCATCAGGGTCCCAGCCCCTCCTCCCTCAGAAACCTGGACTGGGACCCCCAGCCCCTTCCTCTCTCAGGACTCAAGAATCTGTACCCACCCCACCCTCCATCAAGACCTAGGTGTCTGGGACCCCAGCCCCCTTCTCCCTCTGGACACAGGAGTTCAAGCTCCCTTCCTCCCTCAGATCCAGGAGTCTAAGACCCCAGGCCCTCCTCCCTCAGACCCAGGATCCAGGCCCCCGGCCCCCCCTCCCTCAGACCCAGGATCCAGGCCCCCGGCCCCTCCTCCCTCAGACCCGGGGGTCCAGGCCCCCAGCCCCTCCTCCCTCAGACCCAGGAGTCCGGGGCCCCAGCCCCTCCCCCCTCAGACTCGGGGGTCCAGACTCCCCTAGCCCCTCCTCCCTCAGACCCGGGGGTCCGGGCCTCACTCACCGCGGCTCACTCTCTGTTTGGCCCCCGACAGGATGCCTGGGGTGTCGATGATACTAATGCTCTCCAGGACCTGATTGGGGAGCTGGGCGCACATGAACCTGGGGTAGAGGGAAGGTCAGGGGTCAGTGCAGGGAGGGGTAGGAGGAGAGGACACATAAGAAGGGAACCCAGGACTGCACCAAGGAGAATCAGGTTCAGGGAACGGAAGGATCTTGAAAGAGAAAAGGAAGATCAGGACAGAGAATAATAACTATAAAAAAAAAAAAAAACAATCAGAGCTGGTGTTTATTGAGCACTTACTTTGTGCCGGGTACTGTTCTAAGCACTTTGTAGGTGTTAATTCATCTAGTCCTCACAACAGCCCTATGGAGTAAGGACTATGGTTATCCCTATTTCCCAGATGAGGATAGGAGAGAAACAGAGAGGTTAAGTCACTTGCCCAAGGCCACCCAGCTAGACAGCGGTTGAACCCATGCGTCCCTGTCCTCCCCCAGACCCATGATCCCGGCCCCCGGCCCCTCCCCCCTCAGACCCAGGATCCAGGCCCCCGGCCCCTCCCACCTGAGACCCAGGATCCAGGCCCCCGGCCCCTCCCTCCTCAGACCCAGAGTCCAGACCCCCGGCCCCTCCTCCCTCAGACCCAGAGTCCAGGCCCCCAGCTCCCTCCTGGGAACTTCTGACTCCAGCTCCAGGCCTCAACCCCCAGAACCACAGCCCGGCTCCGCAGCCCGCTCTTCCTCCTCCTGTCTTTGAAGCAAGCATCAGGTGGGGGCGTAGGGGTGAGTCAGCAGCTCACACACAAAGTTACCCCTGTGGTCCCCACGTTCCTGGGATACTTAGAGCTCCCTGGATTCCGGGCCTCAAGCCCAGCCAGCGGGTAGGGGAGTCCTCCGGAGGTTCCCCCTGGGTGAGGGGTCAGGGGAAGAATTCCTGCTCCAGGAAGGGGGTGAGCCTGCACTGAGCACCCACTGTCCTCTCCTCCACCCCCAGGGCCCTCCATTTGCCCCCTTCCAGAAGAGCCCGGGCTCTGCAGCCGCCCTCTTGCCCCACTGGGTGCCGGCTGAGGAGCCTTGGTGCCCGGTTCCCAGAGGACCTATGGGCCCGGGGTCTGCACAGGCAGGAACCAGTGGGTGCTTCTTGTGTCCTGGTGCCACAGGCCAATGGGTGCTGGAGAGTCCATCAGTCTCCCGCCCGCCCCCCCACCCCGGCCCCTCACACCACCCAGAGAGAGAAAGCTGCCTTTGTGTTCCCCAAGACGGGGACAAGCCAGGCTCACACGACATTAACCCACCCCAGGCCCCAACCCTGCTGCGTCTAAGGTCTTGGAATCCATCGCGGAACCTGACCCCCGCTCTGGGGGCTCCGGCATTCGGCTCATGGGTGGGTGAGGAACAGTGACAGAACCCTGTTTTCAGAGTGGCTGGGCAGAACTGTAGCAGGGGGGGAAGACTGAGTCACTTGGGAGGGAAACATTATTCGGGATCAACAAACTCTCCCTCCACAAAGCCCCCCAACTCTTCATAGCTTCTTTATCTTTTCTTTGGATCTGGAGATCTGTTTCCTCTGCTCCTTTCTGTTCCATCCAATTCCTGGCCTGTGGGTCTCTGTTTCTGCCTGTGGGCATCTCTGGGCAGGCAACCCATCTCTCTCTCACTTCCTCTCGCCCACCCACCCTGGACCTCTTCTTTCTCTTGGCATAAATCTCATCAGCCTCTGCTGGTATTCTTGGTAGATGAGGGAGCCAGGAAAAAGAGAATACAGTTCTGAAAGGGTGTAAATGAACCCCATCTTCCATCCCCACTCCTGCTGGCTGGGCAAGGTGAGAGGGGAAGGGGAGTGACTAAGAGGGAAACGTGGGGACCATGGACAACTCCTAAAATCTGGTGGCCAAAGCCATTCAGAGATAACCAGAGAAAAGGAAAGCATGAAGGGTCCTCTGAGATCAGGTACTCCAGCTGCCTACTCCATGCTTTACAGAAGGGGTAGTGAGGCTCAGAGCGGGAAAGAGCAGGGGCTGACCCAGAATTACATCAGAGAGGCCTGGTTCCAGAGTGCTTCCCATGACACCCAGCTCTCTCCCAGCTTGTAAAGTCCCACCCCATTTTATTTAGAGAACGTTTGTAGAAGGCATTAGTGTACCAGGAAGCAGTGACTTTAAAACCAAACAAGGGACAAGCCTGTAGAGCTACCTCCCAGAAGTGCTGGAGAAAGGATTCTCGAACTGCGAAGGTGGTCATCTTAGGCTATACTCTGATTCTGAGAATGCAAATTCCCACGATTCTAAGCCCTCAAGATTCTAGATGTCAGAGGTGTCAAGATTCAGGATCTCCAAGAGGTCAAGGTTTCAGAATTGTGAAGATATCAGGAGGTTAGAATGCTAATGCCAGCAAAGATCTAGAACTTTAAAGGTGTCAAGATTATAAAGACTTTGGGATTCTGGAAGCCTAAAGATGTCAACGGTTCTAAAATACCCTCAGGTTCTTTGTTTACTGGATTCGTTGGTTCTAGGAGTCTATGAGCCTGGGTTTTAGTGCCTAACAAAGAAAGAAAGAGAGACAAAATTGGATGGAGAGGTAGCTAAGGTACCAAAGAGCTCATCTGGGAAACTGTGGCATGTCCACCACAAAGAAAGGAGTTAATGGTGAAAGTTCTGAAGCGATGGCAGAAGACTATAAAAGAAAGCAAGGTGGAGGGTGACAGGTCCACTGTGCCCCTCACCTTGCCCCGAGGAGAGGAGAGGGAGGCTCTGCCTCAGACTCGAGTGGGGAAGGTGTGTCACTGCACCCAACTTGCCAGAAACCCCTTCAGGGGTCCAAGCTGCAGTTCCTTTCCTTTCAGGTCACCGAGTTCAACATCCTCACTTTACAGAAAGGGAAACTGAGGCCCCAAGAGAGGAGGGTGCTTGCCATTGGCTACCTTGGCAAATGGCAAGAGCCAGGATTTAAACCCAGGCAGGCCCCCAGCCCTGTGCCACCTGGTCACAGCTCCCACATTTCTACAGGACATACGGCCCTCCCACTTCTGCTCAGCCACCTCCCAGTCATCCATTCCCCCCAGGAGCGGCTTCCCCCACCGGGGATGGGGTGACCTGTGGCAGGTACCAGGCACACACAGTGTGAGAGTGTGAGTGTGGGGCTGACATTTCCTGACCTTGTCCCGGATCTCAGGGTCGCCCTATCTTGGAGGTCTCCAGCTTTTCACCGTGCGTGATAAGGGTATGTGGAGGGCTCTCTGGAGGTCCTGGAAGGGGCTTCTCTGTAGGTCGTGGCCTGGGTGTGTGAACGGGTGGGGAGGGGCAGCGTTTGGGAGGCATTTGCTGAATCCACGTGTGTGTCCACATGCCAAGGTTCCCCATACACATTTTCCCTCCAGGGCCCTCCAGGGCAATTGATCCATGGCCCTCCCTGAATCAATTCCTCTTCAGGGGCACAGAGGGATAGAGAGATGGAGAAACGAAGGATGGCAATGGGGGAGCCCAGGATGGAGGATGTAAGGGTAGAAAGGAGAGTCAAGGGTAGAAAGGAGAGGCGGAGAGACAGGGAACAGGGAGACAGTGGGCCAGAGAGAGGGGAGAGAGTGGGGAATGAGGGAGATAGGTGATAGAGGGGGCTAGAGAAACAGGAATGACAGAAAGGGGACAGAGAGACAAGGGAATGGGACAGATGAGGGACAGAGAACCAGAGGTGACAGTAAGACAGGGACAGAGAAGGAGAATGGGGGCAGAGAGGGAGGGCAAAAATACAGGGGGACAGAGAAGGGAGTCGAGAGGATGATGGGGGGCAGGCAGAGTGACCCAGTAAAAAGGGACAGAGACCAAGGGACAGATGTAGGGGACAAAGACAGGATAGAGAGCTGGGGGACAGGGAGGCAAGGAGAAAGGGGGAGAGACAGAGAGGGACAGTCTTGGAAACTGAGGGACAGAGGACAAGGGTAGGGGGACAAGGGTAGGGGGACAAGGAGAGAGACTGAGGGACTAAGAGACAGGCGGACAGAGGGACCCAGAAACCGGACAGAAGGACAGCGGGGCCGGTCCCGAGAAGGCTGGCTTGGGGTTGGACTGGGGGTCTCGGGCCCTTTGTCCCGCCGGGATCGGGGCCTGTGCGGGGTGGGGGTGGGGGCTGCGGCACGGCGACCGGGGCCCGCGCCCCCTCCCCCGCTCGCGGCTCCCGGCTCGCGGCTCCCGGCCCGCGCTGCGCTTTGTCCCGGGGAGGGGGCCCGGCTCGGCCCCGCGCGCATTGTTCCGCCTCTGCGGCCCCGCGGCCGCCGGGCTGTCACTGCGGCGCACCCCCCACCCCGGCCCCTGACCCTACCTGGCCCCGCCGCGGCCGCCCACAGCAGCAGCAGCGGGCGGGGCGCCGAGGCCGGGGCGGGGCCGGCGCGGGGAGGAGGCAGGGAGACGCGGGGAGGCCCCAGACAATGGGGGAGAGGGAGCCGCGGGAGGGTTGGGGGAGCCGGAGTGAGGGGAGGGGCCCGAGAGCTGGGGGTCCACGGGCGGAGGCGTGCAGGAGGCGTGTGCGAGCGCGACTCGCGGCCGGAGAGTGCGGAGGCTGGGTGACGGCAGAGGGGGTGGGTGATGGAGAAGAGGGGAGCGCGTGCAGGGGGTGTGTGAGGGGGAGTGTGTCACGTGAAAGGTGAGGGTGCTGTTGGAAGGGTGCGCCACGGTGCGGGTGTGTGTGGAGGGGAGAGTGTTGAGTGAGGATGTGTGTGAGGCTGAGTGTCCAGGGAGGGGGAGTTTGGTGGGAAAGGTGAGTGTGAGAGGTGTTCAGTGGGCAGGTGGAGGTGTTCCGTGGACAGGTGGGTGGAGGTGAAGGCGGGGGCGTGCACATATTCCAGAGGGGAGTGTAGGTGAGAGTGTGAGCGTGGGGGGACGGGAGTGGGCTATGGGAAAGGTGAGTGTGAGAGGTATTCTGTGGACAGGTGAGTGTGAGGGTGAAAGTGTCATGTGACGGGCTGTGAGCTGAGCCACTTTGCGAGGAAGGCAGCAGCTTGTCTGGGCAGGTCCAGGATCTCCCAGGGCAGGGCTAGGCTGGGCTGAGGTCAGGTCTCACCCTCCCTCCTGTCATCACCAGGAAACTCCGTGTTTCTGCATCATTCCCCGGAGGGAGAGGCTCCGGTGGACCCCTCCCAGGTCCTAGCGTCTAGCTTCCCCACCCTGCTTCCTGCTCTTCCAGCCCCAGTCTCGCTTTGTGTCCCTGTCTCTATGTGCTCTCCCCGCTTCTCTTCCATTGCTGGTGCAGACTCACCTCTCCAGACTTGAGTCCGTTCTCCCTCCTGGGAGGTGAGTCTCCCTGAGCCCACTTCTGTGGGACCTTGTAGACCTGGTGCAGGATTATCACCCTTAGGACCCAGGAAGAGTGAGAAACCATGGAAGGTAGGAGACCTCAACCTCTCCCACCACCATTTGACAATCAGGGAAACTGGGATATGCCAACTATGAAAGTCCTTGCTCTTTATCTCCATCACTACCAAAAAATCCTACATCCAGGTCCTCCAACAGACTTCAGCTCCCGGCACCTCTTCTGTCCTCAGTGCCGAGTTCTCAGGACCCAAGGTCCCATCAACCTCTTTGTCCCCAGGGCCACAGCTCTAAATGATTCCTTTCCTTTTCAATTCTCAGTTTACCTTTCTGTAAACTGCGGAAAGAGTTGTGATGCTGGATAATCTCTAATCTTCCCAGGGCTCACGTTCTCTGTGTTAAGATAAGTGGGAAAGAGGTGTCCAACCTGGATTTGGGATACTGGGTTAGGGAGTAGCTAAGGGTTATCTCTCCTCCCAAGAACCTATAGGTCCCCTGCTCGTGGCTCTAACCAATGTCTCCTGCTCCAGCTGCAGGGCACCCTGTGGGATGTTGGTTTGCTTCTCATCTGTCTTTTTTGGGTCCCACCTTTTCTTCCACCTGAGGTGGTCCTGTCCTTATCCTACTCCAGGATACTTTATCCGTTAGGGTTTTCATGCCAGTGACAGAAAATCCAACCCAACTGGGTTAAGAAAAAGAGGATTTTTTCACATATAAAAAAGTCTTGGGGGGCTTCCCTGGTGGCTCACTGGTTGGGAATCCGCCTGCCAATGCAGGGGACACGGGTTCAATCCCTGGTCGGAGAAGATCCCACATGCCACGGAGCAACTAAGCCCGTGCACCACAACTACTGAGCCTGCGCTCTAGAGCCCATGAGCCATAACTACTGAGTCCACGTGCCACAGCTACTGAAGCCCACGTGCCTAGAGCCCGTGCTCCGCAACAAGAGAAGCCACCACAATGAGAAGCCCGTGCACCGCAACGAAGAATAGCCCCTGCTCACCACAACCAGAGAAAAGCCCGCGCCCAGCAACGAAGACAAGGCAGCCAAAAAAATTAAATGAATAAAATAAAAATAATAAAATAAATAAATTTATTTTTTTAAAAAAGTCTTGGGTATGACTGGCTTCAAAATGGTCTGTCCCAAGGGTAAATAGTCCCTTCATGTTGCAGGATGGCTGGCAAATACCTCTGGGGCCACACTTTTCCCTCACATTTGGAGAGGGGTAGAGAGAGAAAAAGACAGACAGACTGAGAGAGTCAGACTGTAGGAGACTTAGCAGAGGAGAGACTTGAAGAAGCTCCCTCAGCAGAGTGAGGAAATATTTTTCCTTAGAAGCCCCCCCAAAACCTTCCATTGTGTCTCATTGGCCCAGATGATGCCACCTGCCTATTACTGAACCAATATCAATGGCCAGGGGATGAGATTAAGCTGGTTAAATTAGATATGAGCCACAGGCTCCCCCTACCACCAGGTCAGAGGTGAAATTAGATTTCTCAAACAGAAATAAACACTGGGGAGACAACTGCTGTGCCTGCTATTCTGGGGGGATGGGCTGCACGCTGTGGGTTGACTATTCTTGAGTTTTTGAGGTCTAGGGATGGTTCAGAGTTTGTTAGTTGTTTTCTCAGCATTATTCTGCGAGATAATAAAACTATATATTGGTCTCTGCCCCTGCTTCCTGGCATGTAGCTCCTGAAACCCTTGTAGTTACCTAAGTGATAAGAACACCATGAGAATCTTTTGTTCTAATATTTAGTCTTTGACCCCAGTTCCCCACACAGGGATCCTGAAATCCTTGGGTGATAAAAGTGTCTCTTGTTCTAATAGGTGACATTTGGTGGGCTCCTGGATGAGGGCTGGTCACCGAAAAGACCAAACTATGATTACAAGCATGGAATTTTCAGCCCTGATCCCCATACTCTTGAAAATGGAGTTAATGATCCATGATGCCTACGTGATGAAGCCTCCATAAAAATCCCAATAGTATGGGGTTCAGGGAGCTTCTAGTTTGGTGAACACAGGCAGGTGCTGGGAGAATGACATGCCCAGAGAGGGCAAGGAAGCTGTGTGCCCCCTGACACATACCTTGCCCTATTCATCTCTTCCATCCGGATGTTCTTCTGTATCCTTTATCGTATCCTTTTATAATAAACTGGTAAAGGTAAGTAATTGTTTTCCCGAGTCCTGTGAGCCCCTCTAGCAGGTGAATCAAACCTGAAGAGGGGGTCATGGGAACTTCTGATTTGTAGCCGATTGGTCAGGAGTACAATCTGGACTTTCAATTGTCATCTGAAGTGGGGACTGTGGGACTGAGCCCTTAATCTGTGGGATCTAACGCTATTTCCAGGTAGGTAGTGTCAGAAGTGACCAGAAGGTGTCACAGAGAATTGCTTGGTGTGGGGGAACCCCCCACCACCACATTTGGGGACCAGAAGTGTTCTGAGTGTGGCAGTAGTGTGAGACTAAAGGAGGCACACAGGAGAAAGACACAGTAGGGAAGAACTGAGTTGTTCGCTATACAGGAGGAAGACTAGGGGGGTGTTTCTTCCTAATACACATTCCCTCCTCCTCTGTTCCTTCCTAAGAGAATCCTGATTTTGTTCAGGCATCAACCTTTCTTTAATAGCCAGATGATGTGCAGGAAGCCCTAGGAGTAGGGTCTGAATATACTTTGCCAAATATTGTGGTTCCATGCCCCTTTCTGTGAATGCTATAGGCATGGGGGTATGAAACACATCAGGCGAATAAAATGTGGGGAGGGCAAGTCAGCCTGGAAGTTTGGGGATAAGCTTTCTTTGCTTTAAAAAAGACACCCAAGAAGAGATGGCCCTTTGTTATTGCTTCTGAATGTGGGTGTGATGTCTGGAACTGCAGTGGCCATCTTAAGGCCATGAGGTAGATAAGCTTGAATGGATCCTTCAGGACATAATGGAAACATTGAATAAGTCAGCCCAGGAACTGCCCTAACTCCTGAGCTCTTGTTCTGTGAGATAATTGATTTCCTCTTTGTTTCAACCATTTTGAGTTGGGTGTCCTCTTAAATACAGCCCTGGCTACCATATTGCCCGTGATTCACCTAGAATAGGTGGAGGCAGCCCTGCTTGCAGATTAAAACACTGTAAGTGGTAGTTTGCTTTTTCAGTTGCTCCCCCATCCTTGTGATAGGATCTCTCTCACAGAGGTTGTTTTCTCAGCTCGGGCCAAGTGGGTTGCTTACCATGAGAGCTGCCCGACCAGTGGATGCCTGTTTACAACCTGAACAACTGTATGTGGTGGCTTTGATGTAAACTTCCCTGGCCATAGCAGAGGAGGTCATAGGCAGAGCCCTCACCCAAACTGGACCCCACCAGGGAAGAGCCTGTCCGTTAAAATTTTAGAGCCAGACAAAAGTAGTTCTTGACATTTCAAGGGCATATTTGGCTACTATGCTTGAAGCAGAAGGTAGTCTGTGAAGAGACAAAAATAAAGTGAAAGCCCAGCCCATGAGGGAAACCACACACTCAGGGTAGGAGAGAGTGACACAGAGGGACAGAGAGATTTTGCAAAACAGAGACAACATTGATTTCACACAGCTTTTCAATTCTGTTTCTTGTCCCTGGTGCAGCCCAGAGAGCTAGCTCTTGCTTGCATCTAAACTTCCAATAAAGCTGTCGTTTTTGCTTGAGTCAGCTTAAACGGATTTTATTTCTTGCAACAGAGATCCCTTGAACAAAAACTTGGGAGCCATTAACTATGAGGCCCTGATCACAAGGTCTGGTGTAGAACATTCTGAGAAATTTATCTCTAGCCTCAATATCTGCACCATGGAACATGTATTGCCATCCTTTGATCCCCACAGTAGAGCATCATGGGAGATGCAATCTTAGCCTCCAATCTCTGCCATAGGGTCTCCTGGGAAATGCAGCCCTAGCTTCAATTTCTGCTGTAAGGCAACACGGGAAATGTATTCCTTAGCCTCCAATCTCTGCTGTGGGGTATCATGATGGATGCAATCCTAGCCTCCACTTATCACCCAGGGGAGCAATCCGAGGGTCCCTCACCCACGCTTAAACTCTCTCTATAAAACATGTACACCTCTCTTAGGCAAGGAGGTAAGGAAGCCACCCCCCACCCCTCCCATTTCTAATAAAAACCTCACTCTGGGCAAACTTGCAAAAAACCTGACTGTATCTGTATTTTCTAGCTGTGTTTACAAGACAGGAACAAGAGAGCGTTAACCATAAGACATCGGTATAAGCTGACTGAACTTCAAAACTGGGATAAAGGTTGCTCTACAGCTCATTACCATCTCATTGTAATAATAAGATCTCTGCCCACCGGGCCATATTGGTTCAACCCAATTCCCACCCAGACACTCAAGGGCCGTACAAGGGCAGAAAAAGGCATGAACTGCATTCTGGGAAATCACCGCCCATTTCCATGAATCAGGATGACAAAAGACCCCCATCCCCAATAACCTTTTTCACCTTTTTCTATAAAAAGCTTGTCCCCGGTTGTAATCAGCGCTTCCCTTCTCCATTCTTGGGCCATTGAATAAAAACCTGTCTTGCTTGCACCAATCTCAATTTCGTTATTGGCAGAACCTGAGCGGGAAAGAACTTCCTGAAGGACGGGGTTGAGGTTGGGTGGGAGGCGGGGCTTTGGTTCCGTTAGGGCCCCAAGATGGGGGGCCTCCCGTCTAATTCAGTAACACAATTTCTGCTGTAGGGCATCACGGGAAAGGTGAAACTAGCCTCAATTTTAATTATGAAGCATCTTAGAAAATGTCATCTTAGCCTCATCTCTGCCTTAGGGCATCATGGGAGATATAGCCCTAGCCCGGGTTTTGTTGTAAGGTACCACAGAAGATGTAGTCTTTCCTTCCTTCCCTCCCTCCTTTCTTCATCACCTGCCATGTCCTGGGCGCTAATCTAGGTACTGATAATACAGTAGTGAGCAAATAAAAGGGCTTGCCTTTTATGGAGATCCTAGTGGGGAGAGTTAGCAAAAAAACAGACAAACAAACAAGTGACTGTTTCAGTCAACCATTGCAGCATAACAAAATACTCCAAAACTCAGCTATGTAAAACCACAACCTCTTTATTTTATGTTTCTGTGGGTTGGGAATTTGAGCAAGGCATAGTGAGATCAGTGCGTATCTGCTCCACAATGGACTGGGGCCAAAATGGGCTGGCTTGAACAGCTGGAGATGGATGGGCTGATTCATATCTGAAACCTTGGTGCTGGCTGTTGGCGGGTGGTGTGGGTTGAATTGTGTCCCCCCAAAATATGCTGAACTCCTAACCCCCAGGTTCCATGAATGTGACCTTATAAGGAAATAGGGTCTTTATAGATGTGATAAGTTAAGATGAGGTCAAACTGCGTTAGGGTGGGCCCCTAAATCCAATGACTGGTATCCTTATAAGGACAGAGAGATTTGGAGACACACAGCCATATTCGCAGGAAAGAAGTTCACGTGACAACAGAGGCAAGGACTGGAGTGATGCAGCCACAAGCCAAGGACTGCTGAGGATTGTTGGCAACCCTCAGGAGCTAGGAAGAGGCCCGGAAGGATTCTTCCCCAGGACGTTAGAAGAAGCATGGCTCTGCCAGCACCTTTGATTTTTTTGTTTCTAGTATCCAGCAGTCGAGAGAATAATAAATTTCTGTTGTCTGAAGCCACTGCATTTGTAACTTTGTAGTACTTTATCATGGCAGCCCTAGGAAATGAAAACAGCTGGGCTTCTCGGGTCTCCTGCACATTACGTCTGCTGGGGTTGCCGTGTCCAGGGTAGCTCCTTCACCCACTTGGCTGGTGCGTGGGCTGAGATGGCTGGAACATCTGGGGCTCTCTCTTCATGTGGCATCCACGCACGAGTAGCTTGGGTGTCCTCAGAGCATGGCAGTCTCAGTGCAGGAGGACCCTGACCCAGCAACCAGCTTCCCCAGTGTTGGACGGTTTCTGAAACCCCCGGCCCAGAGCATGGCATGGCGTCACTTCCACCACATTCTTTTGGCCAAAGTGGTCACAGAGCCAGTCATGCTCAAGGGGTGGTGATATTGACCCCATCCCTTTAGGCGACCACAGAGACAGTTGGTGATATGTGATTTGAGGAGATCCTAAAAAGAAATCCTGTCCCTCGGGGGGGGGAGGGAAAATTGGGAGTTTGGGATTGACATACACACACTACTATATTTAAAAAAGATAACCAACAAGGACCTACTGTATAGCACAGGGAACTCTGCTCAATATTCCGTAGTAACCTAAATGGAAAAAGAACTTGAAAAAGAATAGATACGTGGATATGTATAGCTGAATCCCTTTGCTGTACACCTGAAACTAACACAACGTTGTTAATCAGCTATACTCCAATATAAAATACAAATTTTTTTTAAAAAAGAAAAGAAACCCTGTCCTTCACCTGCCCCCAAATACCACGGAAAATGTCCTTTTTCTTCATCAGCCGTAGGGCCCCAGGGGAACGTAATTTTGTGTCTGTGGGCTTGCCTCAGCGAACCATGGAAAACGTGAATTCTGCCATGGTACTCAAAGAGTCCCACTGAAATGGGAGTTCTGCCCTTTTCTCAGTTTGTCTGAGGGTATCCTAGGAAATATAGCCCAGCCTTTATCTCCTGCCCCCAGGGCAGCAGGGGAATGAGGTCCAGTCTTTCCTCATCACTGCAGGGCATCCAGGGGTCATCTCCTAGTCATCTCCTATCTCAGAGCCCCCTAGGAAATGCAGACATGTCTCCTTAGAACAACAAAGTAGTCTGGACCTTTGGATGTGGGAGAAGAGACTGGAAGGTTAGTACTTGGGTGAGTGAGTTGGAAGGTTGCATTTGGAGCCCAGGAATAGATGTGGAGGTGGCTTAGGGTGGAAGGCTGCATGGGACAGCTCCCAAGGCTGGGACCTCGAGTGCTTGGGTCCTACAATATGACCCCTAATTCCAGGAGCCTGAGGAAAGCTGTCCCCCAGTCGTCCTCTCTGGAGAAGGGAAGATCTGGCTTTGTTCACTGATACAAAAATCTTTTTATTTAAGTACAAAATATTAAATAAAACAAATATTAATTAATAATAATAGCGGCAACAATATTAATATCACAAGAGCTCTCGCCTGCTGGCCCGTAGCTTTCCTCTAGCTTTTCTCCTCTGATTCTCACAGTTCTCTGAGATAGGTGTTTTGGCAGCTGGGAAAACTAAGGCCCAGAGAGGGGAGCACACTGGTCTGAGGTCACACAGCAAGTCAGTAGGGCTGGGAGCTAAGGGAAGGGCAAAGTGGTCCCCTGGATCCAGCCAGGGCAGTGGGAGTGTGGGGGTTCAGGTGCAGAGGAAAGTACCTCCCCACAGTCTGGCAGTCATAAGCAGGGTGACAAAGAGGCTGAGGTGGGTAGGGCCAGGCAGGGGGGCACCCCCCGTGCGGGGATGGGTAACCAGGGCTGGATGGTTACAGCCATTTCCAGTACAGCAAGAGACGCTGAGATGGGTGAGGCTGAAAGCTTCAGCCACATGGAGGCCTTGGCACCAGGAGGCGGTTGCACAGCCTCTTATGGTGTAGCTTGGGTTCCCCAGTCCTGAGGAGAGAGAAGACCATGTGAGACTCCCAGCTCTCGGGCCTGGGACTGGAATTCTCACTGGGTACCAGTGAGAATACTGGTACCCAGTGAGAATTACCCAGGTAGAATACTACCTCGTGGTGGGTACCCCCAGAGAAAGCAGCAGTTCTAAATGTGGTCCCGGGACCCCGGGGTTCCTTCCCTCAGACCCTTCCAGGGGATCTGTGAAGTCAAACTTATTCTTGTAATAATGCTAAAACCTCATTTGCCTTTTCTTGCTCTCACAAATGTTTTTTGCTCTCACAAGGGGTTTCCTAGAAACCCTAGGACATGAGATCTTGCAACAGACTGAACGCAGAAGCAGATATGAGGGTCCAGCTGTCTTCTATTAAGCCAGATATTAAAAAGATTGCAAAATGGTAGAACAATGCCAGTCTTCTCGTTCAATTTTTTCATTTTGGAAAATGTCTCCTTTTTTTCTTTCATAAAAATATGTCCACATGTCGTGAGTTTTCAATTGTTCTTTTACAGTGAACAAATACTATAGATATGACTGACGTAAGCAATAATTTTTAAGAGCGTGAAGGACTTTTGAGAGCCCAAAGTTTGAGAACCTCTGGAATAAAGGAATCTGCCCAGAACTTCACGGGATAGGATCCTGGGAGATACACCGGAAGTCCCACCCACGGAAGTCCCACCCCCCCAAAGAAATTCACATTTCTGTGGCCCAAGTATACATTTCCTAATGAACAAGTCCTAATTTCCTACTGTACTTTGCACCCTCCTGAAGGAAGTCCCACCTTCTCCAACAGGATGATCCACCTCAGTTAAGTCCAGCTTCATGGGAAGTTACCTCTCGCAGAACCCCCCATCCCCCTCATAAGTATCGTCTCCCAGCCTCCTAATGGCTCACCATTAGTGCCAGTGGCTTCCAGACATTGATTCATGGGGCCTCGGCAGTCAGTGAGCGAAGTCTCTTCGGAGGAACATCCATGGGTGCTGTTCCCCTCACAGCTGTAACACTGGAAGCCGTTCGGCGGCAGGTTTTGAAGCTCCAGGACTTGGAAGAAGACCAAGCGACACAGAAACCAAAGAAATTAGCATGAGCGGTTCACAGCATTACATCCCCAGGACTCCCAACTCTCAGCCCTAGATGTCGTGGAGCCCTCTTGTGGTCAGGCGTTGGAACAGCACCCTCTTTAGGGGGGTTCTCTAGGGCCTGCGAGAGAAATTCCAACCCCCAGCTCCCCAGGAGCCCCCACCTGCCTAGACACAGGGTAAGACAAAACAGTCCTTGCCCTCAGAGAACTTACGATTTAGAGCTACACTGTCCCTTACGGTAGCCACTAGCTACATGTGGTTGTTCACATTGACATTGAAATTAATATTAAATAATAAAAAATTATTGCTTATGTCAGTCATATCTATAGATATTTACTGCATTAGAAATGAAAACCAAGAGACTTTACAAAATGTATTTGTTCATTTTAAAAGAACAATTGAAAATTTACGACACGTGGACCTATTTTTATGAAAGAAAAAAAGAAAAAGGAGACATTTTCCAAGTATCAAGTGCTCAAAAGCCATATATAGTAGAGGCTACCATATCTGACAGTACAGATACAGAACATTTCCATCACCACGGAAGGTCCTGTTGGACAGTAGTGATTTACAGAGACAGAATAACACAAAGGATCTAGATTATATTGAAGGGCAGAGTTAGGGAGATTTTCCCTGAGGACAATGCTTTAAAGCTGAGACCTAACGAATCATAAGTAGCCAGCCAGGTGAACTCCTTGGGGAGAGATGTTCCTGGTGGAGGGTACTGCATGTGCAAAGGCCATGAGACAGACACATGCTGGATTAGAGAGGGCATAGTAGAGTCTTTGGATTTCATTCTAAAAGCAAGGGGAAGGCGGTGAAGTGATTGAGGAAGAGTGACATGATTTGATTTACATTAAGCTGTTGGTGGGAATGTAAACTGATACAGCCACTATGGAAAACAGTATGCAGGTTCCTTAAACTAAAAATAGAACTACAAGCAGATATGAGGGTCCAGCTGTCTTCTATTAAGCCAGATATTAAAAAGATTGCAAAATGGTAGAACAATGCCAGTCTTCTCGTTCAATTTTTTCATTTTGGAAAATGTCTCCTTTTTTTCTTTCATAAAAATATGTCCACATGTCGTGAGTTTTCAATTGTTCTTTTACAGTGAACAAATACTATAGATATGACTGACGTAAGCAATAATTTTTAAGAGCGTGAAGGACTTTTGAGAGCCCAAAGTTTGAGAACCTCTGGAATAAAGGAATCTGCCCAGAACTTCACGGGATAGGATCCTGGGAGATACACCGGAAGTCCCACCCACGGAAGTCCCACCCCCCCAAAGAAATTCACATTTCTGTGGCCCAAGTATACATTTCCTAATGAACAAGTCCTAATTTCCTACTGTACTTTGCACCCTCCTGAAGGAAGTCCCACCTTCTCCAACAGGATGATCCACCTCAGTTAAGTCCAGCTTCATGGGAAGTTACCTCTCGCAGAACCCCCCATCCCCCTCATAAGTATCGTCTCCCAGCCTCCTAATGGCTCACCATTAGTGCCAGTGGCTTCCAGACATTGATTCATGGGGCCTCGGCAGTCAGTGAGCGAAGTCTCTTCGGAGGAACATCCATGGGTGCTGTTCCCCTCACAGCTGTAACACTGGAAGCCGTTCGGCGGCAGGTTTTGAAGCTCCAGGACTTGGAAGAAGACCAAGCGACACAGAAACCAAAGAAATTAGCATGAGCGGTTCACAGCATTACATCCCCAGGACTCCCAACTCTCAGCCCTAGATGTCGTGGAGCCCTCTTGTGGTCAGGCGTTGGAACAGCACCCTCTTTAGGGGGGTTCTCTAGGGCCTGCGAGAGAAATTCCAACCCCCAGCTCCCCAGGAGCCCCCACCTGCCTAGACACAGGGTAAGACAAAACAGTCCTTGCCCTCAGAGAACTTACGATTTAGAGCTACACTGTCCCTTACGGTAGCCACTAGCTACATGTGGTTGTTCACATTGACATTGAAATTAATATTAAATAATAAAAAATTATTGCTTATGTCAGTCATATCTATAGATATTTACTGCATTAGAAATGAAAACCAAGAGACTTTACAAAATGTATTTGTTCATTTTAAAAGAACAATTGAAAATTTACGACACGTGGACCTATTTTTATGAAAGAAAAAAAGAAAAAGGAGACATTTTCCAAGTATCAAGTGCTCAAAAGCCATATATAGTAGAGGCTACCATATCTGACAGTACAGATACAGAACATTTCCATCACCACGGAAGGTCCTGTTGGACAGTAGTGATTTACAGAGACAGAATAACACAAAGGATCTAGATTATATTGAAGGGCAGAGTTAGGGAGATTTTCCCTGAGGACAATGCTTTAAAGCTGAGACCTAACGAATCATAAGTAGCCAGCCAGGTGAACTCCTTGGGGAGAGATGTTCCTGGTGGAGGGTACTGCATGTGCAAAGGCCATGAGACAGACACATGCTGGATTAGAGAGGGCATAGTAGAGTCTTTGGATTTCATTCTAAAAGCAAGGGGAAGGCGGTGAAGTGATTGAGGAAGAGTGACATGATTTGATTTACATTAAGCTGTTGGTGGGAATGTAAACTGATACAGCCACTATGGAAAACAGTATGCAGGTTCCTTAAACTAAAAATAGAACTACCGTATGACCCAGCAATCCCACTACTGGGCATATATCCTGAGAAAACCATAATTCAAAAAGAGACATGCACCACAACATTCACTGCAGCACTATTTACAATAGCCAGGACATGGAACCAACCTAAATGTCCATCGACAGATGAATGGATAAAGAAGATGTGGCACATATATACAATGGAATATTACTCAGCCATAAAAAGAAACAAAACTGAGTTATTGGTAGTGAGGTAGATGGACATAGAGTCTGTCATACAGAGTGAAGTAAGTCAGAAAGAGAAAAACAAATACCATATACTAACGCATATATATGGAATTAAAAAAAATGGTACTGATGAACCTAGTTGCGGGGCAGGAATAAAGAGGTAGACATAGAGAATGGACTTGAGGACATGGGGTGGCAGGGCGAAGCTGGGGCGAAGTGAGAGTAGTATCGACATATATACACTACCGCATGTAACATAGTTGGCTGGTGGGAAACAGAAGCACAGCACGGGGAGATCGGCTGGTGCTTTGCGATGACGTAAAGGGGTGGAATAGGGAGGAGGGGAGGGAGGCTCAAGAGGGAGGGGATATGGGGACACGTGTATGCCTATGGTTGATTCGCCTTGTTGTGTAACCTTGTTGTGTAACAGAAACTAACACGGTATTGTGAAGCAATTATACTCCAATAGAGATCTATTAAAAAAAAAAATCACTCTGGCTGCTGTGTTGAACATTGGCTGTAGAGTAGCAGGAGGACCGGCAAGGTGATTGCAACAATCTAGGTAAGAGGCCATGGCGGCTTTTGCACCAGGATGGTGAGCAGTGGAAGGATTCGAGAGGATATAGACGCTTAAAGCACAGGTCTTGGTGAAGCTTTGATAGTTTCATTGAATTCCCACAAAATCCTTCTTTGAGAAAGGGCTTCATAGGTCCACTTTTCAGACAAGGAAACAGAGAGGAGGGGTTTCCCTTCAAGCAAGCAGCAGTCAGCCTGAGTGCATCTCCGCACCCCAATCCCAGGCCTCACGCCGGGTCCCCTGCCCCTTACCTGGGCCCCCATTGCATTTGGTGGTGTTGCAGCACCGCAGGAAGTGGAAGGTGTGGTTGTTGTGGAAGCCAGTGGGGCCTGGGCAGCCAGGAAGGTTGCCACAGCCTCGGGAGTGGCGCTCATCCCCTGGACTCTCTGTGGGGGCAGAGGGGGAGGTCAGATGGTTGATGAGGGGCTGAGATTGGATTTGCCCATGGTAGCAGTCCTCTGTCCATCCTCTGCTTCATCCTTCATTATAAGACCCTCATTTTATTGGGAGCAGCCATATATCTAGCCAAAAGACACAATTTCCAGCCTCCATAGGTATAGTCATGTGGCTAAGTTCTGGTCAACGTGATCTAAGTAGAAAGATTTTATGGGACTTCTAGAAAGGAGAACCTTTACAGAAGGAGGGGTGCCCCCCTTTTGCCCCTTCTTTTCCCCCCCTCCTTCTTCCTGGAACTTGGACATGAGGTCTGGAGCTCAGGCAGCCATCTTGGACTATGAGGCAATCTTGAGAATGGAAGCAATATATAAGAAATGAGAAGACATTTGGGTTCCTGGTGACTGTGGAACTGTCCTAGTGGCCCTGGACTTCCCATCACTGGACTTTCTGTGTGAGTACTAACTTTCTACCTTGCTTAAATCCCTGTTATTTGGGGGTTGTTGTTAACTGCAGCCTTGGGGAGGAGCAAAGCAGGGAGGGGGAGTTGCTGGCAGGTTGGGGCTCACCTTCCAGGCTCTGGTAGGTTACCACCTCCAGGCACTGTTCTCCAGGGTTGCGGCATTGCAGGGTCTTGTCCCAGCCCCTCTCACAGCTCAGATCTGACGAGGCACAGGAAACACATTCGAGGTAACGGCTTCGGGGAAAGGTAGAAACCTGGCCTGTTTGGGGAGGATTAGGAGGGTGAGACTCCATGGGGAGAGTCCTAGAGACCCAGCTTCCTTGAGGACTCACTTCAGCATCAATTCTTCCTTATCCCACCCTTCAGCCAATCATCAAGTGCTGCCCATCCCACCGCCTGAATCTTTCTAGAATCCATCCCCTCCTTTCCAGCTCCATGACCAGGTCAGACCTCCTTCAATACCAGCTTCCTCCCTGGCCTCCTGGTTTCCATTCTTACCCTTCCCACCCCAGTGCATCCCACATAGCCCTAGAAGAATGTTTCTAGTACTCAAATCTGACCCTGCCTCTCCTCTGCTCAACACTCTTCCATGGGTCCCCAGTACCTTCAGAATAAAATCCAAGAAACTCACCGTGGCTTTCAAGTTCCATCAAAGACTTGGTCCTGGTCACCTTTCCAGCCTCATCTCCCTCCACCAGCCCCTCAGACTCTACACTGCTTTTCCTCAGTCCCCGAGTATAAATGCTGACTCCTGCCCAGCCTTTGCATCTGCGGTGGTCTTTGCCTAGAACCCTTTCCCTGCTCCCTATTTTCCCTATCTCCTACTCGTTCTTCAGAGGCCATCTTCTCCAATTTTGCCTCCTCCAAGAAGCCCTCCTTGACCTCCCAGGCTGGATTAGGTGCCTCTCGGGGCTCCCCAGTCCCAGCCCTGCCCACTCTGGGTCATCCCCGTCTGGTGACAATTCTGTTTCTCTCACTGTTTGTTTTTGGCCATGCCACATGGCTTCTAAGATTTAGTTCCCCCACCAGGGATGGAACCCGTGCCCCCTGCAGGGAAGCACGGAGTCCTAACCACTGGACTGCCAGGGAATTCCCTGGTTTTTTTTTTTTTTTTTTCACTCTTTTTGTTTGTTTCCTTCTATGGAATCAGTCCCAGGAGGGTAGGGCCAGGGCTCTCTTGGTCATTACTATGTCCCAACACAACCCAGCACAAGGCTGGGGCCAGAGAAGATATTCAATAGATATTTGTTAAATGAATGAATGAATGAACAATTACTTAAAACCCTTCTATTGTTCCCTGTGGTAGCCAGCTTCCAAGATGGCCCCCAGTGACCCCTGCTTCCTGGTATTTGTCCCTTGCGTAGTCCCTTCCCGTAAGGAATAGAGCTGACCTGTGGAACCAATAGGATACTGTGGAAATGATGGTGTGTGACTTCTGTGTTAGATCACACAAGACATTGAGATTTCTTCCTGGCTCTCTCTTGGATCAATTGCTCTGGGGGAAGCCAGCTGCCATGTTGTAAGGACACTCAAGCAGCCCCACCGTGAGGTCTACATGGTGAGGAACTGAGACTTTTGCCAAAGCCATGGGAGCTGATCATCCATGTGAATGAAGCTACCTTGGGTGCCTTCAGATGACTGCAGCCCACTGTCATCTTGACTACGACATAATGAAAGATCCAGAACCGCCTAGCTAAGCCACTCCCAGAATCTTGACCTTCAAAAACTTTGTGAAATAATACATGCTTACTTTTGTTTTAAGCTTTGGGGCAATCTGTAATGCAGCAATAGATATTTAATACACTACCCAATCATGTCAGAGGTCAAAGCCTCACTTGATTTGTTCTGTGATAAACTTGCCTTTCACACGGACCTTCCAGTCCAGGCCAAGTGGATGAGTTATTTTTCCCTGGAAACACCAGAGTCATCCCTCTGTCCAGGCCTTGGCTCACACCATTCCCAAGCCTGGCACGCCCTTCCCTTCGTGACCCCAGCTATCCGAGTTTGAGTATGGGCCAAGTCTTAGAGAAATTAGAGGGCTGTCTCAGCCAAGGCTCTCAACTGGCAGGCCAGCAGCTGTAATTAGGTGAAACACTTACCTCCAAAGCCAGATCTTCCCCACTCTCTCCCAAAAGAAAAATAACTAAAAGGCTGACAACCCACATCTTCTAATATGAACCACCATGAAAATGAAAACACGAATTACCATCACTGCCAAGATAGCTGTCTCATACCACCCATGGGTCTCCTTTGTGAGCTCTTCTTCTTATGTCACTCTTCTAAATGTGGGTGATCCTCAGGCTCTGTCTTAGGCCCTTTTTTCATTTCTCATGGTACATACTCTTTCCCATGGGATGTTATCCATTGACACAGTTTTATATCCACCTATCTGCTGGGAACTCAGAAATCTCTCTCCAGGTAAGACTTCTCTCCGAGCTCAATACCTGTATACCCAAGGGCCTCCTGGAGGTCCCCTGGCTATCCATCAAACACCGGAATCTCTACCTGCCCCCAACAAGACTCTCCATCTTCTCCAAACTGCTCCTTCTCCTGAATTCCACGTCTCTGAGATGGCCCCATCTGGTCCCCCAGGGTAGAATCCTGGCAGACTCCTTGATCCTCTATATCTAGGCACCCATCTGGATACGTCTACTGCCCTGTCTTCTGGTTCTGTAATCCTTTTGCTCTACTGTTTCTGATCTCCAGTAAGTAGATCTATTGAGTTCTTAATTTTAGTTCCTGTTCTTTTTTTAGCTCCTGTTCTTTATTTCCTGTTGGAATCATTTTAAAAATGGTTTCCAGATTTCTGCTAAAAAGTAACCTTTCCTCTACTTTCTTGAATATATTGATCATAGCTCTTTTAAAGTTCCCCTGTCTAATAACTCCAATATCTGATTCATGACAAGTCTGTTTCTATTGTGGGATTTTTCTCTTGGTTTCCGGTCAGTTGGTCCTTTCTGTTTTCTTCAGGATACCTTGTATGTTTTGACTAGATGCCAGACACAGATGACTACTTGTAAAGGCTCTAAATGATGTTATCTTCTGCCAGAGAGGATTAGGTTTTCTTTCTGTCGAAGATCCGACGTAGGCATTTTTAGGGCTGGTCTATTTCAGTTTTGCCCTTACTCCTAGGATGTGGTCTCAGGGGAAAGCCTGAGACCTCTCTTTCCAACGTGGCAACTTCGGTCCCCCAGCATCATATGCCTGCTGGAATTCCTGCTCAGATCTGTAGCTTCCCGGATACTATTTTCTGTAGAGTTCCTTGGAGTCTCACCCTATGCATGTACGGCTTGCCAATGACTTGAAGGAAATTTGCAGATTTGGGGACTCCCTTTTCTGTGGTTCCATGCATTCCAGGATTTTACTTCTCATTTTCCAGACACTCTAGCAACCCCAGACTCCAACCTCTGCCTTGTCAGTCTAGCGACGATCTCTTTCTATATGCGTTCTACTTCCCTTCCAGAGCAGTGAATTGGCAAGTGCACTCAAGGAAAAAGCCAGCTTGTCTGTGGAATTCGACTTCTGTGCTTCCCTTATTTCGAAGATTGGAGCACCTCAACTTCCTCTCTTCATTTGCTTGCTCTTGAGTGACTTTAATAATTGTTTATAATTTGTCCAGCTTTTATAACTGTCATTGGCAGGGGGGTTGGTCTGATACGGGTGACTCCACATCACCAGAACTGCATAATCACCCCTACATCTAATCCGTCATCACATTCTGCTCATCTACCTGCTAAATAGCTCTTAAATCCATCCACTTCTCTCCATTTGCACAGCAGACAGACACTCTCTTCTTCTTCTTCTTCTTTTTTTTTTTTGGCTTCTTCTTTTTTTTTTTTTGACTAAGATCCACGCGGCATGCGGGATCTTAGTCCCCCCACCAGGGGATGAACCCTCGTCCCCTGCAGGGGAAGCACGGAGTCTAACCACTGGACCGCCAGGGAAGTCCCTATCTTCTCTTCTTTATCTGGACAACCTCACGCACCTCCAAGTTGGTCTCCCCTCATCTACCTTCCCTCCATCCTTCCTTCCCTCCAATCTCTCTTCCACTCTGAGGTCAGAATAACGTTTCAAAAAATACAAATCTGATGCTCTGTACTTGAAACCCTTTCATGACCTCCCAGTGCTCCCCAGATGAAGTCGATATGCCCCACCATAGCCTAGAAGGCCCTGTATAATGTGACCTGGCCAATTTCAGCAGTTCCTCTTGCCCATCTCGTCCTTCTTCCAGCCATGCTACTTTCACCCTTCTCTGGGCCTTTATATCTGTGGCTCCCTCTGGAAAACCCTTTCTACTGTCTTTTTAACAGTCTGACTCCTATTCATCCCTCAAGATCCAGCTTAGCTGTTGCTTCCTATATAGGAAACCTTCCCTGACCTGAGTCAAGTATCTCTTCTAGGGTCCTACAGCCCCTACTCTTAGTTATCTCAGCCCTGATCACTCTGGCCTCTGTTTCCCCTATCTCAGCCCTGACAATTCTGGACTGCGCTTCCCTATTACAGCGCTGACCTCTCTGGTCTCTGTTTCCCCTATCATGGTCCTGACTCCTTTGCATGTGCTTCCGTATCCCAGCTGCGACTAATCAGGGCAGTCACCGTCAGGTGATGGGTCTGTCTGCCTCCTCCCTTCCCCGCCGACATACACGTACACACTAGACTATGAGCCCCATAGGGGCAGGGCCCAAGGCTATCTTGGTCACTCCTGTGTCCCCAGCATCACAGAAGAACAGGATATGGTTTAACCAACTATTCTAGTCATCACAAGCAGGGTAAAATGGTGTTAGATAGGGGGCTGATAGGGACTTCCCTGGCGGTCCAGTGGTTAAGACTGCGCACTTCCAATGCAGGTGGCATGGGTTCGATCCCTGGTCAGGGAATTAAGATCCTACATGCTGCGTGGCATGGCCAAAAAGATAAAGGGGGGGAAGCTGATACAGATATATTAGTTATTAAATTACTGAATTGACAGCTGCTGCCCAAGAGGACCCCTGACCGCTCCCAACCCTCTCTGTATTTTATTTTTTTGGCCACGCTGCACAGCTTGCGGGATCTCAGTTCCCCGACCGGGGATTGAACCTGGGTCACGGCAGTAAAAGCCCAGAAGCCTAACCACTAGGTCACCAGGGAACGCCCCGCAAACCTGTCTTTAGAACTCTCATGTCCTCAAGATCCACGAAAGGGGTAACACCAGGCCCAGCAAGAGGCCTCCAGTTCTGACTGGTCAATATTATTCTGCGGCACTGACCAATATCGTTAAATATTTTGACTATTATCTCTGATTACAAGTATTATTTAGACTCAATTACAAGTACTTTCCTTCAGCACATCTAACAGAGAGAGGAAGCCGGCATCCTCTCTTGTCATTTCCTTGAAAATAAACATCTGATTCAGTCCCCACCAACAGATGAAAGTTCGAGGTCAGGATAAATGAAAATCTAGTGGAATCCGGATGGATGAAGAACGAGGAAAAAAACCCAGTGCAGAGGCAGGTGCTCTGCTTCCTGACGTCATTGTGACTAGACTGGCCTTAACCCATTTCCTTCCTCACCGGAGCCAGAAAGAGGAATCTCTGTCTGACCGTGCACCATGGGTCCATTCGCCCCCCACCCTTCCTCTGCTGTGAGAACTTGGGGAATTTGAGCCTTTCTAAGTCTTTTTCTTATGCTGACCAGAGACTAAAGGCATGAAACTCAACAAAAAGCCTTATGGAAGTTTCTTCACATTCTTATTTGCTGCCCAACTTACAAATCATCGATTCTAGGGAACTTTCCAAGCCCACGGCAGCCTGTCTGATTCCCTCCTATTTTGACTTCCTTTAAGAACTCTGAATCTTTGGTATCTCTGGTCTTTGTATCCCTTGCTGAGCATCTATTGCTTGAATCATCTCCTGTCCCGTGAAAAAAATTACATGGCAAAACATCAGTGAGATACCTCACCTACCTCTCAAGTGTGTGTGTGTGTGTGCGCGCGCGGCTTCTTAAAGGCAGGTGTTGCATCTTAGAAATAACAACCACACACACCCACAACCACATATGAGATGGGATAGGATTAGGGATGGGATGCCTTTGTAGTTGGGAGTGGGATTGGGGACAGTTGAGATGAGATGGGGTTGATTGGGGGATAGGATTAGAGCTGTGTTTGGAAGGAGGATGGGTTTGAGTTGGAGAGGGTTGAGGATAAAATGAAGTTGGGGACGGGATTGGAGGAGAGGTTGAGTTGGGGTTGGAGCCAGGCTGGAGATGTGTTTAGGATAAGGAAAGGTCTGAGCCGGGGTAAGGCATGGAGCTGGGGTTGGGGTGGCCTAGGATTAGGGATAGGACCAGGATGATGATGGAGGTTTGAGCTGGGGATGGTTTGGGGTTGGGGAGGGTGAGGGCTGCCCTACTCACCGGGACTGGGCTGGTTGCACAAGTCTGACCCACACACGGCCTCTGTCAGGGTGATGATCTGCGTGCCAGTCCGATAGCTCATGGTCCTGTTGGTCTTCTCTGGGTGGGTACAGCCTCTCTCCACCACCTCCAGCTCATCACCAACTATGAGGAATGTCTCATTGTCACCCCAGAGGCTCCCCTGGGCCCAGCCAGCCTCTGACACTCCTGGTTATAAGGTCACCCGCTCCCAGGGCTGATCCCTGCCAGGCCTCTCCTCTTGCTTGAGACCAACTCTCTCTTTTCTAGAGTTATCCACCCTCCCCCCAACCCCCTACACTGGAAGCCTACTTTCTTTTAGTGATAACACTATCCCTGGGATCTTCTGGATCCATCTACCCTCTGCCTCCCAGCTTGGTGATCTTAGCAGGGAGATGCCTCTGATAGGAATCTTTAAAGGAAAATGCTTCGAGCTTACCAAAAAGTATAAGAGAATGATATTATAAATACTGTGCCGTCATCACCGGACTTTATAAAATATTAGCATTTTGCTATATTTGTTTCAGATATTTTTTAAAAAAGAAACCAAGTTTAAAAGATAGTTAAAGCCTCCTGGTTACCTCCCTCCCTCAAGTCCCATTTCCCTTATGCTCTGTCCAGAGGCACCCACAGGTGTAGGTAATTCTAACACCTCTGTATGCAGAATATATATTATTGTTTATTTGTATATTATTTATTTATTTAGATTGTTAGATACTATTTCTATTAAAAGGTGTCAAACTCTGCAACATGATTTTTTTTTTTCTTTCAACCTTACATTTTTGAGATGTATCCGGGTTAATACCTGCAGCCCTAGTTCCTTCATTTAAGCTGCTGTGGGGTATAATGCGTGATTATACCGTAACGTTTTTCCTCTGCTGACAACTGACTTCAGTCTTTCCAGTTTTCCATATCACAAACATTAGGGCTAAGAACATTCTTTGACATCTGTCTCTGGGCAAGTGTGGCCAAGGTTCTGTGGGGTCTCTACATTCCTAGAAGTCCAACTGCTTGTTGTAGGGTATGTTCATCTTTAACCAGATATTGCCTATTGTCACGTCGCTCTGTTTGGTGGATGCACCAATTTACCCCCCTAACAGCAAAGCCCACAGCTCCACATCCTCATCGACCTCAGTATTGTCAGATTTTTCTTTCTTTTCTTTTCTTTTTTGCCGCGCCAAGTGGTATGCCGGATCTTAGTTCCCCAACCAGGGATCGAAACCGTAGCCCCTGCATTGGGAGCATAGAGTCTTAACTACTGGACTTCCAGGGAAGTCCCTGTCAGATTTTTAAATGCTTGTCCATCTGGGGGCGTGTAACCGGTCTCCGTGTCTTTTTCATGCGTATTTCCCCGATTGCTCGTGAAATAAGGTTTCTTTGTCACTCGCATTCCCTGCTCCAGCTCACCTTCCCATACGTGCAGGACCGTGGTCCTGCAGAGGTCCTGGCCGGAGGCACACTCTTCCACCCTGCAATTCCCGGTAGTCTTACACAGCATGCACCGCAGGCCCCAGGAGGCTGGGGGCAGAGGGGGGAGAGGAGAGGTGTTAATCGCTCCGCGCCAGGATCCCGCTCTCGCCCCCTTAAGTCCCAATACCTGGACCAAGTCTCCAGGCCATGTGCACTCAGGCTCGGGCTCCACTTTTGCCCGCCCCTGGGTTCCAAGGCTGCTCTCCAGCCCGCTATACCGTCTTTAGGCCAACGTTCTATCTCCACCCTCTACCCTGAAGTTCTTTCTCCGTCCACAGGTCCTTCCTAAGTCCAGCCCTCGCTCGCTTTCCCTTTAATTCTGTCTGAGCGCCGGGCCCATCCTGACACTCCGACCCCCCTCCTCTCCGCGGGTGTGGACGTTCTAGCCCGGCTCCCAATTAGGTCCTTTCCTCCACCCCGCCCGCCTCGGCCTACTCCGCCTCGCGAGCTCTCCTAGGGGTGTTCTAGCCTCACCAACGCCAGCCAGTCTCTACGTTCTGCCCCCGTTCCTGGTGCCCTCCACTAATGCCCACTGGCTCTCCTCCCCTCCGTAGCCTCTCCCCAGCGTTCTCTCTCCCCACCCAACAGTCCACACCGAACTTCTAACTCCGCGCGTCAGCCGTGCGGAGATTCTAACCCCACTACTACTGTGGCCTCCCCAGAAGCTCTCCCCGCTCCCACTAGCTGCTCCCGAACGGTGAGCCCCTCCCATGACCCTCCGCGAAGTTCTGGCTCCGCCCACTAGCTCCGCCCCAAGGCCTATCCCTGCCCATCACGTCGCCCTTGCGGTCCCTTCCCCGCTCCATATTCGGAGTCCCCTCCCGAGCCGTTACTCATTCTAGGCCTCCCGCGGTCCGGAAAGCTTTCCCAGTTATTCATTACCGAACCATCTCCCAACCCCTACCCCCAACCCGGCCCTGCCGCGCCCTGACAGCAGTCAGTTCCTTCTCAACTTCCTTTCATTTTTCAGCCCTTTTTAGATTTTTCCAGGGAAAGGAGGTGAGAAGTCTCGTCGGCTATAGGATAGTGAAAGGGAAGGCGCCTCGAAGGACGAGCCTTGGGCTGAGCCTGACTTTCTTTAGACCTTTTTTTTTGCGGTACGCGGGCCTCTCACTGTTGTGGCCTCTCCCGTCGCTGCGCACAGGCCTCTCCCGTCGCGGAGCACAGGCCCCGGACGCGCAGGCTCAGCGGCCGTGGCTCACGGGCCCAGCCGCTCCGCGGCACGTGGGATCTTCCCGCAGCGGGGCACGAACCCGCGTCCCCTGCATCGGCAGGCGGACTCTCAACCGCTGCGCCACCAGGGAAGCCCTAGACCTTTTGTTAAATGAGACGCTGTCCTCCCTGTCTTGCAAATGTGTCTGTGTGTGCGTGTGTGTGTAGGGGGGGAGGGGGGGATCTGATAGAGGGGAGAGGGCTGTAGGAGCCCCCGCGGGTCAGAATTCCAGTTACAAGGACTTGCTGTGTGACCTCGGACCAGTTAGTTAACCTCTCTGTGCCTCAGTTTCTCTGTAAAACGAGGTTAAAATAGTTCCGCCCGCCCAGTTGGAAATTGCAAGAAAGGAGCTTAGAAGAGTGCCTGGACTAAAGAGCGTACTCACTACATGGCGGCTGTTGTTAAGCGCCTTCGCTCAACGAATATTTCCTGAGCGTCTGCTGTGTGCCCGGTACCGTGCCGTGTGAGGCTGCAGACAGCAGGAGAATTATTATTTGAGTGTGGGTGGAGGGGCTGGGGACTGAGCCCTCCTCCAAGTCATCAGACTCTGAGCTCTCTTCCCCTCCCCTCCCCCCTCCCTTCCCCCACGTCTGACCCGGTCCCCAGCGCAGAGATTCGGGCGCCCAGCCCCTACCTGGAATGCAGGTCTCAGCCAACAGTAGCAGCACCAGCAGCGGGCGGCCCATGTCCGGCGGCGGCTCCTCTCCGCGGTCTCCCTGCACCTCTCAGTCTGGGCCCCGGGAGGAGACAGTTTTGTGGCCCTGGGGGCTCCTCCCAGACGTTTGCGAAAGAGCGAGTCAGCTCCAGATGCGTGGGTCATCCACCTCCACCCATCTTCCTCACAAACTTCCTTTACCAGGACGCGCCAGCGAGGGGTAGGGGGGCTGGCTCTGCCCTGACTCACGATGGCCGTGGTCACAGCTGTCCCCAGACTGCCTGGGTGCAAATTCCACTTCTCTTTCTTCCTGCCATGGGACCTTGGGCAAGGGCCCTCACGCCTCGGATTAAAACTTGTCACGACGGGAAATTTGTGGCTGATTATTAGATAATATAGGTCTTTCCTTAGTTTTGTTAGGAAGCATAACGGTATTGTGGTTATATGGGAAAATGTCTTTATCATTTAGAGCTGCACGCTGAAATATTTGGGGATGAAATAATACAATGTCTCCATTTACCTTAAAACACTTCAGCCAAAAAGTAGATATTGCTGTTATGACCATGGTTGTGTGGTTATGTGGAAAACTTTTTCTTATATTTTACAGATGCTCAATGAAATATTTAGAGGTTGAATGTCATCGACGTCTGCATTTACCTTGAAATATTTTATGAAAAAGAAAGGCAAAATAGCAAAATAGCTGTATCAATTATATCGAGGTAACTAATATGCCCTTCTGTCTCCTCTGTGTTTGTAAAGGTTCATAATAAGTTTTTTAAAAGGAAAATAAAGTGCCAAAGGTAAAATAGTCTCTCCCTCCCAGTCAGAGCAATTTAATGCAGTTGAATTAAATGCCTGAAACAGTCACTGGCCCGCATGGAGGGCTCAACAATCTCTGTCAACATTTACTGAGGACCTACTTTGTGCCAGGCACTGGTCCAGAATCTGGGGACACAGCAGGAAAGTCCTTGCCCTTGTGACAATAGGGAGTAAATATATGTTATCTAATCTATTGCTGTCAGGCTGTGATAAGTAAAGTGCAGAAAAAGAAACCAGATTGAAGGAGGTGCAAGGGTACAAGTGAGGCAAGGTAGGTTTTAGGCCAGGTAATCTAGGAGGGCTTTCCTGAGGAGGTGATATTTGAAGAGAGGCTGAAGGTAGTGAGGGAAGAAGTCCAGGCAGATTGTCCAGGAAGAATTCCAGGGAGAGGAAACTGCCAGTACAAAGACCCTGAGGTGGGAGCAGACCTGATGAGATCTAGGAACAGCAGAGAGGCCAGTGTGGCTGGAACAGTAGTAGGCTACGAGTAAGCAGTAGCTACCTCTACCACTGCAAGAGTGATTATACTATTGTTATTCTTACTAATGCATCAAAACCTTAAGGTAATCATTTTAAGATAAGGTAAGAAAAATCCCAAAGAAATTCTCTTTTCTAAGAGGTTAAGAGTGTGGGGGCTGACACCAGACTGTGAGGGTTCAAATTTCAGCTATTCAATAGCTGTGCTGCCTTGGGCAAGATACTTAACCTCTGTGCCTCAAATCCTCTATCTGGAAAGTAAAGCTAAGCGCCTCCCTCCCAGGGCTTGTGGGCTAGCGACAGAAAAGTGTACACCCAAAGCACTTGCACAGTGCCTGGCACATAGCAAGTGCTCAATAAAAAACATCACTGCCATTGTTATTGCTGTTGGGCCTGACTCTAGACTCTGGCCCTGTATTTCCTCTCTGGGGGATAGGGATGGAGGTAGAGCTGTCATGAGTCTTAGGATAGCTGTTGTCCTGCTGATGACAGCAGGACAGGACAGCTCCCTAGCTAGGTCACCCTGGGTCAACTGATACCTTCCTTGCCAAGTTTCAGTTTCCTCATGTGGAAAATGGGGTCCCTCTTGGGGCTGGCGTGAAGACTGAATGAGATATTAGTGCATATGACGTGGGGAGATAGAAAGTCGGGGTGTTGGTCCAAGTAGGCTTGAGACCCAGCTCACCTACTTGCTCCTGGGCGACCCTGGGCAGACGGCTTCACACCACACATCTTTGCTTTTCCCAGCTGTGAAATGGATCTGGGATGGGTGGAGGCATCTCTCAGTGAAAGGTAGGTTCAAGTTTGGGATCACATGGAGCTGTGTGGTCTGGCACTACCACTTCCTGGCCAGATGACCTCACTGCTCCGGACCACGATTTTCTCTTTTTAAAATAAATTTATTTATTTATTTTATTTGGCTGCATTGGGTCTTCGTTGCTGTGCGTGGGCTTTCTCTACTTGCGGCGAGCGGGGGCTACTCTTCGTTGTGGTGCCCAGGCTTCTCATTGTGGTGGCTTCTCTTGCTGTGGAGCACGGGCTCTAGGTGTGCGGGCTTCAGTAGTTGTGGCATGAGGGCTCAGTAGTTGTGGCTCGCGGGCTCTAGAGTGCAGGCTCAGTAGCTGTGGCGCAGGGGCTTTGTTGCTCTGTGGCACGTGGGATCTTCCCGGACCGGGGCTCGAACCCGTGTCTCCTGCATTGCCAGGCGGATTCTTAACCACTGTGCCACCAGGGAAGCCCCACGATTTTCTCTTTTATTTGAAGAATGAGAGAAATAACTCGGAGCCCTCCCATCCCAACCTCAGACTGCTCTGGTCTCCCGATCTGTCCATCTGTCTCTCCCTTTCTGTTTCTCTGTGTTTGTCTATCTCTCTGTTCCTTTTCTTTGCCTCTCTCTGTCTCTCTCCATCTTATCTCTCTGACTCTCTGTCCTCTATCTCTGTGTCTCTGTATCTTTTTTTCTGTCTCTCTGTCTCTGTTGTTTGTCTCTCTCAATGCCTGTCTTTGTTTCTTTCTCTCTGTCTCTTTCTGTCTCTCTGTCTCTGTCTCTGACTTGTTCTCTCTCTCTCTCTCTCTCTCTCTCTCTCTCAAGTGACACATACTGTGAGGTCCAGTGACGTGTTACAGGAGGGGGCAGGCAGGGGGCTGGGCCGTGCACAATCCCAGAAAAGCAGCAGGAATGTCAGCTCCTTCCTCCCTGTGACTCACCTGGGCCTCACCCAGCTCCTACCTGCCTGCTGGATCCTGGGCGAGGCCCATGGGTTTCGCGGGCTTCCTGGGGTTGAGGAAAGGAGAATCTCGTGCAGAGACAGAGAGGGAGAGAGATCGAGAGAGGCAGAGACAGAGAAAGAGACAGACAGGGAAGGAGAGAGAGTGAGAGAGATAGAGCCAGAGGCCAAAGACAGACAGACTCAGGGGAAATCAGAGAGGGAGAGAGACAGAGACTTGACATATACACACTACTCTATTTAAAATAGATAACCAGGGACTTCCCTGGCGGTCCAGTGGCTAAGACTCTGCGCTTCCACTGCAGTGGACACAGGTTCGATCCCTGGTCGGGGAACTAAGATCCCGCAGACTGCGTGGCCAAAAAAAATAAAATAAAGTAGATAACCAACACGGACCTACTGTATAGCACAGGGAACTGCTCAAAATTCTGTAATAACCTAAATGGGAAAAGAATTTGAAAAAGAATAGACATATGTATATGTATAACTGAATCCCTTTGCTGTATACCTGAAACTAATACAACATTGTAAATCAACTATAGTCCAATATAAAATAAAAATTTTTGAAAAAAGATGAAAATGTTCTGAAGATTGGTTGCACAATGTGAATGTACTTAACACTACTGAACTGTACACGTAAAATGATTAAAATAGTAAATTTTATGTTACATGCATTTTATCAAAATTAATTTTTTTTCATTAAAAAAAAAAAAGGAAAAAAGAAAACGGTAGCTGAGAGCCAAGCAAGAAACAGAGGGACAGACGGAGTTAGTGAGAACGACCTCCAATTGCCTTCAATGAGAGAAAAGTAGAGACAGATTGACAGATACTGTGTGTGTGTGTGTGTGTGTGTGTGTTTGTGTGTGTGTGTGTGTGTGTGTGTGTGTGTGTGTCCAAGACCCCCTCAGCCTCTTGCCACCTGCCTGAGGAAGTGACCCCCTCTGGCCTGGGCTGAGAGTGGGGGTGGGGCTTCAGCTGTTACCTCCCCAACTCCAGGAGGCCTGCCGGGTAACACTCATGGGCTTTCCCAGCCTGGCCTGGCCGCTTCCTACCTGGGGGACATCTCCTCCCAGGGCCTTGGCTTTCCCTCTGCAAAAGCAAGGGACAGAAGAGGACTCACCTTCAGGAGCAGCAGAGCTGGGAGGCTCCTGAGGTCTGCACCCATCATTTTCCAGACAGAGAAACTGAGGCCCAAAGGGGAGACTGTCAATGAGGCTCTCCCTGTCTCAATTTGACTGGATGCCAGAGCTATGCAAGACACTGGTCTGAGTGCTTTCTCTACATAACTCGGTGACCTCTCATGGTCGCCTGTTTTACAGTGGAGGAAACTGGGGTTCACAGGGGTGTGGAAGGCTGAGCCCTGGCCTCCCAAGATATCCAGGTCCTAAGCCCTGCAACCTGTGAATGTTACCTCATCTGAAAAAAGGGTCTTTGCAGATGTGATTAAGTCAAGGAGCTTAAGATGGGGACATTCATTATCCTGATGATGTGTGTGAGCTCTACCTGTAACCACAAGTGTCCTTATAGAGGGAGGTAGGTGAACCTGTGACTATAGACAGAGTGGAGGAAAGCAGGGTCAGAGAAAGAAGATGTTTTGCTGCTGGCTTTGGAGATGGAGGGAGGGGCCGCGAACCAAGGAATGCAGGCTGTGCAGCTCGAGCTACTGAAAAAAGGCAAGGAGATCACTGCACCCCTACGGTCTCCGGAGGAAGCGCTGCCCTGCTAACCCCTTGGTTTGGACCCCTTAAGACTCATTTCAGGGACTTCCCTGGCAGTCCAGTGGTTAAGACTTCACCTTCCAGTGTGGAGGGCGTAGGTTCCATCCCTGGTGAGGGAGCTACAATTCTACATTCTACATGCCTCGTGGCCAAAAAATCAAAACATAAAACAGAAGCAATATTGTAAAAAATTCAATAAAAGACTTAAAAAAAAAAAAAAAGACTCGGACTTCCCTGGTGGCGCAGTGGTTAAGAATCTGCCTGCCAATGCAGGGGACACGGGTTCGAGCCCTGGTCCGGGAAGATCCCACATGCCGTGGAGCAACTAAGCCCGTGCGCCACAACTACCGAGCCTGCGCTCTGGAGCCTGTGAGCCACAACTACCGAAGCCCGCGCGCCTAGAGCCCGTGCTCCGCAACAAGAGAAGCCACCACGATGAGAAGCCCGCGCACCGCAATGAAGAGAAGCCCCCGCTCGCCGCAACTAGAGAAAGCCCACGCGCAGCGAGGACCCAAGGCAGCCAAAAATAAATAAATAAAAATATAAATTTATATTTTAAAAAAAGACTCATTTCAGATTTCCAACCTCCAGTGCTGTAAGAGAATACATTTCTGTTGCTTTAAGGTACTAAGTCGGTGGTAATTTATTACAGCAACGATAGCAAATGAATACAAGAGGTTAGTTAAATCACTTGCCTGTGATGACTTGTAAGTACAGAGTCAGGTTTGGACCCAGGCAGTCTGTCTCTACTGCCTGCTCTCATAACTACCATGCTGAGTGTCTCTGCCTTCGGGAGACAAGAGCCAGGAGCTGGAAGCCCCCAGCCTTTTTCCATCCCGTCCTCCACCAGTCCTCTTTGCCATGCCTCCCTCTGGTTTCGTGATGCCGGGGTGACCTGGGGAGAATAGGGGAGCCGGAGGAAAAACATGTGCTGAGTTTGTGCAGAGAAAGGTTTTCCGGCCTCTAGCACTTAGCAGCTCAAGTTTCCCCATTTAGCTGCAATAGCAGAAATAACCATTGCAATCCAAGGGCTAATGTTGCTAATAGATAAAAAGCTCTTATCAGGGATTAAAGGGTGTGCCCCACCTCCAAAAAATAAGGAAAGAAAGAGAAAAAGGTATGTTGAAGTCCTAACTCACTGTACTCAGAATGTGACCTTATCTGGAAACAGGGTGGTTGCTGATGTAATTAGTTAAGCTGAGGTCACGGTGGAGTAGGGTGTTCCCCTAATCCAATGTGATTAGTGTCTTTATAAGAAGATAGCCTTGTGAAGACAGAGACACAGGGAGAAGGCCATGTGATGCTAAAAGCAGAGATTGGACTTATGGGTTGCCAGCCAAGGACTGCCAGCAAATCACAAGAAGGCGCCAAGAGGCAAGAAAGGATCCCCTGACGGGTTTCAGAGACAGCACAGTCCTGCCAACACCTGAATTTTGGACTTCCAGCCTCCAGACTGTGAGACAATACATTTCTGTCGTGTCAGGCCACCCAGTTTGTGGTACTTTGCTGTGGCAGCCACAGGACACTGATACAGCTCCTATGAATCAACAGAAAAATTAGGAAAGGATGGAAGAAGAAACACAGGGACTCTTGTAAAAATGACACTGAAACACCATTTGCGTCAGCTGGCTTTTG
Organism: Physeter macrocephalus; assembly: GCF_002837175.3. Taxonomy (NCBI): domain Eukaryota; kingdom Metazoa; phylum Chordata; class Mammalia; order Artiodactyla; family Physeteridae; genus Physeter; species Physeter macrocephalus. The sequence continues at coordinate 9,966,472 of NC_041230.1, forward strand.
CTAGATTGCACCACCCCAAATTTGAGTGGCTTGAAACAACAAACATTATGCCTTGAGATTCTGTGGCTTGGCTGGGCCCATCTTGGTCTAGGCTGGCTCAGCCAGGCCCGGTTGATCTTGGATGGCTTCACTTGTAGGTTGTCAACTGGAATGGCTGGGATGCCCAGAGCCTCTGCCATCCTACAGGAGGCAACCTGGTTCGCACAGTGGCAAAAGGGTTCTCAGCAGCAACAAGGTGATGACAGAAGCAGCAAGTTCCCCTTAGGCAGAGGCTCAGAACTCATGCAATGTTAATTCTGCCACATTCTGTGGTCAAAGCAATTTCCAGGACTGGCTCAGAGTTGAGGAGAGGGAAATAGACTCCATCTCTCTCTCTCTCTCTCTCTCTCTCTCTCTCTCTCTCTCTCTCTCTTTTTAATTTTTTTTGGCCACACCGCCCTGTGTGGTATGCGGGATCTCAGTTCCCCAACCAGGGATCGAACTCGCGCCCTCTGCAGTGGAAGCATGGAGTCATAACCACTGGACTGCCAGGGAAGCAAGGACTGCCTCTTGATGGAAGGAGCCGCACAGAATTGATGGCCACCAGCATCCTACCACACCCCTTCACCTACGGATTGGCAAAAATAAAACAGTTGGATGATACACAGAATTGGCCAGTCTGTGGGGAAACGGACACTCCCCCACTGCTGGTAGGAGTGTAAATTGGTACAACCCCATGGACGGTCATTTTGCAATTGCTCTCAATATTACAAATGTAGAAAACTCTTTTGATGTTGCAAAACCACCTAACCGCTTCTGGGAACTCGGTACCTGTGTTCTTCTTTCACGGCAGCATCGTTTGCAATACCGAGTGATGGGAACACACCAAACTGTACAAGAGGTACAATTATCCAATGGAAAAAAGAAAGAGGAAACTATGTGATTCAGGTTACATGATTGTCAGGTGGAAAAGTCTAGGGGCAGAACAGTGTGTATCATATCCCGTTGTTTGTACGTAAAAGGGGGGTGTGCATATGCCCATATTTGCTTGGACATGCATTAGCGAACTGCTCTGATGTCCCCTCACCTCCAGGTTTCAAATCAAGGGCCGGGAAACGTCCACCCCTGCCTCCCCGCCCTTCACACTCTTTACCCTGAAAGCCTCGTGTTTGTGCAGCTCATGGCCTGTTTACCCAGCCTGAGTTATCAGCTAACCTTTGAGGAGACTGGCTGCTAGTCAGGCCGCTCCCTCCTCCCGGACTCTAGGCTCCCTGGGGACTGTTCTCCCTTCTTCCCACTGCTCCTGAGCCAAGGGCCTCAAGAACCTGGGAAGGAGGTGGGCCTCCTTCCCAGACTTGTCCCTGCTACAGCACCTTGTCAGGAAGAGCCACCTCCAGGCTCCCGTCTTTCTCCCTTAGGACTGGCGCCTTCCAGAGAGAGCTCCTTGACTGCACGCCCTGATTGAGGGCCCTTTCCCAGAGTCTGGGAAGCCTGACAGTCTTGCAGAGTGACCTTGGATTGGTCGTTTCTCTCAGTTGGGCTCTCTTGTCTCAGCCAAGGGTGTAGGCCAACCCCAGCCTTGCCATGCCCGCAGCTAAATGATGATGATGATGATGATGATGATAATGATGAGGTGATGACGATGAGAGGATGATGATGAGATGATGTTAAGGTGATGATGATGCTATAGATATAGAGCATCTGTTGTTCTCAGTGCTCTTCTCTGATGCATCAGTTCATTTTATCCTCACAGCAGCCCTGTGATGTAGGTCTTCCTATTTGCCCTCTTTGGCAAATGAGGAAACTGAGACTCAGGGGGGTGAAATGTCCAAGACCACCCAGCTTGAAGCAACAGAACTGGAACTTGAATCCAGGCCTTCTGATTCCTCAGTGCTCATCCGCCTCTGCGTGGGTGTGTGGTTTCCTTGAAGCCTGGGCATCACTAGTATCAATGACCTCAACAGTAAAGTAGCCACCATTTATGGAGTGCTTACTGAAGGCCCTGGCTTGATGCCAGTTTAATGTCACCAGGGCATATCACTCATCTTATCTGCTTAGGGACTGGTGGAGGCCTGATGACCTGACTTGTTTCCTTCCTGGGAAGTGCCAGCCAAGCTGTGGTCTCCGAAGATCTAATATGGATCCTGTGGGTAGGGCAGGGATCCCTGACCTAACCTCCGAGGTCAGAGCCTGAGTTTGCAGAAGAATGGAACTGTCCATTGAGGATTAACGATTCTGATTTAAAATCACAGGGCTTGGGACTTCCCTGGTGGTGCAGTGGTTAAGAATCCGCCTGCCAATGCAGGAGACACAGGTTCGAGCCCTGGTGCGGGAAGATGCCACGTGCCGTGGAGCGACTAAGCCCGTGCGCCACAACTACTGAGCCCACGTGCTGCAACTACTGAAGCCTGTGCACCTAGAGCCCCTGCTCTGCAACAAGAGAAGCCACTGCAACGAGATGTCCACGCACCACAACGAAGAGTAGTCCCTACTCGCCGCAACTAGAGAAAGCCCGCGTGCAGCAGCGAAGACCCAACGCAGCCAAAAATTAAAAAAAAAAAAAAAGGTCCAGAATCGAAAGAAAAGGATCTCAGTGTTCAACACAAGGCCCCAGACAAGGGAAGGGATAGCCCCAGGGTTACTCCGAAAAGGAGAGGCCAGTCGTGAAGAGACATTCCAAGCATCAGGGCTGGAAGACCCTTCGTGGGTGGTTGAGATGGACCTTATTCCCATTGAACAGATGTACAAATCAAGGCTGCCTGGTGCGGGAAGATGCCACGTGCCGTGGAGCGACTAAGCCCGTGCGCCACAACTACTGAGCCCACGTGCTGCAACTACTGAAGCCTGTGCACCTAGAGCCCCTGCTCTGCAACAAGAGAAGCCACTGCAACGAGATGTCCACGCACCACAACGAAGAGTAGTCCCTACTCGCCGCAACTAGAGAAAGCCCGCGTGCAGCAGCGAAGACCCAACGCAGCCAAAAAAAAATAAAAAAAAAAAAAAGGTCCAGAATCGAAAGAAAAGGATCTCAGTGTTCAACACAAGGCCCCAGACAAGGGAAGGGATAGCCCCAGGGTTACTCCGAAAAGAAGGGGCCGGTCGTGAAGAGACATTCCAAGCATCAGGGCTGGAAGGCCCTTCGTGGGTGGTTGAGATGGACCTTATTCCCATTGAACAGATGTGCAAATCAAGGCTGCCCAACAGAGGCAGGGCAAGAGAGCAATGCAGGTCTCATCCAGAGGAAGGGAGCTGTCTTCCCTCTCCCCTCTTGGTGAAACACAATGGTCAATTCACTGGGGCCTGCGTTCAAATCCTGATCGCTCCAGTGTCCTCACTCTGTGGCCTCGGACAAGGCCCTGGACTGCTCCGAGCCTTAGTTTCCTTCTCTGTTAGATGGGGAAACTCAGGGCTGATTTCAACTGTACCAGTTGTAAAAATATTGAGATACCTCCAGATTTGGTTGGTAAAAATCCGCTCCCCCAAGACCCTGGTTGCCCCCCAACCTATGGCATGTCTGGGTCCTCCCAGACATCCCCAGGTTCTACTAACTAAAAGGGAAACAGCAGGTCAGTGGAGGGCACCAGGACATTGCTCTAGTAATGGGGCCGAATTGTTACTGCTGCATAGCCTGGCCTCTACTGACTGATGGTCAAATATTTTGAATATGCCTCCTGGGGTTAATGGTGACAGCTTGTAGGATTATTGTAAGGATCTAGTGAGTTAACATCTCTATGGAGTGACCAGCAAACCTATTAGTAATAATAATAATAATAACAACAACATGCCCATCGTTCTTCTTTGGCTTCGCTGAGTAGCCTCCAGCTTGTCCTACCTGCCCCTCCGGACTCAGTTTCCCCATCACCACATTCCCTAAGCCCTTTCCCCCACTCCCAGTGGCCAGGATGGCAGGTGGGGCCGCTATCTCCCCAGCCTATTTGCTCTCCCTCTTCCAGGGCTGCCACCCTAGCCAATGCCCTTGAATAAAAGGGCAGGGCACCTGGGTTCTGCTTCCTCCTCTCCGGCCTGGATCATGCTCTGGCTCCTCTCTCCTCTGGCGCTCCTGGGAGCGCTGGCAGCCTCAGAAGGTAGGCGCATTGTGTGTGGTCCCTCAGAGAGGGAGAGGGTGGGTCCTAAGGCCACATGGGTGGTGGGAGTCTGAGTGCCAGCTTCTTGTATCTTGGCTTTTTGTCCAATGGAAGCAGCTGGAGGGAGTGTTTGAGAGCATAGTTCTGGAGCCAGGCTGCCTGGGTTCAAATCCTGGCTCTGCCACTTCTTAGCTGTGTGACCTTGAGCAAGCCACTTAACCTCTCTGTGCCTCAGTTTCCCGATCTGTGAAATGAGGGTGATAATGACTCTGCCTCAGGGGGCTCTTGGGGGCATTCACTGAATTAATATGTTTGAAGAGATAGAAAAGCGTTAAATTCATTAACTTGAGATGTCCGGGTTTTGGGGGGGTTTTAATAAATTTATTTATTTATTTATATTTGGCTGCGTTGGGTCTTCGTTGCTGAGTGCGGGCTTTCTCTAGTTGCGGCAAGCTGGGGCTACTCTTCGTTGCGGAGCACGGGCTCTAGGCGCGTGGGCTTCAGTAGTTGTGGCACGCGGGCTCAGTACTTGTGGCTTGCAGCCTCTAGAGGGTGGTTCAGTAGTTATGGTGCGCGGGCTTAGTTGCTCCGCGGCATGTGGGATCTTCCCGGACCAGGGCTCGAACCGGTGTCTCCTGCATTGGCAGGCGGATTCTTAAGCGCTGCGCCACCAGGGAAGTCCCTGGGTTTTCTTTAATTAGCGGTAGCCTTTTGATGTTCGACTACCTGTGGGGTTTTTTGTTTGCCTTTGCAGAAACTCCTATATACCCTGGCTCCTCCCCTACATTTTTGGAACAGCCCCTCAGAACTATCTGAGAGGGTGTATCCCAGGCTTAAGTCCTCTGGAATGCTGAAATAAAACAGAATCCTCAACTTAAAAAAATTTTTTTTTTGTTTGAGGAGCTTTTTTAGAGCTTAGCACAGTATCAGGTCATAAGTGGCCCTGCCTGAAGGTGAGTTATTATTCATAACTTATTATTATTCCTTTACCTCGTCTGCCGATCTCCCCCCTGGTTCTAATTCTACCCGCTTTGGCTGGGAATTAAGTGGTCAAAACCTAGCCAGGACCTCGCTGCGTGATTGTGGGGGCGACTCTTAAGTCGTTCCCCGCCCCTCCACCGCCCGGGTTCACTTTCCTCATCTGTAAGAGGAAGCTATGAGTCAAGGTCAGAACTTTTCAGACTGTGTGTCTTAGAGACTTGAGGCTTCTTGTAAGAGCCTCAGGGGCCTCTTGGGGGTTAAGATGAAGACACTAGAGGTTGTCCTCAGCCCAGCTGATAAAGAGAAATGATGAAGGGAAATGACACTCTTATCTGTTCAGTTCTGGACTTGGAGGCGGGAAACTTTGCGAAAAAGAGTTCCATGGTGAGAACTGCTAGATTACACGGAGTCTATCCTCAGCCCCAGCTTGGAGGTGCTAATTCCAGCTCCCAAACTTGCCCACACTGTTTCGCCCACCTGCAATGCCATTTACTCACCACCAGGAAAATGTTCCTTGGTCTTCTCCCAACAGTCCTCGCACCCCCCAGGCCTTAGTTCTATTCTTTATTTTTACTTTTATTATTATCCTTTTTTGGCCGTGCCAGCCAGCTCGCGGGATCTTAGCTCTCCGGCCAGGGATTGAACCCAGGCCCTTGGCAGTGAATGCGCCGAATCCTAACCACTGGACCGCCAGGAAATTCCCCCTTAGTTCTATTCTTGAATTGTGCGTGAGAATGTGTATGTTTGTTCCCCTTTTCTCCTTCTCAGATCACAAGTTCTGATCTCTCTCTCCACAGGGACCTCCAAGATGTGTCCAGTCTGCCCTCTGTCAGGAAACTGCACGGAGATAACCTGTCCTCCAGCCCGGGACTCCTGCTTGTTTAGACAGTTGCACCTGGGTGGGGGATCGGCCAGGGGGTGGGCAGGGAGGATGGACAAAGTACCCAAAGTGGGTGGGCAGGGGTCAGAGGGGAGAGGCCTGGACCTGCCGCCCTGGGACTGAAGGTTCCAAACTTTGCCTGGTAGCTCAGCTCACTGCCGCAGGGGGTTGGGAGATGGGGTGCCCTCAACACCAGCTGAGGCCCCAGATTGACCTCTGGGCATTGCTGCAGAGGGGCAGAGGTCTGGGAGGGCTTGGGGGGTGGTCTCTAACTTCCCCTCCTCAACTTCTGTCGCCAGCAAATGGGACTCTCATCAAGAATGGGTCCTGTGTGGCCCTTGGGGAATGCCAAAGAGATGTCTACTCCCTGACCTACGGCCCCCACTTGAGTCTCTGGATCAGCACAGACTGTTGTGAAAACAGCTGTAGCAGGTTAACCCGACAAGGTTGGTGAGTGGGACCTGGGGTTCACACACCCGGGTGGGGTGTCATGGGAACTTGGCCTTGGTTTCCGGCTCTGCCTGGCTGCCCGGGACAGGAAGAACCTCAGTTTTCTCATCTGGAAAATGGGTGTGAAATAACTTTGGCAGGGGTTGCGTCCAGCACAGGGCTGGCATATAGTAGGCACTCTATAAATTGTAGCTGTGCTTATCCAGTTATTGGCGGTGGGGCTGGAGAGAAGCCCCAGACTCTTATTTCTCCTTAGGAGAGGGGCTGCCCCAAAGGGTAGTCAAGCAGAACAAGAAATGTCATGGGTGGTGACGGTCTCTGGTCTAGGGTAAGGGGAGGTGCTCATTTTCACGTGCTGACTTTGCACTTGCTCGACCTTGACAATGAGCATCTCCTTGCTGGCTCACTCCAGACCTGTCTCTGAGTGGTGATAAAGATCACTTTCGGTTGCCTGGTTACTTTTTCCAGAGAAGGAATTTTGTATTTGGCAGGTATAGCGGTGGGGAGACTTGAGACAGCTCCACATTCAGGGCTACTAGCCATCCTTCCAGACACCCGGGATTTCCCTCCTCCTAAACTGTGCACGTCAACCAAATAAAATAGCCAAGTCCAAGCTGAGAGGTGGGCATGCTGTTCAGCATATAAAATGCCAATTATGAGTATAACTGCATCAAACAAAACTCCTATGTGTAAAGAAATGTTGAGGGACTACCTCGGAACACTCTTTTTTTATTATTAAAATTTTTTTTTAATTTTAAAATAAACGTATACATATATCCATTCTTTTTCAGATTCTTCTACTGATCATTTTTATTTTTTGTTCTGTTTTAAATTTTTTTTTAGTATGAAAAATTCTTAGCATGATGCGTTTTTTTAATTTTTAAAAATTTATTAAAAAAACAAAACATAATGGTACAAAAAGGTGGAAAGTAAAAGAGTTGGAAAAGATATACTGTGCAAATCTAAACCAAAAGGAAATTATATAATAACAGATACAGTAGGCTTGAAAGCCAAAGCGTTACTAGAAATAAACAAGGGCACTTCATATCACCAAGACCAATTTACCAGGAAGTTTTAAATTTGTATTAAATTTTTATTTTATATTGGCGTATAGTTGATTTACAGTGTTGTGTTAATTTCTGGTGTACAGCAAAGTGATTCAGTTAAACGTATACATATATCCATTCTTTTTCAGATTCTTCTACTGATCATTTTTATTTTTTGTTCTGTTTTAAATTTTTTTTTAGTATGAAAAATTCTTAGCATGATGCGTTTTTTTAATTTTTAAAAATTTATTAAAAAAACAAAACATAATGGTACAAAAAGGTGGAAAGTAAAAGAGTTGGAAAAGATATACTGTGCAAATCTAAACCAAAAGGAAATTATATAATAACAGATACAGTAGGCTTGAAAGCCAAAGCGTTACTAGAAATAAACAAGGGCACTTCATATCACCAAGACCAATTTACCAGGAAGTTTTAAATTTGTATTAAATTTTTATTTTATATTGGAGTATAGTTGATTTACAGTGTTGTGTTAATTTCTGGTGTACAGCAAAGTGATTCAGTTATACATATACATATATCCATTCTTTTTCAGTTTCTTCTACTGATCATTTTTTAATTTTTGGGTCTTTTAAAAAATTTTTATTTTATTTATTTATTTATTATTTTTTTTTTTTTTGCCACACCACACGGCTTGTGGGATCTTAGTTCCCTGACCAGGGATTGAACCCAGGCCCTCGGCAGTGAGAGTGTGGAGTCCTAACCACTGGACTGTCAGGGAATTCCCTAAAAATCTTAATTGTATATTGGACTATAGTTGATTTACAATATTGTGTTAGTTTCAGGTGTACTCGAGTAATTGTCTCTTGGTAGATGCTGATAGCAGTGCTGTCTGTAGAAATACAGTGTGAGCCATACTAGGGAATGAAAGCCTTTCTAGTAGCCGCATTCAAAAGCACAAAGAAACAGGTGAGGGCTTCCCTGGTGGCGCAGTGGTTGCGCGTCCGCCTGCCGATGCAGGGGAACCGGGTTCGCGCCCCGGTCTGGGAGGATCCCACATGCCGCGGAGCGGCTGGGCCCGTGAGCCATGGCCGCTGGGCCTGCGCGTCCGGAGCCTGTGCTCCGCAACGGGAGAGGCCGCAGCAGAGGGAGGCCCGCATACCCCAAAAAAAAAAAAAAAAGAAATAGGTGAAATTAATTTAAGAATCGACCTTATTTAAGGTACCATATCTAAACTATTACTTCAACATGGAGATAATCGATATAAAATTATTAATGAGATATTTTACTTTCTTTTCCCAAACAAAGCCTCTGAAATCTAGAGTGTGTTTATACTCACGACGCATCCCAAAGGGAACCAGCCGCAGTTTAACTACTTAATAGCCATGTGTAGACAACAGCCACGTATTAATCAGCACAGTTCTCTACTTTTCTATATCTGCCAATGTTTCAGTATAAACCCATGTTAAAACGATACGTGGCTTAGTTTTGACTCAGGAAAAACACGCTTAAATGGCTTCCTCTTAAATGTTTCAGATCTCTAAGAAAACTCTGAAAACTAATCAGATGGTGGAGTACCACTCTTTTGTAGAACACCACAATATCTTAAAACCTAAAATAACAGGATCACCTTTTCGTCACATTTGGAATTTGGGGTCTTTGAGGGAGGGCTTCTGTCTGTGCGGTCAGGGCTGTGTCTTGAAAACAGGGCCTGGCACACAGTAGATGCTCAAGAAATGTTTGTGGAATGAATGAAAGAAGCCTTGGGATTCATCCTGAAGGTTTGTGTAGGACAAATGAACAGAGTGGGGCCAGCTCCACCTTTGGTTCTGTTCTCTCTGCTCCTCGGGATAAATCTTCAAGGGCCAGAAGGGTGTCTGAGACCAGGCTGGTCCCACTCTGGAGGAAAATGCTCTGGGTTTTTTTGTTTTTGTTTTTAATTTTTGGCCGCGTTGGGTCTTCATTGCTGTGCGTGGGCTTTCTCTAGTTACGGTGAGTGGGGGCTACTCTTTGTTCCGGTGCGTGGGCTTCTCATTGGGGTGGCTTCCCTTGTTGCGGAGCACGGGCTCTAGGTGAGCAGGCTTCAGCAGTTGAGGCTTGTAGGCTCAGTAGCTGTGGCTTTCAGGCTCTAGAGCGCAGGCTCAGTAGTTGTGGCGCACGGGCTTAGTTGCTCCGCGGCATGTGGGATCTTCCCGGACCAGGACTCGAACCCATGTGCCCTGCGTTGGCAGGCGGATTCTGAACCACTGAGCCACCAGGGAAGTCCTGCTCTGGGTTGTTGTGAGTGGAAACAGCAAGAACAGAGGGCTGGAGGGGGAAAGGAGGGCTGAGAGGGTGTCTCCCTCAGCCCCATCCTACCCTCACCACAACCGCTCCCACCAGAAGCAAGACCCGAAGCTCAGCCCAACGGGGTGAAGTGTTCCTACTGTTCTGGGAATAAGTCGGCCCGATGTGACTCCCTTTTGGTCATGAACTGCACTGGGAACGAGACTGTGTGTTTCACTCTCAGTGGGACATGGCGTGGAGGTAAGGGTTCCCTTCAGGAGGTCAGTTGCATGGCTGGCCTCCCTCCCACCTGCACAAATCAGTGTTGAGGTTTATTTGCATGTGTGTTCTGGTTATCTATTGCTACTTAACAAATCACTCTCACCCGTAGTGGCTTAAAACAACAACAATCATTTTACTAACTCTTCTAGGTTGGGAATTCAGGAAAAGTTCAGCTGGACAGTTCTGGGTCTCTCATATAGTTACAGTCAGAGGGTTGCTGGAGCTAGAGCTGCAGGGCTGAGGGCAACTAGGGGCTTGATGAGTATCTCATACATGTAGAATCCAGGCTTTTCCATGTGTTCTCTCCACATTGGTTAGATTGGGCTTCCTCACAGCATGGTTGCCTTGGGGCTTTTTGTATGGTGACGGAGACTCCAATACACTGAATAATGCAGAAACAAGGCAGCAGCTTGGGCTAGTTGGCCCCCTTCTCTCTCCATGTAATCTCCAAGCTTCTCTGTGTGATTTCTCCTCGTTGGTCAAATTGGGCTTCCTCACATCATGGCTGCCACCATCTTTACATGGCAGCTGAAGAATTCAAAAGCAAGTATTCCAACAAACGAGGTGGCAGCTGCATGGTCTTTTATGACCTAGCCTTGGAAATCACACCTTGTCACTTCTGCCATGCTTTATTGGTTGAAATGGTCCCCAAAGTCCATCTGATTTCATGGAGAGGAGGTATAGACCCTCACCTTTTGGTCTTAAAGAATTTGCAGATGTATTTTTAAATCATCACTATTGCTTGCAAATGGTTGGAGCAGAGGATTTTTGAACAAAAGCCTTAGAATAGAACCAAACTGATCAGCGAGTAGACTAACTATTAAGGCAGCAAAGTGAAAGAGGGAAGTGGCCTGGGCTTCTGCTCCTGGCAGACTGGATTCTCTGAAGGGTCCTTCTTCTACAAACAGTGGCATGCTGGAAAGGTGGAGGTGGGAGGAACAAGAATGGGGGGAGTGGTCCACTCCAGGGGAGAGAGGTATTTTATCACCGCCAGTGTTTAGAAATGCGGCTATATGGTGAGAATAAAAAGCAGATTGACTTTCAGTTCGTTTTATTACTGTTTTTAACCGCTCTGCAGACAATACACCCTCTTATAGCCTCCTTCCACCATCCATCCCCCTTGGTACCGTTTACAGATGAACTAGATGCTGTCAGAAAAGTTTTTCCATGATTTTGGGGGCTTATGGGAAGTTAGGGAAATTTCCAAGGGTCCCCAAATAAAACTAAAACGTGAGCAGAAATCAGAAGGAGATCAGTGAGTGAAAATGAAAGGCGCAGTGGCCCTGAGAGCAAATGCTGATAACAGGCTGGGTGAAGGTCTTGGGTTCACAGCATGGTTGGGCAGCTGACTCTTTAATCCCCACACAAGCCAGGGACAGTGGAAGGAGGCTGAAATGATCCCAAGTCGGTAGCACCTCCTGGCTCTCCGTATAAGCAAAGGCAAATCGTCTCCAGGGAGAAGCCCCCAGGACTCCCACCGATTGACATTAACCAAATGTGAGCTCACAATCCAGAGCCCATGACATGCACAAGGAAACAAGCCACCATGAGTGACAGCAGAAGTAACAAACAACAGATAGAGGTCCACAAGGAACTCAGCTATTTTAATTAGCAGCTACAGAACATAGCACAGCTATATGTGACATATATGAAGGAATAAAGGTAGAACCCTCCAAATGAGCAGGCAACAAGCGGTTGTAAGAAATGACCAGATAGATTGGAAAATGAATCATACAGAACAATCAAGTGAGCTGGGAACTTTCAGACAGAGAAAGACAGACATCAAGTTGGGAAGGCTCAAGCTCTGAGTCTCCTCCTCAAGCTTCCCCCGTTTCTGCAGGGGGCCCCCAGACCCTGAAGGGTTGTGCTACACCAGAGGTCTGCCACCTGCAAGCGAACACCACCCTGGGCCCGGAAGCGTCTGGATTTCTTCTCACCACCAAGCCTGAATGCAGCGACACGGCTCCTACCACCCACCCAGGTGCTTTGAACCCTGACTTCCTGAGACCCTACCCTTTCTGCCCTCTCCGGATCCCAAATGCCCTTCCCGATCCTATGTGTTCCCAGGGTATCCCCTCCCCCTACCATCATGCTCCCAGGGCGTGCAGTTACCCATATGCGCGCGCACACACACGTACAGACTCATACCACCTGACACCTGGAAGCAGAAAATCCCATTGGCATATATCCATACCTCCACAGACATCTACATTTACATCCCAGCACCCAAAACACACCTACAGAAGAGCATGTACTTCAGAACACAAACATCCTGTTGTGTAAGTGAGATTAGACATCTAAACTCGGTTTAGATAAGAAATCTGGCAGTCTTTCCCTTTTCTTCACTTCCTTTCTTGTGAAAGAAGCCAGATTTGCCAATAGTCTTCTTTCAGCTTAAGAAAGAACATTGACGGGGCTTCCCTTGTGGCGCAGTGGTTGAGTCTGCCTGCCGATGCAAGGCACACGGGTTCGTGCCCCGGCCCGGGAGGATCCCACATGCCGCGGAGCGGCTGGGCCCGTGAGCCATGGCCGCTGAGCCTGCGCGTCCGGAGCCTGTGCTCTGCAACGGGAGAGGCCATAACAGTGCGAGGCCCGCATACCGCAAGAAAAAAAAAAAAAAAAAAAAAAAAAAAAAGAAAGAACATTGACAATAATTTTCGTCTTCCAGAAAAGAGAGATGTTAATTGAGATAGTATTTACCAGGGCAACAGCTTTTTAAGTGAGACAACTGACCAGAATTACAGACATTTCAGACCGGCAAAGAAAATTTTCAAACCTGGATAGAGCAGCATCCCCTCAGCTCCGGGGATGCAGAAGACGCTCTTGTTAGAAACCCGCACAGCAAGGACAGTTCTGTGATGAAGGGGATCTGTTTGCTGAATCTGCAGGCAAAGCAGGAACTTTCTCACCTTCACTTTCTCCGATTACCAGCTGCTAGGTGGTTTACTTTTCAAAACTAAGCAGAGGATTAAATGAATGATCACGATGAAGAAAAAAAAAAGGAAGATTTGGGAGCTAAAATTTACCACATGGAAAGGGAAAAAGGGCAAAATAGGATTACTAACCACTGGAAGACGGGACTTGGAATTTTTGTGTATACAGTCCCTGTGGGCATATAACATATCTGTGCAGGGACACATCGGTTGTCAGATCCAGACACGTGGACAGGGAAAGAGACAGGTACAAACACACAAACATACAAAAGTACAAAATATACGCAGACATACTGAAACACTTTACTAACATCCATATCTGTGTGCCAACATATATATCCAAGCCTAGTGCTTGGATATATATGTTCCAGTAAACCTTGCTGGAAACACGGACCCCCCCCCCAAACAAGCCTCCTACATATACACGTAAACACAGACGTGCACGTAGATACATATACACACAGGGGCCCATGGAAGCGGACACACAAACATCCCCAGCTCTCCTCAGACAATTCCAGAACACACAGAGTGCAACGTACGCACGCACAGCCATGTGACCACATGTGCACACAGAGAAACAGACCTGCATGCTCCTACACACAAACTACATCATCGCAGTAGTGCATCCATGCAGCTCAGTCGCAGGCATATAGCTGTGTGCCCAGAAATGTACACACACACACACACACACACACACACAAAACAGACCTGCATGCTCCTACACACAAACTACATCATCGCAGTAGTGCATCCATGCAGCTCAGTCGCAGGCATATAGCTGTGTGCCCAGAAATGTACACACACACACACACACACACACACACACACACACACACACGTTGTCCTCCAGCCAGTTCATCTTCCTCTCTCCCCAGGTCCCCATGTACCTGCGACCCATACCAAGGCTGAGGTCACCGTCTGTTTCACCTGCCCAGACCTCCACCATTGCAACCCTCTCCCCTGCACGGAAGATAGGAACCACTGCCTTCAGATAGCGGGCATCACAGGTGAGTGCCCCTGTGGACAGGATTGGGCAGGAGAGGAAGAAATGGGACCTGAGACACCCAAGACCTCTCCTTGCCCTCCTGTGTTTGCTGCCTTGACTCCAGTCATGGGAGCACTTTCCTAGCCATGGAGGACAGAAGCTGGTTGCAGTGGAGGATGTGAGCTTAAAATCCGACGTCGCGTTTGTCATAGTTATTCCTGAGTAACCAAGCAGCTCAAGATGTAGAGGCTTAACCAGGCACAAAGGACAAATAGTGTATAATTCCATTTAAAGGAGGTAGCTACAGCAGCCAAAATCATGGAAAAAGAAAGCAGAATGGTGGTAGTTTCAGTTTTGCACATGAAAAATTTCTAGAGCTCTATCATACCACAATGTGAATATTGTTAACAGTACTGAACTGTACACTTAAAAGTGGTTAAGAAAGTAAATGTTATATTATGTATTTTTTACTACAATGATAAAAAAAAAACTTTGTGACTTAAAACAGCGATGATTTTGGGAATTCCCTGGCAGTCCAGTGGTTAGGACTCAGCGCTTTCACTGCCATGACCTGGGTTCAATCCCTGGTTGGGGAACTAAGAGCCCACAAGCCACACGGCAAGGCCAAAAAAACCAAAACCCCAAACCAAAAACAATGATTTATTATTTCTCACCACTCAGTGGGTTGACCAGGCTCAGCTGGGCTGTTCTGCTCCAGGGGTGAAGGCTGAGGTCCAAGGGGTGTGGCTGCACTCAGCTGGGAACTCAACTGAGGTTGCAATGTTCAATACAGCCTGTCACCTTCCGAGGCCTCTCTCCATATGGTCTCTCATAGTCTGTAGCCTAGTTGAGCTTCCTTACAGTATGGTGGCTGGCTTCTGAGCAGGGAAAAGTGGAAACCACTGGCTTCTTAAGAGATAAGCCCAGAACTGGCACACTGTCACTTCTGCCACAGTCTATTGATCAGAGCAAGTCACAAGGCCAGTTCAGATTTAAGAGGTGAAGAAATTGATTCCACCTCTTGATGGGGGAGTGGTAAAGTCATGTTGCAAAAAAGCATGTGGGATGGGAGATACAGTTGCAGCCATCTTGACATCTACTGCAACATTCTGGGTGGAGAGCCCCCAAAGTTGCCTGTCAATCTGAATCATAAAGGGAAAAACTGGACTCTTCTATAAATGGGAAGAGGAATTAAATTAGAAACCAGCTCTTCTCTGGGATGAATTCCAAGATGCACATGAATAGCTGAAATAGGAATTCCAGCAATATAATTAGGAATAGTAAGGATAATGTACCAGACCAAGTGCTTGGCGTTTCTGGGGTCCTAGAGAAGTTTCTGGCTAAGCCCACGTGAGACTCAGGGACAGGTTGGGGAGACATCGCAGGTACAGAGTCACCTTGTTCATTGAAACCCTAAGGGGAGAAGGCAGGGGACTATGCATCTTTTTTCTTTTTTTAACATCTTTATTGGAGTGTAATCGCTTTACAATGTTGTGTTAGTTGCTGTTGTATAACAAAGTGAATCAGTTATAGGTATACATATATCCCCATATCCCCTCCCTCTTGCGTCTCCCTCCCTCCCACCCTCCCTATCCCACCCCTCTAGGTGGTCACAAAGCACTGAGCTGATCTCCCTGTGCTATGCAGCTGCTTCCCACTAGCTAACTATATTACATTTGGAAGTGTATATATGTCAATGCTACTCTCTCACTTCGTCTCTGTCTTCCCCACCACCGTGTCCTCAAGAGGATTATGTCTTGATGCTCAATGACATCAAGTCCATGAGGGGGAATCTCAGACAGAGTGCATGCCAACAATGGCATCCAGAGGGATCTGGGGGGCTCAGTTGGGTGGTGGCTGGTAATTGCTTCTCCTCATGAGCCTGCCCTCCATATCTTTCCAGTCTTAGGTGCAAGTAACTCTGTTTCCTGGAGAAATGGTTCCTGTGTGGCCTCCAAGGACTGCACATTTGACAACTCCATCTTTGCCTTGACCTACAGCATTGGTTTTGGCTTCTGGGTCAACGCCACCTGTTGCCAAGGCAACTGCCAAGAGCCCACCCCTCTCGGTACGCTGCCACCAGAAAGCAGTCAGATGGGTGGCCAAGGAGGTGGTGGGGTGACTTTGGAGGAGAGTTTGTCCTGCGTTGAAGAGGGCGTGCACTCAACACCCATTCTCCAGCCAGGCTACCCTAAGGCACCCTGACCCCAGTCCAGTGGGAAAGCCCATTAATGTCATTCCCTTGTAGTAGAGCCTATGATCGCACGAAGGGCCCTGGGAGGTCCTGAGAGTCCTCCTGGCTGACTGTCACTCTCCCCTACATAGCCACCCTGCCGGCCTCAGGCACCTTGAGCAAGTTCCTGTGTCCTACACGTCCTGGGGGCCACTCAGGGCCCTGCAACAACTTCTATATGCAGTGTCCCAGTGAGGAGACAGAGTGTGTCCAGATGAACCTGGTGTCTGAAGAAGGTAAGGTGTGTGTGTATGTGTGTGTGCACGTGTGCACAAGTGAGCCTGGGTGCACTGGTTTTGGGTACAGGCATGCCTGGGTTTGGGGGTCCATCGCCATCATTGACTCTGTGTGACCCAAGCCACTTCATCTCTCTGAGCCTCAGTTTTCCCTTATAGTAAATGGGGATGCTGGAAGAACACCTCACAGGGTTTTGTGAGGATGAAATTAGTTCATGAGAGAGGTGATGGAGTGGAGGGCATAGAGCAGGACTCTGGGGCCAGGCTGCCTGGGTTCAAATCCTAGCTCTTATGAGCTGGGTGACCTTGAGCAGGGGCCTTTCTTTCTCTGTACCTCAATTTTCCCATCTGAGAAAGGGGATAATTATAGTCTCTTATCCACAAGACTGCTGCGAAAATTAAATAAGATAATCCGTGAAGCTTCTAGGTGAGTGCTGTCCAAAAGAAATACAATGTTCACATGTGTAAATTAAAAATTTCCACTAGCCTTATATAAAAGGTAACAGGTGAAATTAATTTAATAATATATTTTATTTAACCCAATATACCCAACAGTTATCATTTCAACATGCAAATGATATAAGACCTCATAAATGAGATACCTTACATTCACTTTTTCCTACTAAGTCTTTGAAACCTGGTGTGGCTTTTACACTCACAGCCCATCCCAGCTCAAACCAGCCACATGGCAGGCTCTCAAGAGCCACATACAGCTGCTGGCTACTGTACTGAACAGCTTAATTCTGGAACATAGTTAGGACTATGTATGGCATTTCAGCAAATCTACGATGTTACCGAAGGGAAGACAGGAAGACAGCTCTATTCAGGAAGGTTAAAATGTGTGTGTGTGTGTTTGTGTGTGTGTGTGTGTGTGTTTGTGTGTGTGTGTGTGTGTGTGTGTGTGTGTGTTGGGGGATGTGAATGTGAGTCTTGGAATTGATGACTTTCAGTGTTAGTGGTCATCATTGTTATGTGTGTATAAGGCTTATGTGGACTGGACGGACCTTCAACCAATCACTGTCCAGGGAACGGATGTGCTGGGGAACTTGTGTTTGTGTGCACAATGGGTGTGTGTGTGTGTGTGTGTGTGTGTGTGTGTGTGTTTCTGGGGGAGGGGTGATATGACAGCGGGCAGGGAGGCTGGGCATGTTGGTGTGGATTGTGTGCTGGTCTCTGGGGCATCATGGGAGCTGTCTGTGATTGAGATGTGTGTGTGTACATGTGCGGGTAGGTGTGCATGATAGTGGATGTGGGACCACCACTCGCAAACATGGCTCTTTGAGGAAGCATACTCCAGGTCAAGGTGAGACAAATACAGACAGTGCTGTGAGGCTTACATTTCTTTTCAACTTTTGTATTCTGGAAAAATTCAGAGATAAATAAAAGAGCAAACAGTTTAATAAGCCCCAGGTACCCTTCACCCAATTGCGAGAATTATCCACTCATGGTCGATCGTGTTTCATCTCCACCTTGGCCCCATATTATTTTGAATACACACAGATATCTTATCACTTGACAATAAGTATTTCCACATATGGCTAAAAGTTGAGGACCTGAAAATAACCAAGAGTTGTGGTGAGGTGTTTTTCTGTTGGTAAAATAACACTATTTCACTTTAGCATTTCCCATCAAGTCCTCAATAAACCGGTTACATTGGTACATTTACATTTATATATAAATATATCACATCCTATCATATTATATCGTATATGGACGGCTCTGAGGACGCATAGGAAATAGCTGGGAAACCGGTTGGAGCGATGTGTGAAGCCGAGTGGCCTCCAGGTGTCATAGTTTTTATTAATATTGAACACAAGTAAAAGAACACCTGTAACATACGTGTAAGGTATAAAGAATGACGAAAGGGACAGCCGTGACCAGCCCCAGATCAAGGATCAGAACATTCCCGGTGAGTTTTCCCCAAGGACATGGATTTGAGGGCCGGCCATTCCCTCCGAGGTGGGCTGCCTCCCATGTTCCCTTTTCCATGTGTCGAAGTCTTTTAGGAAGGCGACCCCGCGGGGCTGGCGGGAGTTTCAGGGCAATCTGCTCGATTGGAGGAACCCCCGGAATCTGGGGACGGCGACGCGGGGCTGGTGCCAGCGGCGGCGTGCGTGTGCCAGGCGCGCGCGTGCGGGGGGGACACCTGCCAGCGCGCCTCCTCACGTCCCCGTCCTCACCCGCGTCTCCGCAGGCGGCCGGAACCTGAGCCTGAGCGGCTGCGGCACCCGCGACCTGTGCCGGATCGAGGGGCTCTCGACGCTCCCCGGCCACCGGCTGGCCCGCCGGCCGCTCTGCAGCGCTCCCCAGCGCGCCGTCCTGGATTCCGACTGCCACTCGGGCGCAGCGCCTGGCCCCCGCCTGGCCCTGTCTGTGCTCATGGTCGCCCTGGGCACCGCGGCCCGCTCCTGAGCCGTCCGACCCGGGCCCCCGACCCCCTCCCCGGAGCCCGCCTGCTTGTCCTGCTAGATGGCGCCCTGGCTCCCCTCTGCTAGGGCGTTTCTAGGGGCCTGGAAGCTTCTGGTGAGAAAGTCAAAACCCAGGGGTGGGCCTCCTCCCTCAGGCTAAGAGCTTCCCCAAGGCTAGTCCTCCTTCTTCATGCCGGGACCCCAAAGGCTGTACCTTCTCCCTCAGGCTAGGCTGTTCTTCTTCCTCGGATAAGAGAAGCCACCACGGTGACACATTCTCCTTCAGACTGGGGGCCCCAAAGACTAAGCATCCTTCCTCAGACTAGGGGGTCCCCATCACCAGGCTACTCCCTCAGACTAGGGCTGTATCCCTTCTCAGGAACATTGGGCAACAACTCTTTCCCTCTCCCTCTTCAGGGTCTAGCAAAGTCCTGGGCAGTCAGCCTGGGGCTTGAGGACCAAATACCGCCTCCCCCACCCAGTCTTTTAGAGCAGCCCATTCCACCCCCACCATGGGCCCTCTTCTGTCTGGGCTCAGTCTCCCAGCTGCAACCAGATCTGCATGAATCGCCTTGCACAACACCGAGAAGTTTGAGTTTCCTTTTCCTGACGTTGCAGCCTCAAGTGGGGCCTGGATGTGGTCTACTCTCACCTCTGGGGATTCTGGGACCTGAGGGGACCTGCAGAGGACAATGTCTGGGAGCCAGAGTGGGCATAAGATCAAATGCTCAGTCTGGAGTGAGCGCCATTTTAGAGCAAGCACTGGACCCAAGGGACTGAGCAGAGAGGTAAAATCGAGGAACTCACAGAAGGCAGAATGCCAGGAACATTTGCTTGCAGCTGAAAGCAATAGAAAGTCCAAGGAGGAGAACTGAAACGATTCACTCAGCATTCATTTAACAAGCATGTATTGATCACGATACTATGCATCAAGCATAATTCTAGACACAGGGATACAGAGTAAACAAAATCCCCTGCTTTCAGGAAGGTTATGTTTTCGTGGGGGAGATCATAAACCTCTCATATGATATTCCAGATAGTAATGAGCACTCTGGAGAAAACAGTGCAGGGAAGAGAAGTGGGGATACTTCCAAAGGGGTGCACTTTTATGCAGGGTGGGTTAAGAGTGACATCTGAGTAAAGACCTGAAGGGGCTGAGGGAGAGGGCAGTGCAGATGTCTGAGGAGTGAGTGGGGGGCATTCCAGGTGGAGGGAATGGAAAACACAAAGGCTTTGGGGTAGGAGCAGCAAGGAATACCTAATATTATACAGCATAACAGAAAGAATGGAGATGGACATACCCATGGGTCATTAATTCAGCCGTTCCAAGGAGTAATTGAGAACGTACTTTGCTGTCCTGCCGTCCTCAGCATGTTGGTGTTTGCACGATGACGGCCAGAGCTCCAGCATCAAGCCCTCTTACAACCATATCCAAAGCTGGGAGAGGCGGCTTCCCATCTTTGTCTTGTCAGAAACCCCATCACCTACACGTAGCAGACATCTGTTACGTCCCATTGGCCAACCCCTGGCATGGTGATAGATTATTCGGAATGACTTTGCCTAATTAAGAGTCAGTCCCTGGGGTGAGCGGGGGGCGGGGGGGTGTGGAGAGAGAAGCCATACTGCCTGTTATGACCTAGCCTATGAAGACAGGCAGGATCACTTCTGCCATATTCTCCTCATCCAGGCTCAAGGGAAGGGGAGCTGGACTCCACTCTTGATGGCGAGTGAAGAGTGACAAGCCTCTAAAAGAGCATGTAGGATCAGAAGTACTTTTGGAAAAATACAATCTGCCATAGGGAGTATTCCACTGATTAGCAACTGCAGGTAGCAGGTCCCACCCCTAACGCCAGGCAAACCAAAGGGAGGAGGTGGTGTTAGCACACCTAAGAGCCCCTTGCTGCTGTACTGCAGGGCAACTTGTGCTGGAACCATGGGTTGGGGGCTGTGTGGCAAGGGCTGGGGCCACAGAGGAGGCACCACACACAGGCACAGTTCCATAGATAATGCTACAAGGGGAAGGGGCGGGAGGGAGGCTCTTTTTACCCTCTGACCTGGAGTGCTTCCTCTTTGCAGGAGTCAGGTGGCAAGGGATCCTGGGAAATGTAGTGTTCAAAATCCCCCAGCCCCAGCATTACAGGGCAGAGAAGGGTAGATATGGAACTGAGGGACCATAGGTAAATAACAATGACATTAAACAGGTCCCTTCCTGCTCAGTTTCTTCATCTCTAAAATGGGAGTAGTAACTGTTCCTGAAAAGGCGAATGAATATAGAGTGCTTAGTAGTTAATAAGCATTCATTAGATGGCAGTTGTTAGAAGGCTACTTGTCTTAGTTGGCTCAGGTGGCCATAGCAAAATACCATAGACTGGAGAATTGCTTGGTGATCCAGTGGTTAGGACTCTGCACTCTCACTGCTGAGGGCCTGCGTTCAATCCCTGGTCAGGGAACTAAGATCCCATAAGCCACAAAGCACAGCCAAAAAAAAGAAAAAAGAAAAAAAACCCCAAAACAAAAAACCATAGACTGGCTGGCTTAGCCAACAGAAATTTATTTTCTCACAGTTCTGGAAGTTGGGAGTCTGAGATCAGAGTGCCAACATGATTGGGTTCTGGTGAGGACCCTCTTCCTGGCTTAAAGGCAGCTGTTTTCTCATTGTGTCCTCACATGGCAGAGAGAGCAAGCTCTGGTCTCTCTTCCTCTTCTTATAAGGACACTAATCCCATCACGGGAGTCCCACCCTCATGGCCTCACTAAACCTAATTATCTCCCAGAGGACTTGCTTCCAAATATCATCATATTGGAGGGTTAGAGCTTCAATATATGAATTCTGAGGGGACACAAACATTTAGTCCTTAACATTACTTAAAGGAAAGAGGGAAGGAGGGAATATTTCTGATTAGCACTGTGTGGGTGTTAAACATAATTAATCTTATTTCATGCCCTATGAGTTAGGCATTATAGACCCTCATTTTGCAAATGAGAGATGAGTCCCTGAGTCTCCATCTCAAGGTCAGCCATCAAGTAGCTGGACTCATCTATGATTACTGATTCATGTGGGTTGAAGTGTCATCAAGGCCTAGTTTGAAAGAATGGGGATGTCCTTGCAGGGCCTCTGAAATGTGGGCAGAAGCAACAGGTGTCAATTCTGAAGAGAAGTTGTTTTTCTTTTTTTGCGGTACGTGGGCCTCTCACTGTTGTGGCCTCTCCCGTTGTGGAGCACAGGCTCCGGACGCACAGGCTCAGCAGCCACGGCTCACGGGCCTAGCCGCTCCACGGAAGAGAAGTTGTTTTTCTTTTTTTGCGGTACGTGGGCCTCTCACTGTTGTGGCCTCTCCCGTTGCGGAGCACAGGCTCCGGACGCACAGGCTCAGCGGCCACGGCTCACGGGCCTAGCCGCTCCACGGCATGTGGGATCTTCCCGGACCGGGGCACGAACCCGTGTCCCCTGCATCGGCAGGCGGACTCTCAACCACTGCGCCACCAGGGGAGCCCTGGACAGAAGTTTTAAGAGCCTTAAGAGTGGTTTGCCATATCCCTGCTCTACCTGGATGACCACAAGGCAGAGTCCATCAGGCTGACCACCATGGACATGTGATGTGAGTGAGAAATAAACTCTTGTTGTTGTAAGCCACCAAAGCATTGTGGGGCTGTTTGTTACCGTAGCTTCACCTGGCCTATCCTGACTAGTACAAAGGTCACAAGGTAATTAAAGGCAGAGTTGGGGGTAGAACCAAATATCTCACATTGTTGCCTTGGGTAGGGTAGTGGTTAAGATCTCTGGACCTGGGAGACCTGGGGTCCTGACCTGGGTTTGTAATGCAGATTCACAGATTATCTGTTGTGTGGCTTTGGACAAGTCTCATAACCTCTCTAGGCTCTGTGTTCCCATTTGTAATTGGGAGATATTTAGAGTCTGACCTCCCATTATTGTAAGGTATGTAAAGCATAAGGACTGGCACAGTCTAAGCTTTCAACAGATGGAAGTAGTCATCTCCTGTGGTTGCTAATCATCATGATAACTGTACTATTATTTATCTGCATTGTGAAGAAGACAAAACTGAGACTCAGGCAGGATAAAGGACTGCTAATGAGTGTCAGCAATGGGATTTGAACCCACATCTGCCTGACTCCAGAAGATAAAGTTTTTTCTACCTTAAACATTAAGGAAATGTCAACATAGACAAAAGTGGAGAAAATACCTTTGTGAAAACCTGTTAGGGAAACCTAACTCAAAACTGGAGCTGGGAAGCCACAAAGGGAGGGCTCTCATGCACGCCACGTGTTGCAGCTTGCATAGTCCAGCAGGAAGAAAGAAGATTTCCTCTCTTAGTTGGCAACAGCAAGCTGCAGGTGCCTGACAACAGCAAGCTGTCCTTGTCTGCAGTCAATGAGAAGCCACCACCACTTCAAACTCTCATTTTCCTTCAATGAACCTTTGCTCAAAACAACCCCTCCCCAACTTCCTCCTTTCCTCTGTAAAAGAATACTTTCCTCCTTCGTTTTCTGGATTTGCATATGGTTCTCCATGGTTTGCTTGTTCTGAATCGCACTTCCTCTGCTATTCCTGAATAACCTCAATTTTTGCTTAAATAAAATTGCTCTTTGTTCTGATTAAGGTTGACATTTCACGGTGTTGATGCCGAAAGCTCAGCTTCTCTGTACATGGCGCCAAATCGAATCTCCGAGACGGAGTTTTGGGTGAAGTAGAAAAGAACAGCTTTATTACTTTGCCAGGCAAAGGGGGACACAGCAGGCTCCTGCCTCGAAAAACTATGGGTCCCCACTTGGAGAGGATAGTGAAAAGTTTTATAGTAATGGTTCAAAGAGAGCGTGATCAGCTCGTGGACATTCTTCTGAGGGGTTGGCGGTGAGGGAAGTGAGTCAGCGTCATCGACCTTCAGGTTCCAAATGGTCTGGTGTCTATGTGCTTGTGAGCATCGTTAATTGTTAACTTCTCCCACCTGGAGGGGGTTTCAGTATCTGCAAAACAGCTCTAAGATGTTGTGTGTATCTGTTGGTGGGGAACCAGGACCCTGCCCCAAGGCTGCACTATTGTTTCTCTCGACTGTTTGTTTCTCTCCTTGTCTTGCATCCCCTCCCTTCCCTAATGAACAGCTGCTTGAATCTGCCCGTTGGAACTCAGGGAAGGTCATGGAGGCTGAATGAAGGCTATTTCCTGTAATCAAAGAAATGGGGGACACAGAAAGGCTTTGTGCCCAGGAACCCCACAGGGCCCTGCTCGATATCAGTGTCATAAGTGGGATCCGAAGGAAACAAACTCCTGAGGAACTAACAACCCCCAGAACCATGTGCAGTACCCATTTAAGCCCCTTGTGCTCTCTGCTTCCGTGAACCATCTTCTTCCCTTTGATTTGGTTAAGTCTTCTCTTGGATTCGTGTTCCCTCCTTTTGATTGAGCTCTCTAACTTTATTCGAGATCTTTTTTCTCGAAGGCATCGTCTTTTTGGTGAGTATTTATTTGTTTTCTGAACCTCTGATTTTTTTTTAAAAAAATTACTTATTTATTTATTTTGGCTGTGTTGGGTCTTCGTTTCCGTGCGAGGGCTTTCTCTAGCTGCGGCGGGCGGGGGCCCCTCTTCATCGCGGTGTGCGGGCCTCTCACTGTCGCCGCCTCTCTTGTTGCGGAGCCCAGGCTCCAGACGCGCAGGCTCAGTAGTTGTGGCGCACGGGCCTAGCTGCTCCGCGGCATGTGGGATCTTCCCAGACCAGGGCTCGAACCCGTGTCCCCTGCATTAGCAGGCAGATTCTCAAACGCTGTGCCACCAGGGAAGCCCCTGAACCTCTGATTTTGAAGTATGGGATCCCAATCCTCTAAATTATCTCAGGAGGGTCCTCCTTCTGGGATCCTGGCCAGCTTTATATTTAAAAACTATGGTCCCTCGTCAAACGCATTTTTAACTATATGGATTAACCTAACCAAAGATAATTTAGAACTTCAATGACCATTACGGGGCATTTTTTGATCTCCCCAAACTTGTTTTTCTCAAAACTAAATTTGAAGACTGTGGCTCTAAAATAAAACAAACGGAATGGGATGCCTATCTCTTTACAAAATACTATTCTAAATTGAGGTAAATAAACAATTGAAAGAAAATAAAAAGGCATCAGAGGCCTCTTCACCCCCTTTACCCCACTGCACTAACTTCCTCTTTGGCTACTGTACCTGCCCCATCTCCTTTTTACCCTCTACTTCCCCATTCTAATCCTCTCCCTGAACTTCCCCTTCTCTCTGAACCTCCGGCTGTCACTTCCTCTCTTGACCTATAGGTTCTCCTAAAGTTGACGAGACTCCGAGGGATTTCCTGGTAAACTGCTACATTATTCCCTTAAACCACTAAGGGAAAACTAAAATTAAAAATTAATAAGAAAACCTTGCCAAATTCTGGTAAATATTGGACCTACACTATTCACTTTAAACCCCACTTAGAACCTGTAGATGCAATCCTTAAAAAAATCTGGCAGAAGCCAACAAAAGGTGAAAATTCTTACCAAGATCAACTCTCCCAAATCTCCATCTGTAGTGGCCAGTTGAGATAGGAAAATAAAATTTCACGTTGTCTCTTCTTTCCAGGTCCAGACCCATTCGTTATCGATCCTTTCTCTCCTAGAGATAGCTACTGCCTTCTTGCTTGTCTTGTTTTGCATCCGAAGACCTTGGCTTGTCTTTCTACCTGCCTGGGACAAGCAGCTGTTGGTTCCTCCTTTTGGCTATCTTTAGGAGTGACTCTGGATCTCCGGAAGGTAATAACCTTTGCACCTTCTTTGAGGACACCTCTTGGGTCCATGGAGTTATTTAATACTGCCAGAAATATTTACTGTTTGTCCCAGCTGAAACCTGACAAGATATTTGCAAGGATTTAGTAACTTTATGATCAGAAGTTTGGCCAATCTGGAAGCTAATATTCAGATCCTGATACGAATTTTCTTTTAGACGCTTTCCTTTAAGCTAAAATATACCTGGGTGGTGGAGGAGAGCTTTAGCCATCTGAGGAGATAAACTTAACTTGTTCTAACTGTCCTTTTATAACTAGTGTGCTTTGTATTATTGTACCTGATTCATGGCATAAATTTTGAAATGAAACTATAAGGTCTCTGTTTGCATCTGTCTCTGTACAATAAATTGCATCTGTGTGTCAATAAATGTGTTGTAGATGTGTGGGATTTTCTGTCTTTGGATGGTATCACAAAAATGAATGTGTAGGGACTTCCACGGTGGCACAGTGGTTAAGAATCCGCCTGCCAATGCAGGGGACACAGGTTCGATCCCTGGTCCGGGAAGATCCCACATACCGTGGAGCAACTAAGCCTGTGCGCCACAGCTCTTGAGCCTGCGCTCTAGAGCCCATGAGCTACAACTACTGAGCCCGCGTGCCACAACTACTGAAGCCCGCGCTCCTAGAGCCCGTGCTCCGCAACAAGAGAAGCCACCGCGATGAGAAGCCCGCGCGCCGCAACGAAGAGTAGCCCCCCGCTCGCCGCAACTAGAGAAAGCCCACATGCAGCAACAAAGACCCAACGCAGCCAAAAATAAAAAAATCAATAAAATTAATGTGTAAAAGAGTTCGATTTAATTGGCTTAAAGAAAATAAAGTGCTTGTATAAATTAAGTATTCATAAAATTTCAAGAAATATAGTAGAACTTCACCAAAATGCTTTTCAGGTTCATGTGATATGGGAAAATATTGTTCGGTTAAAATAATTTGATTAAAATGGACATGTCTTAAGAGTTATAAACATGGAATGTAATGCAAACATACAACTTTTATTCTACCTGGGCTTATTAGTCAAATAAGTTCATATTACAAAATTTGTCAGCAAGAAAAGTAACTTGGTACGATGAAATTTTCATAAGTAATCTAAACATTGTTGTTAAAAATGAGTAAATTAAATAGATGTAAGTAGGATAAAAAGTCTTTAGGTGAATTTAAAAAATAGTTTCCCCAAATCTTTTGTAACCTGGAACCTTAGTTTTGCTCAGTTCAGTTAAATAATGAGTTAAGTTGAATTCATTGAATATCCAAATCATCTCCAAATAGATAAAACTCTGAAACATTAAATATTTTTTAAAAGATTTATTTATTATTTATTTAATTTATTTTTGGCTCCGTCAGGTCTTAGTTGCGGCACGCAAGATCTTTGCTGAGGCATGCGGGATCTTTCGATGTGGCGTGCAGGTTTCTCTCTAGCTGTGGCGCGCAGGCTCCAGAGCGCATGGGCTCTGTAGTTTGCGGCACACAGGCTCTCTCGTTGAGGCGCGTGAGCTCAGTAGTTGTGGCGCACGGGCTTAGTTGCCCCTCAGCATGTGGGATCCTAGTTCCCTGACCAGGGATCGAACCCGCGTCCCCTGCATTGTAAGGTGATTCTTTACCACTGTACCACCAGGGAAGTCTGTGAAACATTAAATGTTGAACATAGGTTTATCCATTTGGGGCTTCCTTTAGACATTTGGGTTTATTAGTAAACATGTTTTATGCCACACTGAGAAAATTTTCTATGAGAAACTTCGTTTCTAGAAATTATAAAAAGTATTTGTAAATTTGCCAAGCCACAGAATGCTAATTAGAAGAAACAGTTCATAATTGTTTACTCTTTTATTTTCACTAAAAATTAAGGTTTCTAAGGGTTAAGAATTCTAATTAATATATGCAATTAAAGCTACTGGAAATAATAAGAGAAATAACTCAGTATGCAAGAAAACTAGGATATGGGTTTTTAAAAAATTGCTGTTTTTGTTTTAGAAGGGGTGTGAGGTATGGAGATGCATTTTTGTTGAGCAAGATGAAAGTGATTTTGTCCTGAAGTAAACCTGGTTATTTTGGAAAGGGAAAGAAGCTAAAATGAACGTAGATATTTGTAGAAGATTCGTGGAAAAGGAATCTTGGGAAAGGAATTTTATGGTGTGATCAAGCTGGATAAGATTGAAAAAATTTGCTATAAAGGTTTTTTTTTTAAATAAGCTTTAATATCAATAGTGTACTTATTAATAAAACTGGAACTTAACTTTCTTTCATCTGCTAAAATGACAAAGTTTGCTTCTACTATTGGTCTGCTTCTGAGAGGAGCTTGTAAAAGGTTTTTCCTTACTTTTTAAGCAATATGCCTAGAAAGGAAAGATTTTGTGTGTTTTTGTTAATTAATTAATTTATTTATTTGGCTGCGTCAGGTCTTAGTTGTGGCACGTGGGATCTAGTTCCCTGACCAGGGATAAAACCCAGGCCCTTGCACTGGGAGCACAGTCTTAATCACTGGATCACCAGGGAAGTCCCTGTTTTTTCATATTTAAGGAAACCTTTTGTCTTTTAAAAAATATTTTTATTTATTTATTTGTCTGCGCTGGGTCTTTTTTTTTTTTTTAATTGCATTTTTTTGGCTGTGTTGGGTCTTCGTTGCTGCGCATGGGCTTTTCTCTAGTTATGGAGAGCAGGGGCTACTCTTCGTTGTGGTGCGCGGGCTTCTCATTGTGGTGGCTTCTCTTGTTGCAGAGCATGGGCTCTAAGCACGTGGGCTTCAATAGCTGTGGCACACAGGCTCAGGAGTTGTGGTGCACGGGCTTAGTTGCTCCGTGACATGTGGATCCACCCGGACCAGGGATCGAACCCATATCCCCTGGATTAGCAGGATGATTCTTAACAACTGTGCCACCAGGGGAGTGCGCCGGGTCTTAGTTGCGGCACGTGGGATCTTTTAGTTGCCATGTGAACTCTTATTTGCAGCATGTGGGACCTTATTCCCTAACCAGGGATCGAACCCGGGGCCCCTGCATTGGAAGCACAGAGTCTTAGTCACTGAACCACCAGGGAAGTCCGAAACCTTTTGTCTTAAGTTATCTATGACTTATAGCAATTTGGCAAAGTATACATTTGTAAACAAAAATGAAACATTTACTTTCTCTTCCTACCTGATCCCTCCAAAGTTTGGAAATTCTTGCATATTATTTTCGTGGCAATATAGTTACTTATTTACATAAGTTCAATAAAAATCTGTTCTCCTTGTAACAGGACAATTAGAAACACTGGCTGTATTACCAAGGTGTTGACTGGAATATTATATTCAAGAGAGATATGCATAGAGTCAAATACGACCAAACAGCTTTAAGGAACTGCCTTAACTTTGGCTTGACTTCCTGGACTCGAGGGGTTTTAAGCATTTAATCTGAGATTCCTTATAAAAAGTTCCAACAAAGCAGTCTTAAAAAGAGATTATATGGTCAATCACTGTTCTTGCTGCATTTATAACCTGGCCAAATTTA
>NC_041230.1:9995965-10032449 GCF_002837175.3 Physeter macrocephalus
TGTCATATCATATTTATTTTTCCCCAGAGAACGCAGGAATTGGAACTTTTATAAAAATAAAAGTGCTGCGCCAGAAACTGATACAATGTTTAGAAAGCTCTGGAGAGCAACTGTGGCTTTTTAGAGCTTAGGCTGGAATCCGAGCTGTGGGACATCAGGAAAGTGACTTCCATTCTCCAGCCTTAGTTTTCTCACCTGCAGAATGGGCACTCTTCAGCCCATTTCTTCAGAGTTGAGAAGGTTAGAAACAGATAATGGACGTAAAGGATTTACCTAATTCAGGGTTGGCAAGTAGGTACTCAATAAATAGGTTGTAGACACTAGGTTTTTCCCAGTTACAAACCAGGGGGACCTAGATTTTGGGGGGAGGGGAAATTTGAATGTCTGTATTTCTAATATAGGAGAAGGTAGGCTGGGGGATTGGGACATGGGTCCGTCCTCTTTTTAAATTCCTCTTGCTCCCATAATTCTAAGCGCCTTCCTGTGTTAATTCATTTAATCCTCATAACGCAACGAAGTAGGTAGCGTCATTTAGGAAGACAGATGGGGAAACATTCAGGGAGTCTAAATAACTCGCCCAACCCCACAAAGCCTATAAATAGCAAGACTGGGATTCCAACTGGGGTGGACTCATAACCATCTCCACTCCGCTTCTTATTCCAGAGCCCGAACCCTCGCCTAACGTTCTGTGTCAAAACCTACGAACGCCTTTTCTACATGGCAGCGCCAAGCCCAGAAGCCATGCGCATCTGGATGGACGTCATCGTGACAGCAGCGGACGAGAACCACGCCCCCTGGAGAACCACCCCCCCTGAGTGAACATACCCTCTCAGGGGGACATCCCAGCGAGGCTCTGCCCCGCACGCGCTGCCTCGAAGCCACGCCCACTGCTGGAAATCCTGGGCCAGCCCCTTTGGAACTCTCCCGGGAATTTTGTGGGCTCGGCGGCTCGGCAGGTCTGAGCTGCGCAGTTCTGGGCTGCAGGTGTCTTCCCCGACGGGAAGCCAGCCCTTGAGGCTCTGTCCCGGGTGGGAGGAAGGTTGCGGGGGCGGG
This sequence comes from Physeter macrocephalus, assembly GCF_002837175.3. Taxonomy (NCBI): domain Eukaryota; kingdom Metazoa; phylum Chordata; class Mammalia; order Artiodactyla; family Physeteridae; genus Physeter; species Physeter macrocephalus. The sequence continues at coordinate 9,997,019 of NC_041230.1, forward strand.
AAGGAACTATTTATTGGTGCTCCTGTGATACCGAATTAAACTTGGAGGAAACACAGTGGTTACTGCGGAGGCTCCCAGCACAGGCGTACGGGGCCCTTCGACCCCTAGGCAGGACATCTGAGTTACGGGTACCTCGGAGACCATGCATCCTTTAGCTGTTCTACCCTTTAGGAATGGAGACCTTCAACCCCAAGGTCATGGCTGGGAGGGGCGGGGCTGTGGGGAGGCATGCGTCCTTAGTCTTGTGGCAATTTTGTTTTTTCAGTTTGTGGGCCCGCCTGCTTCCACCCTTTTGGACCTGACTGGGCTATTGGCAATTTCTAGGAACTCCTAGGCTCCTGCCCTCCAGGCGGTGACACATGTTATTCCCTTCGCCCTTCCCTTAACCACCTAGCTCCTTATTCTTCGCGTCTTAATTGGGATATCCCCTCCTTCAGGAAGCCCTTCCTGACTCCCTCAGCTGGATCAAGTACCCCCCTTTGAGCCCTCCTGTCCCATTCCTGAACATGGTGGGTCATCACTGGTGATGGATCTATGTCCTGATGGACTGGGAGCTCCATGAGGGCAGAGCCAGGGCTGTCCTGGTCATGGCTGTGTCCCCAGCACCAGAGGGCACATTTCATCCCATGAAAGTGAAAAAAAAAAAAAAAAAAAAGAGCTATCCTTTCACTTGTTGGTCTTTATGTAATGTTCCCTTTGCTAAGTCACCTTTCCCCACTCCACCCTACTCATCATTTAGGTCATAGCTCAGATGTTTCCTTCTCCAGGAATCCTTCCCTGATTCTCCTGGCTGAGTCAGATGCTCCCTCTGGGCTTCCCATCCCAGCCCTGATCACTCTGCCTGCTCCTTCCCCATCACTGCTTTGACTACTCTGGGTCATCCGTGTGTTTGATGGGTGTGTTTCCCGTGCTGGGCGGGAGCCCCAGGAGGCAGGGGTTGGGCTATTTCCATCACTACTGAGTCCTTGGCACACAGCTAATGGCCTGTACGCAAACTAGGTGTTGAGGGAATAAATTGATAAGAAAGACGCTGAGGATGGGGCGATGGTGAACGACAGGCATAGAACTTTTCATCATTTACATCTCACCTAAGGTGTCCCCTCCTTCAGGAAGCTCTCCCTGATCCCTGGTGGGCTTCCGCAGTCCCCTGAGCTCCCCAACTACAGGACCACTCCCTGACCACTCTAGGCTGTCACTGTGTGGTACAGGTCAGTTCCTCCCTTAAACCTCTCTGGAACTAGGCATTCAGTCCCTCTGGTTCCCATCTCTTCAGGACCTGGGTGTCCCATCCCAGGATTCCTTAAGGATCCAGATGTGCTCCTGAAACCCCGGAATGCAAACACTCCAACCCCCAGGCCCTTGGGGACCCGAGGTGTTCCTTGGCCTCTACCTCCAGGTGTGAAACATCTGGATTCTTGGATCATATCATCCATCAGCCCCTCTGCAAACTGGGTCCCCTTACTGGGGCCAGCTTCACAGGCATGTGACTAGTGCAGTTGACAGGTCCCATGTTCAGAAGAGCCCTCTTGGCTTTAATCATCTGTGATTGCCATCTGGAAGTTCTTAATTTTGTATTTGAATTTGTGTTTTGTAAGTGAAGTCTGAAGGGCGTGGAGCTTGAGCTGGGGGGATTGGAGCCTCAGCTCAAATGAGGTCCCACACCTGCCATCTCCCACCTCCCCGGAATAGGTTCTGTCTGCCTTCCCCTCCCTGCCTCTGCCCTGTGACTTCTGCTATCCTCCAGCCCCGACAGGGGCCAGAGTGCTCACGGGAAATCCAGGCACTTGTGCCTCTTAGCATCTCAGGTGGGGCACGATGGCGGGCGGCTGGTGGAAGGGGAACCCAGCAACCAGTTTGCTTTAGTTGTGGGGCAGGGTCTCTAGACACCTGTAAGGGTCTGTGTTCGCCTCACCAGTATCCCTGTGCCCGAGGGAACGTGACATTAGACACCGTATGGGGTCGAGAGAGATGCAGGAAGAAAGGAAAAGCGCATTTCTACTTTAGTACATTTCATGACACTCCTTCCTGCCTTTTGAACCAGGTCTCCATATTTTCATTTTGCACTGAGCCCCGCAAATTATGTAGCCAGCCGGGCCCTGACCCCACCCCTTCTCTGACACATCCCAGACAGCACATCCCAGAAGGAGTGGGTCTGAGGCAGGCTGGGAACATCACTGGGCTCAGAGCCTGCCCTTCCCCAGGGGACACGAAACCCATAGTAGAGATGGCCCCAGGCTTGTCTGAGGCCCTGGCATGAACTCCAGGGCTGGGGACCTGGTGCCTCCACACTGACCCCTCTGTTCCTCTCTCTGGGGAACGAATTCTAAACCTCTTTGCAGTGACCCCTGTGGAGGGGAGCTGGGGAGAGTCACAGAGTAGGTGTAAGGCAAGGTCCGGTATTTAAACCTCCCTCTGCTCTCTGGTCCTGGGCCAGGTGGGTGGGGGGCGTGGTGGTGTCAGCACCCGGGATTCGGGCAGGCCTGAGCAAGAGGAGACTCTCCACCCTGGGTCCCACTCCCTCCCAAGACACCAGATCTTCTGGTCTGGCCAGTTGGGGTTCCTCCCTGAAACTCTCCCACACCGCTGGGACCTGCAGGGCCTCCTGCTCCTGAGTGCACAATAATAATAGAATTGTTACCCTGCCTCACTCCGTCCGTCTGGAGACAGGGGATTTCAGACCTGTTTGGCAAAGGAGGCAGCTGAAGTTCAGAGGGGGAGATGGAGTTGCTTGAGGTCACACAGCAAGAGGATGGCAGAGGCAGGAGTAAAATTTCAGTCTGTCTGACTCCAGACTTAATACTTTGTCCACTGCCTCACTCCACCATGAAAGACTCTCCTTCCTTTATTATAAAACAGACACCTCAGAGGCTCAGAGAGGTGAAGACACTTAAGTGGGGTCACACAGCAAACCATAAGTGAGGCTGGATTCCAAGGCTGGGAGGCAGGGAAGTAGGGGGAAGTGTTGAATGACTTCACAGTCACTCACTTTCTCTCTCTGAGCTTCAGCATGATGACAAACAACCCAACCTAGGTGACTGAGGTGCTAGTCATTGTTGGCAATGGGGGTGCCCCATGGGGTCCGGAGAACAGAGGAAACCTTTGTGAACACAGCCGCTATTTTTCCTGCCATAGGTAAATCTTATCTATGAGTCAGGAGAAACAAAGCAAGGTTAAAGCTGCAGTTTAAATAATAATATAATATAAATAATACATAATATTGTGCTGGCCAAAAAGTTCATTCGGATTTTTGTAACCTCTTACAGAAAACCCAAACGAACTTTTTGGCCAACCCAATACAAGCAATCACTTATATTAGCTTATATATGTGGATGCTTAGTCATTCTGTGGTTTGTACAGTGTTCTCGTTTGTTCCTGTGTTCAGACAGAGAAGGCAGTGGTCCTGATTGTGTCTCACTCCATTGTGGTCACAGTGTGGCCCCATATGTGTTGGTGCAGGGGTGTAACAGAGCACCCAGACATCGCTGTGAGCCGCCAGCCAACTCCCAGCCATCAGAGGCTGTTGTTCTCTTACCTGGGAGACTGCCCTGCTCCCTCCCTGGTCTCCTGGCCTTCTCTTGCCCCTTCTACTCTTTTCCTTTTTTACTGAGGCCACAATGGCACTCCTCCCCCACCCTTTTCTTTTGGTAAGAATAGTGTAAATTCAGTGAGGTGCATAAATGTAAAATGGACAGCGTACAGCTCGTTGATTCTTAACATGTTTGTAGTTACATGTGTAACTACCACCCAGATGAAGATAGTAGGGGCTCCTTACTATTACTCCTTTGGGGCAGTGCCCTCCCCAAAGTAACCCCTATTTTGATTTCTATCACAACTGATTAGCTTTGTCTGTTCTAGAACTTCATAGAAATGGAGTCACATGGTATCTTCTATTTGTTTAAGGCTTTTTGAGCTCAACATAAGGTTGGGTTTTTTTTTTTTTTTAAGATTTTATTTTGATGTGGACCATTTTTAACGTCTTTATTGAATTTGTTACAATATTGCTTCTGTTTAATGTTTCAGTTTTTTGTTTGTTTGTTTTTTAGCCGCGAGGCATGTGGGATCTTAGCTCCCCAGCCAGGGATTGAACCCGAACCCCCTGCATTGGAAGGCAAAGTCCTAACCACTGGACTGTCAGGGAACTCCCAACAAAGTTTTTGAGACTCACGTTGCCACCCAGGCCAGTAGTTGGCCCGTTTTCATTGCTGCATAATTCCCTGGGATTAGTGAATTCATTTCTTGATAAGGTTTTGCATCATTTGCCAGATTGATAGTTTAAAAAGCAAATCTGATTGTGTCTCAGAGCTGATTTAGACCCCGTGAAACATTCTCCATCTTTCTCAGAATTAATTCAAACCTCTCCTCAGGGCCTGGAATGGCCCCTTTTGCCTCAGTTTCCCCCTCACTCCCCTCACTTTCTGAGCTCCAGGTACAGCAGCTCCAGGTACACTGCTCTCCTCTCTGTGTTGGAAGGGTCCATGCTGCTTCCAGCCGAGGTCTTTGCACGTGCTGACCCCTCTGCTTTGCAATGTGCTCTGCCCCCATCCCGACCTGCTTCACTGGCTAAACCTCCAAGTCTTTAAGATCGTAAGGCACCTGGATGATTTACATCCTCAGGGACGCTTCATTGACCAGCCCCCATTTTTAGACACCACACCTCCTTGTAGCTCCCTACACTTCTTCCTTCACTGTCCTCGCTGTAAATAACAATTTGTATGATTATTTGATTAATATCTGTCTCCCCCATCAGACTGTGAGCTCTGTGAGAGCCAGCACTGGTTCTGTTTAGTCTCCAGCAAAGCCTGCACTCATTCAACGTTTACTGAGTGCTGAGTGTTGAGCAGACCCTCTCTGTGAGCCTTATATCCTCTCCCCACCGCCACAAACACACAGACTTTCTCCTGGGAACTGCCAGGGAACCTTGACTCCCACCCTTTCCCTCCTTGGCGGTGGTGGGTGACGCACCCAGGGGTGGGTGTCGCGCCCCACAGCGGAGGCTGATTTGGCCCGGTTGGGCAAGGCCAGGGTTGCCTGGGGGGAGGTTACTCATCCTGGGCTCACGTAAGAGGGCCCAGGTTGGGAGGCGGCACACCTAGGGTGGAAGCCGAGAGAGAAGGACAGAACCATGGACCCTGCCAGGAAAGCAGGCTCCCGGGTAGCGATCTGGACAACGGGCTGGCTGCTGCTGCTGCCTCCGCTGCTGCTTCTAGAAGGTGAGTCTGCTGCCGGAAGGGGGCGGAGGGGATAGAGTGGGAGCTCTAGGGAGGGTTCCCCCACCCCATACAGAGCGGGCTTGTGGGAAGGATCTCCCATCCTGGGCAGAGGGGACTGTGGGAAAATTTCTTCCATCCTAAGCAGACGGGGGGCTGTGGGAAGGGGTCCCTCACCGAGCTGACTTGACTGTGGGTAAAATTCTCACATCCTAAGTGGAGAACGGTAGGAAGGAGTCGCCCCACCCCCGTCTATGGCAGGGATCCCCCACCTTGGGCATAAAGGGCTGTGGGAAAGATGTTCCCACTGCAGGTATAGGACGTTTGAAGGAAAGGGACACAATGTATCTCCTGGCCTCAGACTTGTGGCGAGGTTTTCCTTACCCCGCCCTGGAAAAGGGTGTGCAATAGGATTGCACAGGGACAGAGGGAGTGGGAAGGACTAATTCTCCTTTGGGGGAGGAGGCTTCAGTAGGGATAGCTCAGTTCTACCTGCCTCTGTACCCCCAGGAGCGCAGGCCCTGGAGTGTTACAGCTGCGTGCAGAAAGCCGATGACGGATGCTCTCCGCAGAAGACTAAGACGGTGAAGTGCGCGCCAGGCGTGGACGTCTGCACAGAGGCCGTAGGGGCGGTGGAGACTAGTGAGTGGGGCCTCCGGGTCCTTGCGTACTCCTTTACGCGTCTCCATCTGGGCCCCGCCTCCTTATAGTCCCGCCCCTCCCTCTGAATTTGGCCACACCCCCTTGAACGCAGCCCCATCCTTCCCTTTCAGCCTGGCGTGGGCCCTTCAACACAACCACGCCATTAGGGCTTAGAGGGATGAGGACGGAGAGTTGCGCATTGGTGGGGTGAACTGGGAGAACCCAGATCTGGGACCTCGTCTCCTTCAAGGGCACACCCTATCCATTTCCCCTGGACCACTGAGATCTCCCTACCCACTTCTGTCCCTGCCAGAATCCTCTCCACCCCAGCCTCCCCCATCCAATGGGGCCCTTGGTGATGGAGATCCCTCTAGAGGTCTTCTCCTAAAATCCCTAGGCTGAGGCTCCGCCCCTCTGACCCGCCCCTGTCTGCGGCCACAGCTCCTAGGAGGCCCCATCCGTCTCTGATCCTGTGCCTTTTTTGTCGGTCTCAGTTCCTTCTGATGCTGCTTTCTGCGGTTCCAACTCCCTATGGTCGTGCCCCGTCTTAGCTCCACTCTTGGCCCTCCCCCGTCGATTGTGTGCAGTGTCTATCAGCCTGTCTGTCCCCTCAGACTCCGCTCTTTCAGGTTCCGCCCCTCGGTCTGTTGTTCTTTCCCCTCGGATCGGCTCTTTCTGAGGCCCTCGCCCTCCCACCCTGGCCTATCCTCTGGTGCCGGTCTATTCCAGGCCCCGCCCCTCTGACCCCGCCCCCTCCCCTCTCCGCAGTCCACGGGCAATTCTCGGTGGCAGTGCGGGGCTGCGGTTCGGGACTCCCCGGCAAGAATGACCGTGGACTGGACCTTTATGGGATTCTGGCCTTCGTCCAGCTGCAGCAGTGCTCCCAGGACCGCTGCAACGCGAAGCTCAACCTCACCTCGCGAGCGCTCATCCCCGCAGGTCGGTGGGGGCGGGGCCGCAGGCCCAGGGGCGGAGCCATGTCTGGGCTGAGCGGCTAGGGGCGGTCACAAGGCGAAGGCGGGAGAACTCCGTAGGGGCTGGGGGCGGGGCCACATCCTGGGGCGGGGTTAGAGGCTGAGCTGAGTGTCCGTCGAGGGGCGGAGACGTGGGTTGGAGGGACGCGGAACCGGACCGTGCTTCCTGAACTCTCTCGACCCCTTCCTTCCTCCCCGCCCCCCTCGCAGGCAATGAGAGTGACTACGCGCCTAACGGGGCCGAGTGCTACAGCTGCGTGGGCCTGGGCCGCAAGGAGTGCCAGGGTACGGCGCCGCCCGTCGTGAGGTGCTACAACGCCAGCGACCACTTCTACAAGGGCTGTTTCGACGGCAACGTCACCTTGACGGCAGGTGAGCGAGCGCGAAGCACCGGGCCTTCACGGGTTGTGGTAGCCTTTCTGAGGCCTCATGGGTGGTAGGTAGCCCTTTACCCAAAGGGTTCCCCCACCTCAGCGCATTCTGGGAACTGAAGGCCTAAGTTCGTGACTTGTCCTAGAGCATCATGAGAAATGCAGTCCTATTCCCAGTATAGCACGGGAATAGGAATGCTTTTGTCCTAGAGTTTTTGGGGAAATACAATTTTCATAGAGGCCTGCCAGGTGCAGAATGGGAGGATGTGCAATGGGAAATGTATTTAAGCCTCTGCTTCTGCCCAGGCATCGTGGGTAGTGTAGTCTGTCTCCTTAAAACTCAAGGGTTAGTGTCCCCACTTGTCCCAAAGTATTAGGAATGATGTAGTTCAGCCTCCTGGCCTCTGCTTCAGGGAACCATGGGAGATGTTCTTCAAATTCCATCCTCTGCCAGGTGTATTATGGCAGATGTAGTTCTGACTCTAAGACTGAATTTTGGTGGGGGTGGTGTGAGGGGTGGGGGGAGAGAGAGGGAGGCAATGGTATTCTGCTCTTTCCTTGTGTGAGAGGTGTTGTATCCCAGTTCAAACCTTTCTTCCAAGGCATTGTGGAACTTGTAGTTCATACTACACATTTTTCCTCTCAAAGTACTATGGGAAATGTGGTCCACCGTGTGCCAAAGACAGTGGGACAGTGTTTCTCAAAGTGGGGCCCGAATTGAGACTTTGGGATTAATGGATGCAGAGTCCTTCTGTCCCCTATTTTGGGTCTTCTTGCTCTTGTCTTGCCCCTGAGTTTCATTCTGACTGTGCCTACCCCCTCCCTCCAACCACGGACCTACCTGTGTCTCCCTCCTGCAGCTAATGTGACTGTATCCTTGCCTGTCCGGGGCTGCGTCCAGGATGAGTCCTGCACCCGGGATTCGGCGACAGGCCCAGGGTTCACGCTCAGCGGCTCCTGCTGCCAGGGGTCCCGCTGTAACTCGGACCTCCGCAACAAGACCTATTTCTACCCTCGAGTCCCGCCCCTTGTCCTGCTGCCCCCTCCTCCGCCCACCACTCTGGCTGCAACCAACTCTGTCAGTACTTCTGCCCCAGCCCTGTCCTCCACTTCCACCACTAAACCCACCCCAGCCCCAGTCAGCCAGACTTCTCCAAAAGAGGTCGAACCTGAGACCTTCCAGGAGGAGGAATCTACCTCGGCTGGAGGTACTAGTGGCCCCCAAGACCGTAGAAATATTGGGCAGTATCCCACAGAAGATGGGGCTTCTGATAAAGGCTCTGCAGCTCCTTCAGTGGGGTGGGTGGCTCTTCTGTTGGCTGTGGCTGCTGGCACCTTACTATGAACTTCTCTACCTCTTGCCCTACTTCCTTGGCCATGGGTACCCTCCCTTCCCATTACACACTCTTCCACCACTGGACTGGGCTGGCCCAGCCCCTGTTCTCCCTAGCTTTTGCTGCACTGGTTTGCGGCTTTGGGACAGAAAGTTACCGTTGTATATATCCTGCCAGGGTGTTCCAGCTTTTTGAGGGCAGCAGCTCTATCCCTCTCATCTTTGTCTCTCCCTGGTCTCCTCCTGGTGCCTAGGTCGGAGGGAAGTCAGAGTTGTCCCAGGGAAGGTGGGAGAGACAGTGATAAGCTTCCTATTCGCTTTCTCACAGTCAACCTGGAATAGGAGAGATGGGGTCTGAGGGCTCTGCCTCCTGCCCCTGAATCTTTGTGGGAATCATTTTTTGGCATCTTCTTTGTCTTCTTTTCTAGACTGTGAGCTCCTCAAGGGCAGGGACCGTGCCTTACGCCTCAGTGTGGTCAATGTCTGGCACATAAGGCTTCAATAAAAGTTTAATTACTTTGTATAGTGTTTTAAAGGAGTTATTTCTGCCTCATTGCTCACCTACCTCAGTATAACCTACCTGAGATATTTCTACCTCCTGAAGCTGAGCTAGGGTGGGAATGCCAAGACTGAAACGGAGAAACTGAGATCCGGAGTCGCAGCCCTGGGGGACGTTGGTTTTGAACACTTTTCACCTCCTGAGGTTTAGCCGTGCTTATGGGTGATCCCACTGGTGAGGCGGAGATGGGGTGAGACCATTGAGCAGTGTGGAGGGGTGAATGGTACTCTTAGCAATGTTTGGGAGCAGAGGGGAGCTTTGTTTCACAGGTTTGTACACGGTCCTCAGGCCCCACCAACTTTGCTGTCTGGTTTTTTTTCTTTTAAATAAATGTTTTTATTTATTTTGGGCTGTGTTGGGTCTTCGTTGCTGCGCGCGGGCTTTCTCTTGTGGCGAGCGGGGGCTGCTCTTCGTTGTGGCGCGCGGGCTTCTCACTGCGGTGGCTTCTCTTGTTGCGGGGCACGGGCTCTAGGCGCGCGGGCTTCAGTAGTCGCGGCTCACAGGCTCCAGAGCGCAGGCTCAGTATTTGTGGCGCACGGGCTTAGTTGCTCCGCGGCATGTGGCAACTTCCCAGACCAGGGCTGGAACCCATGTCCCCTGCATTGGCAGGCGGATTCTTAACCACTGAGCCACAGGGAAGCCCCTCATAAATCAGGTTTCTTAAGAATCATTGTACAACATGGGGAATATAGCCAATATTTTTTTAGTAACTGTAAATGGAAAGTAAGCTTTACAAATTGTATATAAAAAAATAGCCTAGCTTAATGATTAAAAAAAAAGAAGAAGAATCATTCAGTGGCTTGGCCCCGGCGTTTCACCTGTCCAAAGGGCTTGCGGGTGCCGCTGTCTGTTTTTGCTTCCTCTTGGGGACTTCGGGCCTGAGTCCCACCACCATCTCCTCCAACCAGATGAAAGCTTGGGCGCCCAGGGAGGAAAAGCCTGGCTTGGGAAGACCCTGGCAGGCTTCGGGACTGCTTGATGGAGGGGAACCAGGTGTGCAGAATGGTGAGATAATAATAGTAATACTGGGAATTCGCTGGTGGTCCAGTGGTTAGGACTCCCCGCTTTCACTGTTGTGGCCTGGGTTCGATCCCTGGTCCGGGAAATACAATCCTGGAAGCCACGTGGTGTGGCCAAAAAAAAAAAAAAAAGTAATACTGCTGATATTACCATTCATAATAGGAGTAGTGTGAGTTAATAATAAAATAACGGTAAATAGTGATTATAGTAACAAAATAGGGAATAAGAGCCTGAGCAACAAACAATATCAGTATCAGTAATAATAACTATATTTACGGGAATGTTAGTCATTTAAAAGAGTCTTACCAGATGACAGGCTTGGGCTAAGGTTGTTTGCATCCATCATGTCACTTAATTTTCCATATAAATTCTCAGATGGGATGATTGGGAGAACGCAGGCTCAGAACAGTAAAGTAATTTAACCCACAGCAAGTATATATTTACTATGTGCCAGATACTGGTTTAAATGCTGTGCTTGGATTAACATATTTAATCTACACAACCATCCTATGAGTTAAGTATTAATCATCTGCTTTTTATAAAGATGAGGAAAACAGGCCCAGAGAGGTTGAGTAACTTGCCTCGGGTCACCCAGCTAATAAGCAACGGAGTCCAAATTGGAACCCAGGCAGACCGGCCTTATAGAGCATGAAAAGAGGGCTGTAACTTTTCCCTCAGCTTAACTCAACCTTAGATAGACTTGTTCCTGCCTCTAAAGCACTGTCCTCCCTCTCACCCTGGTCCCTTACAGAATCCAGATGGCCTAACCACAGATGCCCTGGACCTCCTGTTTCTTAGATCATTTACTTTAGAAAACATGTCATTGTAAATTCTTTGTCTGCTCTTTTGAGATGTATATAAATCTGTTTAAAAGCCTCTTGCCAGTTTTACAACGCAGGAAATGTATTTCACAAGGACCTGGGAGCTATCTCTTTGAAACATAAACATCAAAGGAGATAGCACCTCTATCTCCCAGTTTCCCTAGAAGCCTGACTTCAGTGGGGACCTTTCTCCAAGTTGTGAAACTACCCCTTGTCCAGAAGATGCAGGAAAGTTCCCTTTTCCTTCGGGTGAAGCCAATTCGCAAACAGATGACCTACTACCCTCAACCCCCACCCCAGTTCTTTTTTTTTTTTTTTTTTTTAATTTAATTAATTTATTTTTGGCTGCGTTGAGTCTTCGTCGCTGCGCGTGGGCTTTCTCGTTGTGGCGAGCAGGGGCTACTCTTCATTGCGGTGCACCGGCTTCTCATTATGGTGGCTTCTCTTGCTGCGGAGCACGGGCTCTAGGTGCTCGGGCGTCAGCAGCTGTGGCTCACAGGCTCCAGAGCGCAGGCTCAGCAGCCGTGGCTCATGGACTTAGCTGCTCCGCGGCATATGGTATCCTCCCAGACCAGGGCTCGAACCCGTGTCCCCTGTATTGGCAGGCGAACTCTTAACCATTGCGCCACCAGGGAAGCCCCCCACCCCAGTTCTTAAAAACCCAACTGCCTTGTGTTTCAGCTGAGTTGAGTTCAGACTGAGTTCTGGCCTCTGTCTCTTTTTGGAATACTTTGAATGAAGACTTCTTGCCTGTCCAACTTGTCCCGTGCAGTTTTTGCTTTGACAAGCAGGACCTGCTAACCAGCGTGTTAACACTCTTTACAGGTAACTCTGAGTCTGTTTTTTGCCCTCTTGGTGGTATAAGTCAGAGGACTCCTGGGTTTCTGAGGGTGTTGAGGCTGGAAATCCTCCTTTTATCACCTGTCACTCCGTGCGGGTGTTTTCTCATCTTTGAAGGAAGTGCCAAAGTGGGGAAGCAGGTGATGAAGGATGATATTTTTTGGAAAGTAAAATCAGCTCTTACACAGATACAAGATGAACATGTGTCAAAGATTTCATTTCACTCATTTATGAATGTGGGGACCCATACAATGTTACAGCCAGTTCAAAGGAGAATTCCAAGAACACACGCAGGTAGGAGATCAGGAATGCTGAAATAAATTTATGAGCGGATGTTGAACCGGTCAATAACCAGGGGGAAATAATCAACTTGTATTCCACCAGGCAGGAATCTTTTGCATTGCTCTCAGTTTATCATCGGTTTAGTATTACTATCATAGTTTAAGACAGTGAAAGGTGGAGCTAACCCAGAAAGGTGTGCTAGACAGGACACCCAGTAATCCCTTCTGCCCATTAGAAAGGCTTTTACCTCTGGAAGCCCCCGGTGTGTTGTGAAGGCCCCGACACAGTCTGTCCTGACACGGAGCCCTGTGAGTTGGGGTAGGGCATTTTGCAAGCACAGATGAGGGACAGAGGAAACATGCCTTTCAGGTGTGGGTCCCATATTGCTGCTGGTACCCCTCTCACTTCCACATCCATGTAACCGCCTAATGTCCATTTCAGCGACTATGTTAGTTTCCTTGGGCTGCGGTAGCAAAGTATCACAAATGGGTGGCTTAAGACATCAGAAATTTATTGACTCATCGTTCGGGAGGCCGGAAGTCCAAAATCAAGGTGTTGGTAGGGCCATACTCCCTTCAAAGCCTCTAGGGGAGAACCCTGTCTTGCCTCTTCCAGCTTCTGGTAGCCCCAGGCGTTCCTTGGCTTCTTCTTCAATCTCCAGTCTCCGCCTCCTTCTTCACATGGGAGCTCTCCCTGTCTGTGTCCAAATTTCCCTCTTTTCTGAGGTCATATTAGATATTAGTCATCTTAACTTGATAAAATCTGCAAAGACCTTCTTGCCAAATAAGGTCACATTCATAGGTCCTGGGGGGTTGGGACTTCAACATACCTTTTTTGAGGGGGCCACAGTTTCCCTCATAACAAAGACACAGTGTAGAATAGAGATTCAGAGGCCAGACTTGTGTCAGACATGTTTAAATCTCAGCTGTGTAACTACTCTATACCTTGTTTTATTCTGAGTGAAACTGAGCTGGGAAATTCTCTCGAAGTCCCAGTTTCCTTATCTCTTAAATGGGGATAATAGTTCCTGCCTTTAAGACTGTTGTGAGACTTGAACTTGATAATGTAAGTCAAGTACAGTGCCTGGCATATAGTAAGTGCTCAGAATATAGGGAACCAGCAAGATAGTACAGTTAATTCAAAAGCTTATAGATGAGATGAAGTATATTTAGTCATCAAAAGAAAGAATGCTGGGGCTTCCCTGGTGGCACAGTGGTTGCGCGTCCGCCTGCCGATGCAGGGGAACCGGGTTCGCGCCCCGGTCTGGGAGGATCCCACATGCCGCGGAGCGGCTGGGCCCGTGAGCCATGGCCAGTGAGCCTGCGCGTCCGGAGCCTGTGCTCCGCAGCGGGAGAGGCCACAACAGAGGGAGGCCCGCATACCACAAAGAAAAAAAAAAAAAAAAAAAAAAAGAATGCTGAAAGAAGATTGAAAACTGAGATTCAGAATGAATTCTTGTCTCACAGGGTGATAAAACCTTTATTTCTGGGGCTTTATTGTTTACTGGGCAGAAATGATTCCATCAGAAAGCATTTGCCTCTTTACCAGACAAAAACCATTTGCAACTTACCAATCTTCTTATCATTTGCAAAGTTAATATCTAAACTTTATAGAGTTTGGGCCCTAATCAATAATAAATAGTAAGACATATTCCTGTTACCCCCAGAGAATCAGATAATCCCTGAGTGGGTCTGTTATATGTGGTTCCCCTTTTATTTTATTTCTAAGTTTTAGATCATCATGGCCTAACAGAAGTATATTGCAAAACATTTAAATTACATATGTAATTAACATTTTTCTAGTGTTCACATCAAGCAGGTAAAAAGAGAAGAAGCAATGAATTTTAATAATATATTTTAATGCAAGTATTATCATTTAAATATATAGTCAGTATGAAAGCATTATTCATGAGATATTTTGGGGGGAGTTGTACTAAGTCTTTGGAGTCCCATGTGTATTTTTTGCTTATATTACATCTCAGGTCACACTAGTCATGTCTCAAGTGCTCAATATCTAAAGCTTTAGAACTTTGTATAAATGGAAATATACTGTATACTGTACTCTTTTGTGTAAGGCTTCTTTCACTCAACGGAATGCAGTGGGGTTTTTTGATAAACTTATTTATTTATTTATTATTTAATTTTGGCTGCATTGGGTCTTTGTTGGTGCGCACGGGCTTTCTCTAGTTGCTGCGTGTGGGGGCTACTCTTTGTTGCGGTGCACGGGGTTCTCATTGCGGTGGCTTCTCTTGTTGTGGAGCACGGACTCTAGGCGCCGGCTTCTGTAGTTGTGGCTCGTGGGCTCTAGAGCGCAGGCTCAGTAGTTGTGGTGCACAAGCTTAGTTGCTTCGCGGCATGTGGGATCTTCCTGGACCAGGGCTCGAACCCGTGTCCCCTGCATTGGCAGGAGGATTCTTAACCACTTCGCCACCAGGGAAGTCCTGGAATGTGGTATTATCCCAGTTTGTTTATTCATTCTTGTATTGATGGACACCTGTTTCCAGTTTGGGGCTATCATGAATAAAGCTGGTATGACTATTCTTGTATACTTGTTTTTATGAACATAGGCTTCATTGCATAAATACTAGGAGTGGAATTGCTATGTCAAAGAATGGGGGAATATTTAGTTTAATAAGAAACTAGCAGACCCTTTTCAAAATTGGTTATCCTATTTCACTGTCCTACACTATTTTACTAAAATTAGAATTCCTGTTACTCTGTGTTGTCATCAGCATATTGTGTTGTCAGTAGGTCTTTCTTTTTTAAGTTTTATTTATTTATTTATTAGAATTTTTAAAATTAATTAATTTATTTTTGGCTGCGTTGGGTCTTCGTTGCTGCGAGCAGACTTTCTCTAGTTGTGGCGAGTGGGGGCTACTCTTCCTTGCGATGCATGGGCTTCTCATTGCAGTGGCTTCTCTTGTTGCGGAGCACGGGCTCTAGGCACGCGGGCTTCAGTAGTTGTGGCACGTGGGCTCAGTAGTTGTGGCTCGCAGGCTCTAGAGCACAGGCTCAGTACTTGTGGCGCACAGGCTTAGTTGCTCTGCGGCATGTGGGATCTTCCTGGACCAGGGCTCGAACCTGTGTCCCCTGCATTGGCAGGCAAATTCTTAACCACTGCGCCAGCAGGGAAGTCCCAGTAGGTCTTTTAAATTTTATCCATTCTGGTAGGTGTGTTGTGGTACCTAATTGTGGTTTTAATATGCATTTCCCTGAAGTCTAATCTTTTTTGTTTTGTCTTTTTTTTTTTTTGGCCGTGCTCCACGGCCTGCGGGACCACGGCCTGCGGGACCTTAGTTCCCTGACCAGGGATGGAACTCACGCCCCCTGCAGTGGAAGCATGGAGTCTTAACTACTGGACCACCAGGGAAGTCCCTAATCATTCAGAGTAATTTTTCACTAGTGTGGTATCCAGTGGGATAATGGGAGGAGCTTTGTGGAGCGTTGAGAAGGGATGAAATAGGAAAGCAGGTAAGTATATGGACCCAAAAAGTCTAGGCTGATTTCTAGGCAGAATTAAGGGCTCACTGGAGGTTATATACCACACATTTAAAGTCAGACTTTTCAGCAGGGTTGTGTGAGTTTCCTCCAGTGTCAGAGGGAAATCAAAATGGAGTTGGTATTGCTAAGAGAGCTCTCTGGAGCCAGGAGGACGTTAAGGAAGTGTGACTTATGCACATCTCAGCCTGGGTGAAATCTGATCTTTTGATCAGATCACCTGCCAGAAACTCAAGATACTTATCAGACCCTACCCTAAAATGACTCGTGACAGCTTATCTACTTATTGGACTCCTACCCTAAAACAACACCTTGTGATTCCTTAAGGACAAATATTTTCTGACTGTCATTAGAGTCCATCACAGTTCTCACCAGGCAGCTTTGTGTGTGTGTGTGTGTGTGTGTGTGTGTGTGTGTGTGTGTGTGTGTGGTACGCGGGCCTCTCACTGCTGTGGCCTCTCCCGTTGCGGAGCACAGGCTCCGGACGCGCAGGCTCAGCGGTCATGGCTCTCGGGCCCAGCCGCAGCGTGTGGGATCTTCCCGGACCGGGGCACGAACCCGTGTCTCCTGCATCGGCAGGCGGACTCTCAACCACTGCGCCACCAGGGAAGCCCAACTTTTTTAAAAAATTAATTAATTAATTAATTAATTTCCTTTTGGCTGTGTTGGGTCTTCACTGCTGCGCACGGGCTTTCTCTAGCTGCGGCGAGCGGGGGCTGCTCTTCTTGCGGTGCGTGGGCTTCTAATTGCGGTGGCTTCTCTTGTTGCGGAACAGGGGCTCTAGGTGTGCGGGCTTAGTAATTGTGGCTCGCGGGCTCAGCAGTTGTGGCTCATGGGCTCCAGAGCTCAGTCTCAGTAGTGGCACCGGGGCTTAGTTGCTCCGCAGCATGTGGGATCTTCCCGGACCAGGGCTCGAACCCGTGTCCCTTGCATTGGCAGGCAGGTTCTCAACCACTGCACCACCAGGGAAGTCCCTCACCAGGCAACTTTCAACAGCCTCGTGGCTTTTTGTCTTTATGAGCCCCTGACTTCTTCTCTTCCTTGGAACGCTCTTTTGGGGTTACCTGAATCTGTGTCTCCCAAATTGCCATTCTTAAGACCCTCGATAAACTCTTTTCTTATTTGCAGCCTCCTGCATTCTTTTTTTTTTTTGGTTGACACCAGCTCTGGTCACTTATATCACTCTGGTACAAGCATTGAGTGTGTAGAAAGTTGGAGACTGGCAGATTGCCTTTCTAATAGGACAAAGCCAGGGACTTGAGAGTATATTGCAAAGAGTGTGATTACAATGATGAAGAGTGGAATTTAAGGTTGGAAGTTGGAAGGACCTGAGTGATATGACAGAAAATTCATTCATTTATTCATTTGTTCAACACATTTTCATTTAATACTTACTGTGGGTCAGACATCATGCTGAGTGATGGGGATACGGCTTTGAACAAGAAGTCATGGTTTATCTGGAAAAGAATATATATATGTGTGTATATGAATCACTTTGCTGCACACCTGAAACTATCACAACACTGTAAATCAACTATGCTTCAATTTAAGAAAAAGAATGCCAGAATAAATCCAAACGTGTGTGTGTGTGTATATATATATATTATATACAAATAAATAAAATATATATCATACATTAAAATATATATATATAAGGGTATTCCCTGGTGGTCCAGTGGTTAGGGCTCTGCGCTCTCACTGCCGAGTGCCCAGGTTCGATTACTGATCGGGGAACTAGGATCCCACAAGCCACATGGCTCGGCCAAAAAAAAAAAAAAAAAAAAAGTCATGGTTCTTGCCCCTGTAAGGAGGCAATATGGTTGAGTGGTTAAGAGCTTGGATTCTGGAACCACACTGCTTGCATTCAAATCTTGGTCCTGCCAGCTATCATCAGGATAACTTGGGCAAGTTATTCAACTTCTCTGTGCCTCAGTTTCTCCATCTTTAAAACAGAAGTGAGTTAGAAATAAGGACATACTCAAAGAATGATACGGGTGTGTCAGAAGGACACAGGAAGACATCTTAAAGAGGCTTACTATGACCAAATCTGGAACAAGTTGAACCTCAGATTAAATAATAATAGTAAAGGATTATAACCCATTGAATAAAACAAGAATCCGTGACTACAAACTGATAGAAAATCAATGAAAATCAATAAAAAGGAGAGAAAGCGTATTCTTAGAGTAAAAAATTAATGGATGATGTAGAAGGAATGATGGAATCCAAACATCACCATTTGGCAACCTTTATAATGATAATTAATTCAGGCAAGATTCAGTCGTAGATGCTGTGATATTGTGATTTATAATAAGAAACGTATTTGGTCTTCATCCTGGTTTCTGGCACAGGGCTCCTAAAGCCCTTGGAAATTTCCTAAGTGATGAGAGTGATAAAGGTGTCTTGATACTCATAACAAACCCCTTTCAACCACACCTGAGTTTATGCTTATGAGGTGACTTTTGGAAAACACCTAAGGATGGGGGATGGTTGCCTGGGGGATCAACCCTGTAATTAGAGGGTTGGAATTTTCAGCCACCCCCCAAGCCCCACCTCCCAGGAGGGGAGAGGGGCTGGAGGTTGAAATCAATCACCAGTGGCCAATGATTTAATCAATGGTGTCTATGTAATGAAGCCTCCACCAAAATCCCCAAAAAGATGGCGTTCAGAGAGCTTCTGGGTTGGTGAACACATGGAGGTACTGGGAGGGTGGCACATCTGGAAGCTCCCCACTCCCTCCCGGTACGTTGCCCTGTGCATCTCCTCCATCTAGCTGTTTCTGAGTTACATCTTTTTGTAATAAACCGGTAATCCAGTAAGTAAAATGTCTCTCTGAGTTCTTGGAATTGCTCAAGCAAATTAATCAACAGAGCGGGTTGTGGGAACCTCTGAGCTATAGCCGGTCCGTCAGAAGCACAGGCGACAAACTGGACTCGTGATTGGCATCTGCAGGTGGGGGGCAGGGGTAGCACTGTGCCTATAACCTGTGGAATCTGACGCTACCTCCCAGTAGATAGTGTCAGAATTAAGTTAATTGCTTGGTGGTGTTGGAGGGAACATACATCCATACAAGTTAAAACTAGTGGGTTCAAGTTTGAGGAGTAACAGGGTATTTCCCTGGTCACAAATTATCTCCCCACAAGATAGTTATTAATTACACAGGGGGAAATAGTGACAAAAATAGGAAAAACCTGGCAGCCACCGCTTTCACTAAGTGATCAAAGTTAACATCAGTAGTAAGGGGGCAAACAGAATCACGGGCCTCTTGATATGATGCACTGAGAAAGGACACAGCATCGCTTCCGTGGTCTTTGGCAAAATGTGCACAATCTGAATCTAATCATGTGGAAACATCAGCTAAGCCCAAACGGAGGGACATTCTACAGAGTAACCGGCCTCTGCTCTGCAAAAATATCGCTGTCATGGAACACAAAGAATGATGGAGGCTCTGTTACAGAAGAAAGGAGATTTAAAGAGACTTGGAAACTGAATGCACTGCATGAACAAGGATTTTCTTTTGCTACAAGAGACGTTACTTAAGCAGTTGACAAAAATCTCAAGAAGGTCCAGAAACTAGACAATTTATGTTTGATGTTAATTTCCTGATTTACATAAATGTACAGTGATTATGGAAGAGAATGTTTTTGTTCTTAGGAAATACACACTGATGTGTAATTTAGAGGGAGAGTGGTCACCTGCCTGCCTCTTACTCTCAGACTGTTCAGGAGAGAAAAAATATTTCTGTAGAGATAGAAAAAAGTGTGGTAAAATGTTAACTTTGGGGAACCTGGTTGAAGGGTATATAGGAATTCTTTGTGTCATTTTTGCAACTTCTCGATAAGACTGAAATTATGTCAAACACTTCAAAAAGAAAAATAACAGAAACTAGTAATATTATACTAGGCTAAAAGTAAATGAATAATAACATACCTGCCTCATAGAATAGTTGTGAGGATTAAAAGGAGCATATATATCTAGATCTATATCTCTCTCTCAGGACAGTACCTAATTTTTTATTTTTAATTTTGTGCTTTTGTGGTGTTTATAATCTGAAAACAAAACTAGACAAGAATGGGGGGAGAATTGCACCATCAGACAACACATGTCGGTCTGGGAATGCCAGGTGCAGCAGAGCACTGACCATTGGTCTTGTGCTCATCTTTCCAGTAACTATTGCATCCTAGCCAAAAACATTCTTTATTATATTAAGATAATGCCATTTTGGAGAGTCTCAAAGATGATATACTAAGGGAAAGACGACAAAAGAGTGCACTCTGTATGATTCCATTTATATGAATTTCAGGAAGAAGCAAAACTAGCCTCAAAGTAGTGCTTACATCTGTGGCAAGGGTGTGGGTGGTGCACAGTCTTGACCGTGAAAAGATACGAGGGAGTCGTCTGGGGTGTAATAAATACTTTATATCTTGACTCATGAAGTCATTACTCAGGTGAATATAAATATAAATAATGTGTAGGAAATTTATATAACTTTACACTTGATTCATGTACTTCGTTGTATGTCTGTTGCTCTTCAGTAAACATTTTTTAAAATAAAAAAAATGAGCTAATCTCTATAAAACAGGTAAGACGGTACCTGACATCTAGGAAGTACTCACTGAACGTTATTATTTCTTGTATGATTATGTCTCTGATACCTTGCAAAGAGTAGATATTTGCCAGATAAATGCTTGCTCAGTTTTTTTTTTTAACATCTTTATTTGAGTATAACTGTTTTACAATAGTGTGTTAGTTTCTGCTTTACAACAAAGTGAATCAGTTATACATATACATATGTTCCCATATCTCTTCCCTCTTGCGTCTCCCTCCCTCCCACCCTCCCTATCCCACCCCTCTCATGGTCACAAAGCACAGAGGTGATCTCCCTGTGCTATGCGGCAGCTTCCCACTAGCTATCTAATTTACATTTGGTAGTTTTACATTTGGTAGTGTGTATATGTCCCTGCCACTCTCTCACTTTGTCACAGCTTACCCTCAGTTTTTAAAAGCAACCATTGTTTCTATGTGCCAAGCACCATGGGAAGCACTTTCCAGGCACAGCTGAATATTCAGAGCAGTTTTTCTTGTAAAAGAGTATTAGCATTTTGTTTTCCAACTTTTATTATGAAAAATTTCACACCTACAGACAGGTTGGAAAGATCATCCATTTGCCCACCACTTATTTTTTATTTTATTTTATTTTTTTATTGAAGAATAGTTGATTTACAATGTTGTGTTAGTTTCAGGTATACAGCAGAATGATTCAGTTTTTTTTAATATATATATATATATTTTTCAGATCCTCTTACCTTATAGATTACTACAAAATATTGAGTATCGTTCCCTGTGCTATACAGTGGGTCCTTGTTGGTTATCTATTTTATATATAGTAGTGTGTATATGTTAATCCCAAACTCCTAATTTATCCCTCTTTCCCCCCACTTTCCCCTTTGGTAACCATAAGTTTGTTGTCTATGTCTGTGAGTCTATTTCTGTTTAGTAAATAAGTTCATTTGTATCATTTTTTCAGATTCCACATATAAGCCATATCATATGATATTTGTCTTTCTCTGTCTGACTTGCTTCACTCGGTTATGATAATCTCTAGGTCCATCCATGTTGCTGCAAATGGCATTATTTCATTCTTTTTTATGGCTGAGTAATATTCCAGTGTGCTTGTTTGTGTGTGTGTGTGTGTGTGTATCACATCGTTTTTTTTAATTGTTCACTTTATTTATTTACTTATTTTTTAAATTTAATTTTATGTATTTATTTTTGGCTGTGTTGAGTCTTTGTTGCTGCGCACAGGCTTTCTCTAGTTGCGGTGAGCGGGGGCTACTCTTCGTTGCAGTGCGTGGGCTTCTCACTGCGATGGCTTCTCTTGTTGCAGAGCACAGGCTCTAGGCGTGCGGGCTTCAGTAGTTGTGGCACGTGGGCTCAGTAGTTGTGGCTCACGGGCTCTAGAGTGCAGGCTCAGTAGTTGTGGCGCATGGGCTTTGTTGCTTTGCGGCATGTGGGATCTTCCTGGACCAGGGCTCGAACCCATGTCCCCTGCATTGGCAGGCGGATTCTTAACCACTGCGCCACCAGGGAAGTCCCTATCATATCTTCTTTATCCATTTGTCTGTCAATGGACATTTTTCCCTCCACTTAGATTCAAAAAGTTTTAACTTTTATTTATTTATTTTTAACATCTTTATTAGAGTATAATTGCTTTACAATGGTGTGTCAGTTTCTGCTTTATAACAAAGTGAATCAGTTATACATATACATATTAGTTTTAACTTTTTGTGAGGCCCACTTATGGTACTCCATTTAACAGGTGCAAACACTGGGGTACAAACAAGATTAAGTTGCTTCCTCAGGGTTTCCCAGAATTAGGATTTGGACCCAGGGAGTCTGACCCTAGAGGGTGCCCCCCAAAACAACTTGTTCTCATGTTAGGTTTTGGGGGACACAGATCGTAAAGCCGTGCCCTAACATCTACATTTCACCATTTAGTGCTGCGCGGTTCAATAGGTGGCCGCCAGCCACATGTGGCTGCATACATTTAAATTTAAATCATTAAAATTAAATAAAATTTAAAATAGTTCCTCAGTGCTCCTCGAGTGCTCAAATAACCATATGTGGCCATTGTATGAACAGTTTCAGACATAAAGTTTTCCACTATTACAGCTGTCCATGGAAATAATCAATAAACAATCTATAATGGGAATAGAAAATAGTTTTTATTTGAGCCAAACTGAGGACGACTATAGCCCAGGAGACACAGATTCAAGAAGCACTTGAATTCTGTTTCACTGGACTACAAAATGCGGGAGGCTCATAAAAGCAAAAACCACAAAATTACATAAATTTTTTGTCAAGACTCAGGACTGGAGCTGGCAAGAAGTAATGGTGCTTTTTAAGCAAGGATTGGTTGGGGTCAAAAATGGTTGCTTAGTTACAAGGGGACATCTTGAGACCATAAAGGTACAGCTGGCAGCTAGCAGATACTGTTTTGAGAACGGCTGGTGGTGTCCTTGAGTCTGATACAGTTCAGAAAATTCAAGTTCTCTGTGTTGCAGGAACATGTCTGAAATCACATCCACGATGGCCAACTGGCTCCATTTTGAATGCCTGAACCACAGTTACTCCATTTTGATTTTTAAATGCATTCTTTTCTTTCATGGTTAAAGCAGATGTACAATGGATCTTTGATAGGCCACAAAACGGGCTGTTCTAATTAGCATAATTTAAGTTAGGTTAGGAATTCCCTGGTGGTCCAGTGGTTAGGACTCTGTGCTTTCACTCTCGACGTCCCAGGTTTGATCCCTGGTCGGGGGACTAAGATCCCACAAGCCACACAAGTGTGGCCAAAAAAAAAAAAAAAAAAAAAAAAAAAAAAGTTTAAGTTAGGTCATGTATAAGCCAGAATGACTTCCCCATACTTCAATATGTGAAAATTTCTCCCATCACAGCACTGGACTCTAGTGGGTAAAATGGAAAAGACCTATAATTTCAATCCACATGGCGGTGGTGATGTTGGTGAGCATTGGGGTCAGGTTAGAGGGTGTGTCAGCAACAGACTGGGAAAAAATTTAACCAGCTGGGTGTTTCCTCCCCTCACTTTTATCTTTAATCTTTTTAAATTTTTATTTATTTATTTATTTTTTTATTGTGGTACGCGGGCCTTCCTCTGTTGTGGCCTCTCCCGTCGCGGAGCACAGGCTCCGGACGCGCAGGCTCAGCGGCCATGGCTCACGGGCCCAGCCGCTCCGCGGCATGTGGGATCCTCCCAGACCGGGGCGCGAACCCGGTTCCCCTGCATCGGCAGGCGGACGTGCAACCACTGCGCCACCAGGGAAGCCCTTTAATCTTTTTTTTAAAGGCTTTTCATCTGCCCCCATATGCCTGTTATTCTTTCCTACTCTCTACCCTCCCTCTGACCTATCATCAGCATAAATTCAGTTGTTAGTCTACTGTAATCCTAATTGCTTTGATCCATATCATGATGAACTTTCCAGTGGGCTGAGTCAGAATTCTTTTTATGCTGGAACCAGTGTCTCTCCTTGTCTTGCTTTAGATTAGGTAAATCCACTTACAGGAAAAAGCTGAATATGGAATTCAGTGTGGAAAGATCTAAGTTCATATTCTATATTTATTACCTACGTGGGTTTGGGCAGGTGAGTTCACCTCTGTGAGTCACCGTCTCTCATTTGTAAAATGAACATCATCTCATGTGCTTCCTAGTGGGAGCGTGAGAATGACGAAGATTAGGTCTGTAAGAGCCCTAGCCAGGTGGAGCGTTTAGTAATTGGTAGCTGCTATTTGCAGACACTTTGTTTTCTGCTTTCTCCACCGGTAATTCTTCAAGGCAATACATACCTTGTGTGGCACAGAATGCCACATACAGAAGCAATATCTGGGGTTTCAAGCCAATGGATTAGAAATCTACAAGACAGGAGTTTACAAGCACTATCAGGTATCACGGCCGTGGATTGAAACACAAATTGGGATTTGTGGGCTTTCTTTTCTGCCTTGTTAGCTTATATGAAAAATCTGACAATGCCACTTCAGTGAAAACACAGTTAAATGTGTTTAAGAAAAAATCTGATAGAATGTGCTCTTGAGTATAATTAAAGAATATCTAGAATATCCCAGTCCCCCCTTTTGAAAAAATAATTGTTGAGCCCTTGCAAAGCAATCTCTAGATTCTCCCCTGTCCAACAGAACCTCCTGTGACCATGGAAATGGCCTGTAGTCTATGCTGTGCCGTGTGGTAACCGAGCTCATGAGTGCATGTTTAAAGGTGGTTAGTGTGAGAAAGTGAAGTTTCAATTTTGTTTAATTTGAATTAAATTTAACCAGCCACGTGTGGCTTGTGGCATCCATGTTGGACAGCAAAGCTCTTGATCAACAGACTGAGTGTTGGTGAACATGGAATGCTGCTTCTTATAATTGAGTTTGATGAACAAACAGTGGTTCCTGGTTTGGGATCTAAGCATTGACATAATTTCTCCAAGTCTGTTCTGGGGGACTAGTCTCTGCTTTTCCGAATCAGCCCGGTCATGGACTGGCCATTTAGTTTCTCTGAGCCTTGGTTACCCAGTGTGTCAAATGAGGGATAATCATATTCCTTTTGCAAGGTGTTGTGAAGTCAGGCTGAAATTCTAAACCAGCTCCACCTTTTCCTGGCTATGTGACCTTGGGCAAATTACTTAACCTTTCTTGGCTTCAGTTTCATTAACTTTAAGATGGGAATGAAGTTACCTTCCTCATAAGATAGTTGTGAGGATTAAGCAGTATCTATAAAGTACTTAGAACGGTGCCTGGGGCATGATACAACCTATATATGTGTTTGCTCTTGTACTATGCTTGTGAAAGGACTGGACAAAAATAGTAAGTCAGGAAATCAATTTAGTAAGTCTCCACCAGTGCTTTTGAGGTCTGTTTCTTTACTGTGTCTCTTGGAATTTATTTTCCTGTGTTATGTTAACAATTTATAAAACCATATTTGATATTACCTTTTTAAAAAATTGAAGTTGATTCACAAAACGGTTCAGGTATACATTCTTTTTTAAAAAAATTTTTTATTGAAGTATAGTTGATTTACAATGTTGTGCCAGTCTCTACTGTACAGCAGAGTGACTCAGTTATACACATACATACATTCTTTACTTAAAAATTTTGTTCATTTTATTTATTTTTGGCTGCGTTGGGTCTTCGTTGCTGCGTGCAGGCTTTCTCTAGTTGCGGCGAGCGGGGGCTACTCTTCGTTGCAGTGAGCGGACTTCTCGTTGTCGTGGCCTCTCCTGTTGCGGAGCACGGGCTTTAGGCACGTGGGCTTCAGTAGTTGTGGCACGCGGGCTCAGTAGTTGTGGCTCGCGGGCTCTAGAGTGCAGGCTCAGTAGTTGTGGCGGACACGCTTAGTTACTCCGCGGCAGGTGGGATCTTCCCGGACCAGGACTTGAACCCGCGTCCCCTACATTGGCAGGCGGATTCTTAACCACTGCTCCACCAGGGAAGTCCATGTGAGTCTATTTCTGTTTTGTAAAGAAGCTCATTTGTATTATTTTTTAGATAACACATATAAGTGATATCATATGTTTGCCTTTCTCTGTCTGACTTACTTCACTTAGTATGATAATCTCTAGGTCCATCCGCTATTATCTTTTAAAAATTTATTTTATTGAAGTATAGTAGATTTCTCTGCTATTATCTTTTTAAGCAAGGATATGTTTTGTTTCATGACGCTTCTTTCTCTGGAAAGATCTCAGAGTTACAGAAAAGTTGCAAGTACTGTACAAAGAAATTATTTTTCCTAAGCCATGTAATAATGAGTTGCCAATATTATGCCCTGTCACCTACAGATGTTTAGTGTGTTTCCTACAAACAGGACTGTCTCCTACATAACCAAAGTACAACCTCAAAAATAAAAAGTATTAGCATTAAAAAATTACTACCATCTAATCCTCATGCTCCATTCAAGTGTCACCAGTTGTCCCGATAACGGCTTTCACAGCAAAGTTTCCAATTTCCAAAATGCATTGCATTTTGTTGTCATGTCTCTTTTGCTTCCTTTAGTCTGGAAAAATTCTTCATTCTTTCCTTGACCTTCGTGACTCTTGTGAACATTACAGCCCAGTTCTGGGGCAGGATGTCCATGGATTTGATATCTTCTCATGATCAGATTCTGGTCGTGTATCTTTGGCAGGAGGGTCACAAAAGTGGTGTTAGGATCTTACATCCCATCAGGATGCTCTCATTAAGGTGGTATCTTTCAGGCTCCTCCGCTGTAAAGTTACTCTTTTCCCCTTTGTGATTAATGTGTTTTCTGGGGAGGTCTTTTGGGGTCATGTAAATACCCTATTCCTTGTCAGACTTTTGATTTATTCATTTATTTAGTCATATCAGGATAGACTCATAGCGTATTTATTACCTACGTGGGTTTGGGCAGGTGAGTTCACCTCTGTGAGTCACCGTCTCTCATTTGTAAAATGAACATCATCTCATGTGCTTCCTAGTGGGAGCGTGAGAATGACGAAGATTAGGTCTGTAAGAGCCCTAGCCAGGTGAAGCGTTTAGTAATTGGTAGCTGCTGCTATTTGCAGACACTTTGTTTTCTGCTTTCTCCACCGGTAATTCTTCAAGGCAATACATACCTTGTGTGGCACAGAATGCCACATACAGAAGCAATATCTGGGGTTTCAAGCCAATGGATTAGAAATCTACAAGACAGGAGTTTACAAGCACTATCAGGTATCACGGCCGTGGATTGAAACACAAATTGGGATTTGTGGGCTTTCTTTTCTGCCTTGTTAGCTTATATGAAAAATCTGACAATGCCACTTCAGTGAAAACACAGTTAAATGTGTTTAAGAAAAAATCTGATAGAATGTGCTCTTGAGTATAATTAAAGAATATCTAGAATATCCCAGTCCCCCCTTTTGAAAAAATAATTGTTGAGCCCTTGCAAAGCAATCTCTAGATTCTCCCCTGTCCAACAGAACCTCCTGTGACCATGGAAATGGCCTGTAGTCTATGCTGTGCCGTGTGGTAACCGAGGTCATGAGTGCATGTTTAAAGGTGGTTAGTGTGAGAAAGTGAAGTTTCAATTTTGTTTAATTTGAATTAAATTTAACCAGCCACGTGTGGCTTGTGGCATCCATGTTGGACAGCAAAGCTCTTGATCAACAGACTGAGTGTTGGTGAACATGGAATGCTGCTTCTTATAATTGAGTTTGATGAACAAACAGTGGTTCCTGGTTTGGGATCTAAGCATTGACATAATTTCTCCAAGTCTGTTCTGGGGGACTAGTCTCTGCTTTTCCGAATCAGCCCGGTCATGGACTGGCCATTTAGTTTCTCTGAGCCTTGGTTACCCAGTGTGTCAAATGAGGGATAATCATATTCCTTTTGCAAGGTGTTGTGAAGTCAGGCTGAAATTCTAAACCAGCTCCACCTTTTCCTGGCTATGTGACCTTGGGCAAATTACTTAACCTTTCTTGGCTTCAGTTTCATTAACTTTAAGATGGGAATGAAGTTACCTTCCTCATAAGATAGTTGTGAGGATTAAGCAGTATCTATAAAGTACTTAGAACGGTGCCTGGGGCATGATACAACCTATATATGTGTTTGCTCTTGTACTATGCTTGTGAAAGGACTGGACAAAAATAGTAAGTCAGGAAATCAATTTAGTAAGTCTCCACCAGTGCTTTTGAGGTCTGTTTCTTTACTGTGTCTCTTGGAATTTATTTTCCTGTGTTATGTTAACAATTTATAAAACCATATTTGATATTACCTTTTTAAAAAATTGAAGTTGATTCACAAAACGGTTCAGGTATACATTCTTTTTTAAAAAAATTTTTTATTGAAGTATAGTTGATTTACAATGTTGTGCCAGTCTCTACTGTACAGCAGAGTGACTCAGTTATACACATACATACATTCTTTACTTAAAAATTTTGTTCATTTTATTTATTTTTGGCTGCGTTGGGTCTTCGTTGCTGCGTGCAGGCTTTCTCTAGTTGCGGCGAGCGGGGGCTACTCTTCGTTGCAGTGAGCGGACTTCTCGTTGTCGTGGCCTCTCCTGTTGCGGAGCACGGGCTTTAGGCACGTGGGCTTCAGTAGTTGTGGCACGCGGGCTCAGTAGTTGTGGCTCGCGGGCTCTAGAGTGCAGGCTCAGTAGTTGTGGCGGACACGCTTAGTTACTCCGCGGCAGGTGGGATCTTCCCGGACCAGGACTTGAACCCGCGTCCCCTACATTGGCAGGCGGATTCTTAACCACTGCTCCACCAGGGAAGTCCATGTGAGTCTATTTCTGTTTTGTAAAGAAGCTCATTTGTATTATTTTTTAGATAACACATATAAGTGATATCATATGTTTGCCTTTCTCTGTCTGACTTACTTCACTTAGTATGATAATCTCTAGGTCCATCCGCTATTATCTTTTAAAAATTTATTTTATTGAAGTATAGTAGATTTCTCTGCTATTATCTTTTTAAGCAAGGATATGTTTTGTTTCATGACGCTTCTTTCTCTGGAAAGATCTCAGAGTTACAGAAAAGTTGCAAGTACTGTACAAAGAAATTATTTTTCCTAAGCCATGTAATAATGAGTTGCCAATATTATGCCCTGTCACCTACAGATGTTTAGTGTGTTTCCTACAAACAGGACTGTCTCCTACATAACCAAAGTACAACCTCAAAAATAAAAAGTATTAGCATTAAAAAATTACTACCATCTAATCCTCATGCTCCATTCAAGTGTCACCAGTTGTCCCGATAACGGCTTTCACAGCAAAGTTTCCAATTTCCAAAATGCATTGCATTTTGTTGTCATGTCTCTTTTGCTTCCTTTAGTCTGGAAAAATTCTTCATTCTTTCCTTGACCTTCGTGACTCTTGTGAACATTACAGCCCAGTTCTGGGGCAGGATGTCCATGGATTTGATATCTTCTCATGATCAGATTCTGGTCGTGTATCTTTGGCAGGAGGGTCACAAAAGTGGTGTTAGGATCTTACATCCCATCAGGATGCTCTCATTAAGGTGGTATCTTTCAGGCTCCTCCGCTGTAAAGTTACTCTTTTCCCCTTTGTGATTAATGTGTTTTCTGGGGAGGTCTTTTGGGGTCATGTAAATACCCTATTCCTTGTCAGACTTTTGATTTATTCATTTATTTAGTCATATCAGGATAGACTCATAGCGTCAAGGGATTGTAATCTATTACAGTCATTGTTTATTTTGATGTTCCAGTTTCCAGTTTGACCTGTGGGAGCACTTTCCAGCTGGCTCCTGTGTCATTTTCGCCTGTCCCCATCATTCTTGTTTTGTTTGTTTGTTTTAGGAGAAGTTAAGTGATTTTTAAAAAAAATTTTTATTGGAGTATAGTTGATTTACAACGTTGTGTTAGTTTCAGGTGTACAGCAAAGTGAATCAGTTATACATATACATATATCCACTCTTTTTGAAATTCTTTTCCCATGTAGGCAATTATAGAGTATTGTGTAGAGTTCCCTGTGCTGTACAGTAGGTCCTTATTAGTTATGTTTTTTTATATATCCCATCATTCTTTAAACGTTTTTTTGCTTCCTGGCACAATAAGATGTGCCAGGCTCGCCTAGTACTTGTCTCCTGCATCGGCAGGCGGACTCTCAACCACTGCGCCACCAGGGAAGCCCTATATTCCTTTTTAAAAAAATTTTAACTTAAAACATACAGATATGGGTTCATTTGCCAGTTTTTTGATGAGAAGCCTAGGCTTTTCTTTTCTTTCCTTTTTAAAAAAAATCTTTTGGCCATGCTGTGCGGCATGTGGGATCTTAGTTCCCCCACCAGGGATCGAACCTGCGGCCCCTGCATTGGAAGTGCAGAGTCTTAACCACTGGACCACCAGGGAAGTCTCCTAGGCTTTTTTTTTTATTGAAATATAGTTGATTTACAATGTTGTATTAGTTTAACGTGTACAGCAAAGTGATTCATGTACATATATATATACATTCTTTTATAAATTCTTTTCCATGATAGGTTATTACAAGATATTGAATATAGTTCCCTGTGCTATACAGTAGGTCCTTATTGGTTATCTACTCCATATATAGTAGTGTGTATATTTTAATCCCAAACTTCTAATTTAACCCTCTTCCTCACCCCCCCCTTCCCCTTTGGTAACCACAGGTTTGTTGTCTCTGTCTGTGAGTCTATCTCTGTTTGGTAAATAACTTCATTTGTATCATTTTTTTACATTCCACATGTAAGTGATATCATATGATATTTGTCTTTCTCTGTTTGACTTGCTTCCCTCGGTATGATAAGCTCTAGGTCCATCCATGTTGCTGCAAATGGCATCATTTCATTCTTTTTTATGGCTGAGTAATATTCCATCTGTATTTATTTCTACATCTGTCTCTCTGTAGTGAAAGTCCTGGGTTTACACTGATAACTCCAGTTCCAACCCAGCACTACAGGGCTTATTCTTGTTTTCTCCCTTTACATAATTGTAGCTCATTTCTCCAGCAGTGAGAAATCTGGCTCCCAGTACCCTTAATATAGTTACTTATTTATTCGATCCCCCTGAAAGTAACCAATCTCTTATGGCTGCCACTGCCTGCACCCCTGGCCCCTGGGGTGGAGGCCCTGCTCACCACATTTGGGTCCTGACACCCTATTCTGGGCCCTGTGTCCCCCCTACTCCAACCCCTCTTCCGGACACCTACTTGCTTATGCTCAGGAAGGGAAAGGAAAGGAAGAGATTGATGTGTTTAAAACAGAATAGATTACTGTTTTGCTCTTCCAATTTCTACTTTGAAGCTCCTAGCTATTCTTTCCTTTACTTTTCTGTTCTTTGTTAGAAATGCCAGATTCTGCATAAGTTAAGTGTTCTTTTATTGAACTGGACATAGCTTAAAAATGTTTTCAGTGTAATGCTCACCATAACAGAGGTCACAGAAAGAAGGAAAAGGAGGAGAAAGAGGAAGAAGACGAAAAGCAGGAGAATATAGTTGCCTAAAAAGCAACAGAGAGCTTCCCTGGTGGCACAGCGGTTGAGGGTCCGCCTGCCGATGCGGGGGACACGAGTTCGCGCCCCGGTCCGCGAAGATTCCCACGTGCCGCGGAGCGGCTGGGCCCGTGAGCCATGGCCGCTGAGCCTGCGCGTCCGGAGCCTGTGCCCCGCAACGGGAGAGGCCACAGCGGCGAGAGGCCCGCTTACCGGAAAAAAAAAAAAAAAAGCAACAGAGAGGGAAATAACGTAATCTCATGCCTGTATTTTTTCCAAGGTTTGATCTTTGAGGTCCCTGGTTTGTGCTTGAGAGATGGATTTCAACGTGAGGCAGGGCTCGTTGGGGACGAGGCACGTGTGACAGGGGACCTGTCACAGGGGAGGCTCTGCCCGAACTGGCCTTGCTGGTTTCTCTTCTTCCCAGGTTTGTGTTTTAAATGAAGGGCTTATTTAATTTTAATTACATAAGTAATACACGAATACCTCCTCGCTGTAAAACGTTCGAACAATATACAGAGGGAGCAAAAAGCCCTTTTGAGAGACGGGCGGTCACCCAGTGACAAAGGGAGGGATTGAGAGGGCAGCGTGGAAATATTTTTCAAAACGACAGATGCATATCACTTTTGAATTGGCAGTTTTCCTCTTAGGAATTTGTTTTACAGGCACGGATCATATGGCCAACGTGAGGTCTGCCCAAGCGATATTAATTACAGTAGTGTTTGTAATGGCAGTAAAACTAGGAATCACCTGAGTGTTTATTAAAAGGGGTCTGGTTAAGTCAATTAGAGTACATTCAGACAGTGTGATGCTCTAAGGGCATTTAAAAAAAACGAGGTACAGCTCTGTGTATTAATCTGGAGAGAGCCTGAAGAGAATCTTAAGTGAAAACTTAAAGCAAGATGCAGAATTGTGTGCTACCATGGCGGCGCGTCCGGAGCCTGTGCCCCGCAACGGGAGAGGCCACAGCGGCGAGAGGCCCGCTTACCGGAAAAAAAAAAAAAAAAGCAACAGAGAGGGAAATAACGTAATCTCATGCCTGTATTTTTTCCAAGGTTTGATCTTTGAGGTCCCTGGTTTGTGCTTGAGAGATGGATTTCAACGTGAGGCAGGGCTCGTTGGGGACGAGGCACGTGTGACAGGGGACCTGTCACAGGGGAGGCTCTGCCCGAACTGGCCTTGCTGGTTTCTCTTCTTCCCAGGTTTGTGTTTTAAATGAAGGGCTTATTTAATTTTAATTACATAAGTAATACACGAATACCTCCTCGCTGTAAAACGTTCGAACAATATACAGAGGGAGCAAAAAGCCCTTTTGAGAGACGGGCGGTCACCCAGTGACAAAGGGAGGGATTGAGAGGGCAGCGTGGAAATATTTTTCAAAACGACAGATGCATATCACTTTTGAATTGGCAGTTTTCCTCTTAGGAATTTGTTTTACAGGCACGGATCATATGGCCAACGTGAGGTCTGCCCAAGCGATATTAATTACAGTAGTGTTTGTAATGGCAGTAAAACTAGGAATCACCTGAGTGTTTATTAAAAGGGGTCTGGTTAAGTCAATTAGAGTACATTCAGACAGTGTGATGCTCTAAGGGCATTTAAAAAAAACGAGGTACAGCTCTGTGTATTAATCTGGAGAGAGCCTGAAGAGAATCTTAAGTGAAAACTTAAAGCAAGATGCAGAATTGTGTGCTACCATGGTGTAAAAAAAAATGATCCACGTGTGAATGCTTGTATGCGCCTAAAATATCTCAAGAAATCACTACATTCTTGCTTCTGGAAAGGGAATCGGGTGGCCACGGGACGGGGGCGGGAGGAGGTTTCCCCATCCCTCTGATGCATCCTTTATATCCTTCCTGTGTGACCTTGGACAAGCCATGTGTCTTCTCTGAGCCTCAGTTTCCCCGTTTGTAAAGGGAAGGTCATGACAAGGGAGACTGGAGTTCTTATTCTGGAGCTGGCACAGCAGATGGGCCGTTAATGAGAGGCCCCACCTCCCCCCAGTCTGGGGCTTCACAGAGAACTCACTCCAACTTTCTGCTTTATCTGATGATAAAGAGACACATGCACCCCAGTGTTCACAGCATCATTATTTCCAGTAATGCCAAGACATGGAAGCAACTTAAGTGTCCATTAACAGATGAATGGATAAAGAAGATGTGGTATACATGTACAGTGAACTATTACTCAGCCATAAAAAGGAATGAAATATGCCATTTGCAGGAACATGGATGGACCTAGAAATTATTATACGAAGGTGAAGTAAGTCAGACAGAGAGAGACAAATATTATATGATTTCACTTACATGTGGAATCTAAACTATGACACAAATGAACTGATTTATGAGACAGAAACAGACTCACAGACATGGAAAACAAACTTACGGTTACCAAAGGGGAAGCGGGGGGGAGGGATAAATTGGGAGTGTGGGATTAACAGATGCACACTATTGTATATAAAATAGATAAACAACAAGGATTTACTGTATAGCACAGGGAACTATATTCAATATCTTGTAATAAACCATAATGGAAAAGAATTGAAAAAATATAGATATATACATATATATATGTATAACTGAATCACTTTGCTGTACACCTGAAACTAACACAATATTGTAAATCAATTACACTTAAAAAAAAAAAAAAAGAGTCAGTAGCATTTGCAGCCACCAGTCTGCAGTGAGATGCACAAGGGGATTTTCCTAACTCCTTGGCAATCTCTGGCGGGTAAGAGGCAAGATATCCCAGTCCTTTCCCAGGCCTCTGCATTCCCAACCACACCCCCGTGCTTGGGTCCCCCTGTGGGTTTCCCCTTCAGGAGTCTCAAGAACCATGATCGTTCCCTCTCTGCGGAGACCTCTGGTGAGTGGGGAGTGGGCTCCTGTGGGCTGTCACTCACCCAGCCTAATAAGTGACCTGTGTAGGAGCCCATCTTGGTGCTACATGGCAGGAGCTCCATCACCTGGTCCAAAATCCTGCTTCTCCACCAGTCTGTGACTTTGGGCACGTCCCTTCATCTCTTTGTGCCTCGGTTTCCTCATCCATAAAATGGAAACAATTCCTACTGCATAGGGCTGTTGTGAAGACATCCTAATTAGCTAATGTGACTAGATCTGCTCTGTCCACTAGGGTAGCCACTAGCCCCACATGGCAATTGAGCCCTTGAAATGTGGCTGGTCTCAACAGAGATGTGCTATCAATGTAAAATACACACTGCATTTTGAAGACGTAGTATGAAAAATAAAAGAATGTAAACTAAATCATTCATAATTTTTATGTTGATCACATTCTAAAATGATAATATTTTGGATGTGTTGGATTAAAGCATGATTAATCTCCCCTGTTTCTTTTTTGCTTTTTTAAATGTGGTTACTAGAAAATGTAGAATTACATGTGAGGCTTGGGTTATATTTCTGTTGGATGGCGCTGGTTTAGAAAAACTTTGGGCAGCCTCACATTAGCTGCTACTACAAGCAGCCCTCAGAGCCCATTTCTTGTTCCCACAGCTACTGATTGGTTTTCTCCACAGCTTTATTGAGGTATAATTGACAAAGATTGTGTACATTTAAGGTGCACAAAATGATGACTTGCCATACATATACATTGTGAAATGATTGCCACAATCAAGCTAATAAACACATCCATCACCTCCTGTAGTTACCGTGTGGGTGTGGGTGTGTGGGTGGTGAGAACATTTACGATCTACTCTCTTAACGATTTTCAAGTAAACAATTAACTATTAACTATGGTGACCACACCATATGTTGTTAAATCCCCAGAACTTGTTCATCTTATAACTAGAAGTTTGTTGTCCCCTTTCACCAATATCTCCTCATTTTGCTTGATTGTTATTTTAATTGTGTTTTGTTGGTTGGTTGGTTGTTTTCAATTTCGTTTTGTTTGTTTGTTTTGGCCGCACCGCATGTGGGATCCTAGTTCCCTGACCAGGGATTGAACCCGAAACCCCTGCATTGGAAGCGTGGCCTCTTAACCACTGGACCGCCAGGGAAGTCCTGGTTGGTTGTTTTTTTTTATTTTTTACTTTTATGTTTCTTTAAACCTTTTAGTTTATATTGGAGTACAGTTGATTAACAGTGTTGTGTTAGTTTCAGGAGTATAACAAAGTGATTCATTTATACATATACATACATCTATTCTTTTTTTAAAAAAATTTTTATTTATTTATTTTTGGCTGCGCTGGGTCTTCGTTGCTGCGCGCGGGCTTTCTCTAGTTGCAGCGAGCGGGGGCTACTCTTCGTTGCGGTGCGCGGGCTTCTCATTGCAGTGGCTTCTCTTGTTGCGGAGCACGGGCTCTAGGCACGCGGGCTTCAGTAGTTGTGGCACGCGGGCTCTAGAGCGCAGGCTCAGCAGTTGTGGCGCACGGGCTTAGTTGCTCCGCGGCATGTGGGAT
>NC_041230.1:10032577-10034651 GCF_002837175.3 Physeter macrocephalus
CGCGGGCTCTAGAGCGCAGGCTCAGTAGTTGTGGCGCACGGGCTTAGTTGCTCCGTAGCACGTGGGATCTTCCCGGACCAGGGCTCGAACCCGTGTCGCCTGCATCGGCAGGCGGATTCTTAACCACTGCGCCACCAGGGAAGCCCCATCTATTCTTTTTCAAAGTCTATTCCCAATTAGATTATTACAGAATACTGAGCAGAGTCCCCTGTGCTAGGTTGGTTGGTTTTTTAGAATAAGAAATTTGGAGAGATCGCCAGCAGATACAGAATTCTGTGTGACTCTTGAATATCTCTCACACCTGTTCACGTCTTCTGTTTCTACTGCTTGAGTCCAGGCTTCCTCTTCTCTTGCCTGCTCCCTGATGTTCTTTTTTTTTTTTTACTTTATTTAATTAATTTATTTTATTTTTGGCTGCGTTGGGTCTTCGTTGCTGCACGCGGGCTTTCTCTAGTTGTGGTGAGCCGGGGCTACTCTTCATTGCGGTGCGCGGGCTTCTCATCGCGGTGGCTTCTCTTGTTGCGGAGCACGGGCTCTGGGTGCACAGGCTTCAGTAGTTGTGGGTCGCGGGCTCTAGAGCGCAGGCTCAGTAGTTGTGGCGCACGGGCTTAGTTGCTCCGTAGCACGTGGGATCTTCCCGGACCAGGGCTTGAACCCGTGTCCCCTGCATCGGCAGGCGGATTCTCAACCACTGTGCCACCAGGGAAGGCCAGGGAAGGCCCTCCCTGCTGTTCTTGAAGCTTCCATGTTCACGTCCTATGGTTGTCACTGCTCTTGGTCCCCAATAGTCAGGCCTCCCCTACTTCAGGGCATTCGGAGGATCGTCCTTTCCCACACCTTAAAGAAATGCGTGGCCACTTGACTTGCTGTGGCCAATGAAATAGAGTGGAAGTGACTCGTGGTGCTTCCAGGTGGGAGCATTTGAGCTGGTGTGCCTGTTTCTCCACATTCTCTGTCCTTGTTGATATGACCACCAGCCTTCCAAATGGCAGAGCTTTTGTCAGCCAGCGTCGCAGAGTGAGGACGGTGTGGAACAGAGTGACAAATGGCACGCGAACAAGGAGTAAACCTTGTCTGAGCCACTGGATTCTGGAGCTGTCACGGCAGCATAACTTAGCTTATCCTGACAGATGTGTTCCTCACCCCCTTCACCTGCCCTGCAGTTGGAATCCTTTGCATATCTGGCCAAGTCCACTGTCCCTTTCATGACTTCCCAGCACTGCCAGGAGATGGTCCAAGTGCTTTATTGTGGCCATACCTGCCCTTCGGCGTGATGCTGCTTCCTTCATGCTTCTTCAGCCTCTCCCCACCCTTTATTTACACTCATATTCCAGGTATGCTGAGCTTCAGTTTCCTGTAACCATCCTACTCTTCGGCTCCTTTCCTGGCCTTCCCCTGTGCTGTTCCTTCTGACCAGCACGCTTTTCCCTTGTCCTGCCCTCTCTCTCCACCTGGCTGACACCGACTCCTTCTTTAAGACTCAGCTCAGATATCCTCTCCAGCAGGAAGCCCTCTCTGACCTCCAGTCTGGATCAGATGCCTCCTTTGGGGCTCCCACAGCCCCTGGGGTTCCCTCATAACTGTTCTGATCACTCTACATCATCCCTATCTGAGGAATGAGTCTGTCTCCACCACTGGAGTCCCATGAGGGCAGGGCTGGGGGCAGAGGAGGGTTTCAAGAAATGTTTGTTGAATGAATAATAAATAAGTTCAGATGTTAAACAGAGCTCTTCATCAGAGGATTTTATTTATTTATTTATTTTGTCTGCGTTGGGTTCTCGTTGCTGCGCCCAGGCTTTCTCTAGTTGCGGTGAGCAGGGGCTACTCTTAGTGAGTGTGCGGGCTTCTCATTGCTGTGGCTTCTCTTATTGCGGAGCATGGGCTCTAGGCGCCCAGGCTTCAGTAGTTGTGGCACGTGGGCTCAGCAGTTGTGGCATGCAGGCTCTAGAGCACAGGCTCAGTAGTTGTGGCGCACGGGCTTAGTTGCTCCGCGGCACGTGGGATCTTCCCGGACCAGGGCTCGAACCCGTGTCCCCTGCATTGGCAGGCGGATTCTTAACCACTGCGCCACCAG
>NC_041230.1:10034736-10078850 GCF_002837175.3 Physeter macrocephalus
GGGCTCAGCAGTTGTGGCATGCAGGCTCTAGAGCACAGGCTCAGTAGTTGTGGCGCACGGGCTTAGTTGCTCCGCGGCACATGGGATCTTCCCGGACCAGGGCTCGAACCCGTGTCCCCTGCGTTGGCAGGCGGATTCTTAACCACTGCGCCACCAGGGAAGTCCCCATCAGAGGATTTTTGAGAAGTGGGCTGCCGTCTCTTCCGCTCTCTTCCCTTCATTTTTCTATGGGGGAGGGGGGGAACTTCCTTCTGATCCAAGACTTGACAGTTGTCATAATAATTCGTTCCTGAATGCTGCAGGGAAGTGGCTGTGGTTTCTGTGGAAAGTCGCAGAGAAATTCTTATTTTCTTGGCTCCTGTAACCAATTCAACCCAAATTTCTTTGCTGAGGCCACCCTCATCAACTTTTATTTTTACACTTTCCCAAACCTTTTTAATGAAAAATTTCAAACATAGAGAAAAGCTAAACTAATTTCACAGTGAACACTCGTGTACCCATCACCTAGATTTGACCATTCCCATTTTACTCTGCTGTTTGCTTTATCACACGTCCACCCGTCTTTCCATCTCTCTGTCTATCCATCACTCCCTCTGATTTTTCTGATGCATTTCAAAGTTGATGTCACCAGTACACTTCCCTCTCAACGCTTTCGCATGTGTAGCTCTGTGCCAGCCAGATTCCTATCATGAATCAGACACTTACCATGATTTAGAGGGTTTCCTTGCACCCCTTCTGGGTCCATTTCTGGGTTTCAGAAAGGAGTAGGGGAGATAGGAGTAATGCGGTGGAAAGATGGGGGCTAGACCTTGAAGGCCCTCGTAGACCATGAAGAGGAGTTTAATAGTAAGATCACTACTATTGATGATGATGATGATAATGATATACTGGATATTTTTTGTTTGCTCTTTCAGGTCCGCTCTCCACCTTTCCCTGTCATACTCTTGGGAATAGGATCCAACCTTGGGAGGCTGATCATTATGGACTACCGTGGGCTTTCTTGACCTCTAGTTTCCAGTCTGGGTTGGCCAATGGGGACACTGACAGGAGATTGGAAGGAGGGGTGTTTATTTCCTCAACTTCCTCCCTGATGCGGTGGTTGCCTCCAGCTGACTGTGTCTTTCCACCCAAGGCCACAGCTCCTGTCTGGAGGTCCACTCCACACACGTCTGGGTTCTTTCAGGCCTAGGGGTAATCAAAGCTCCCATCTTTCTAGAGCTGCAGTGCTGCACCACCCTTGTGGTTTCCCTGCTCACTGCTCCATCTTTGTAAATAGTCTTTTATTTTTTTAAATTGAAGTATAGTTGATTTAGAATATTGTGTAGTTTCAGGTATACAGCAAAGTGATTCAGTTTTGTGTGTGTGTGTGCATGTGTATTTTAGATTCTTTTCCGTTATTGGTTATTACAATATATTGAATATAGTTCCCTGTGCTATGTACTAATTTCCTATTGCTTATCTGTTTTATACACAGTAGTCTGTATCTGTTAATCCCATATTCCTAATGTATCCCTATTCCCCCTCCCTTTCCCCTTTGGTAACCATAAGTTTGTTTTCTATGTCTGTGACTCTGTTTCTGTTTTGTATATAGATTCATTTGTATTATTTTTTTAGATTCCACATATAAGTGATATCATATAATATTTTCTTTCTCTGTCTTCACTTAGTATGATATTCTCTAGGCCCATTCATTTTGCTGCAAATGGCAATATTTCATTTTTTGTGTGGCTAATAGTAAGTAATCTTTTTTATTAAACTCTCCCCAGTCGCTCAGTTTGGATTTGCTGTTTCCTGCTTAGACTCTGAGTGATGCAGCAGCTAACTGTACTGAGAACATCCTAAGAGACATTCTTCCAAGAGCTTTATAGGAAACAATGTATTTAATCCACCTGATGACCCTATGGAGAAACAGAGGTCTGGAGAGGTGGTCTCTAGCTCAGCGTTTCAGAATGAAGAAGTGGCTGACCCAGGATTTGAACCAGCAGGAATCTGAACT
Organism: Physeter macrocephalus; assembly: GCF_002837175.3. Classification (NCBI taxonomy): domain Eukaryota; kingdom Metazoa; phylum Chordata; class Mammalia; order Artiodactyla; family Physeteridae; genus Physeter; species Physeter macrocephalus. Next base: position 10,036,733 of record NC_041230.1, read on the forward strand.
GCTAAGAGTAAATAACTAACTGGGAGCCACTGTGGGAGTTTTAAGCCAAGAAGTCAGGTTGGTGTTTGGAAAGCGTCCTCTGGTGGCTGGGAGGAGGACTGTCAGCTGAGTTAGCATCTACCCTGTCTCTGCACAGAACTTCTATTTGGCTAATGTGTCAACAACATTCAACTAAGTCCTGCACCGGAGACCCAGACAAATGGACTCTGCCTGGGTTCCAGGATGTCTTCTTGGAGGAGGTGACGTTGGAGCAGGGCTTTAAAGGACAAGTAGCAAAGGCCTGAGAGAATCCGCCTTGTTCTGGGAAGAGGGTGCAGCATGGTGTCAGGGGAAGCCCGGCGACGAGGCTGGGGAAATAGGTCAGGACCCATTTGGGAAAGTACCTTGGCTTTGGGACTTTGTCCTATAACTCACTTTGGAGCTTGCGAACCAGCAAATTTCAAAGACAAAATTGGAGGTCAGACAGAGGGTGGTCAACTTTTTATTCTGCCAGTTTGGACTGAAAAAAAAAAAGAGGGAGAGAGAGAGAGAGAGAGACCATTTTATTAATTCTAAAAGCACTTATTGAGCACCTACTGTGGATTAAGGAACGTTCTGGGGCAGGGTCTGAGTTTGTTTTTCCCACTGTCAGAGTCGAGAGTCACGGAAAGCCCCTAATAGAAGGAATGAGTAAAATTAAAGGCATTTGCTAGGGCAAGATCAGTGTGGGAATAAGCTGCTGGGAATGAGGTCGAGGTGTGTGGGGTTGTAGATGAGCTTGGAGATAGAAGGGAATAAATTTGGAAGTCTTCGGTCTTTAGATTATTATCAGTTTTTAAAAAATTCATTTTATTTTTATGGTCATTTCCTATATTCTGGGGATTTGGGTAGAGCTCATACTATACACTGAATTCTTAAAAAAATATTATGCAAATGTTTCTGTACATACTAGGGCACAAACCATTTGTGTCTCTCAGATCCCCCCCCTTGGCCACCTCCTTCCTACTGAGCCAAACGAGAAAGAGATGAAATAACTCGCCCAAGGCCCCGAAGTTGGGTTGCAAAGCCGGGATTTGAATCCTGGGCAGATTGGCCCAAGCTCTTGTGACAATTAATGAACAGAAACCTCATTTAAAATGGATTCCGGAGGCCAGAAGGGGGAGCTCTCAACCTCTATCACTCCATGTTAATTGCAGACCTACAAGAAAAAAGGGACCTTTGCATTTCCAACAGAAACAAGGTTACTACTTTACTACTCAGCAGGAGGAAGGAAGAATTTCTTCTTGCCCAGCAACTGCCTGGCCAATGAGTCTGTCACAGCTCAGCCAATGAAAAGCCCTGCACTTTGAACTCCCAGTTTCCTTTCAATGAACTCTGTTTACAGCAGCCCCTTCCAACTCCCCCTTCTTTATAAAAGACGGTTTCTCCTTTGTTCTCCAGACTTGCATATGAGTCCCCATAGATTGCATGTGGTGGATTGCAATTCAGGAACTTTGCTCTTACTGAATAAATCCATTTTGCTGGTAAAATAACGGGCCATTTTTAGCATATTTGTATCAAACTCTCATCTTCTTTAATCTCACAGATACAAAAATTCAGAGCAAAGTAAACTCAACGGAGCAGGAAGGGCATTTCTCCCTCCAACAGAGGGAGATTCTCTCCAACAGAGTCAACTAACTGCACACATCATGATGGTGGAGAAAAGGCTGTGTGTGTGTGTGTGTGTGTGTGTGTCCCATAAATAATACATGGACTCAATCTTGCTGTTGAAATTCAGGGCTTCCCTGGTGGGGCAGTGGTTAAGAATCCACCTGCCAATGCAGGGGACGCGGGTTCGAGCCCTGGTCCGGGAAGATCCCACGTGCTACGGAGCAACTAAGCCCGTGTGCCACAACTGCGGAGCCTGCGCTCTAGAGCCCGCGAGCCACAACTACTGAAGCCTGTGCACCTAGAGCCCGTGCTGCACAACAAGAGAAGCCACCACAAGGAGAAGCCCGTGCGCCGCAACTAGAGAAAGCCTGTGCGCAGTGAAGACCCAACACAGCCCAAGATAAAAACAAATAAATAAATTTATTTAAAAAAAAGAAAAGAAATTCAAAGGATACCCACTCAGGCAGAGTCAAAAGTGAAAATTCCCCCTTGTCAAGATTTTCCATTAACAAGAACCTACAGGTATAGCACAGGGAACTCTACTCAAGACTCTGTAATAACCTATATGGGAAAAGAATCTGAAAAAGAATGGATACATGTATGTGTATAACTGAATTACTTTGCTGTACACCTGACACTAACACAACACTGTAAATCAACTATACTCCAATGTAAAATAAAAATAAAAAAGATTTCCCTGGTGAGTCTTTTTCTTCTTAGTTGCAGCAGGGGCAACCATGCCATGGGGGTTTTCCTCTTAGGGACTCCAGAATGGGGAGACACTGCATTTTGTGGGTGAATATGCCAGCGGTAAAGTGAAAGCTGGCACTTGCTGAACACTCATCATGACCCAGGCGCTGTCCAGAGCTCTGTCCACATAGTAACTCATTTAATTGTCATGACGGTAAAACGCAAACTCCTTGCTCTCATATGATCCTGTCATGGCCCCGCTCTCAGACATCACCTCCTGCCACTCTGCTCCCTGCCTTTTTCACTCCAGCCTGCTTCCCATTCTTCCTACACACCAAGCTCATGTCCACCCCCAGCCTTTTGCACCGGCCATCCCCTCTGCTGGGAAAGCTCGCTCTCTCTCCATCTTTGGACGGCTTCCTCTCCTTCATTCTCATGTCGGCTGGAGCGTCACCGCCAATGAGAGGGCTTCCCTGACCGCCTTATGAGAAACGGCGTTTCTTCTTCCACACCCCCAGCCCTGCAGCCCTCTACTCTGCTTGACTCCTCTTCGTAGCAGTTCTCTCTCTTCTGACGTCCTATTGTACATCTATCTGTTTTTTACGCAACTGCCCCACGTGAATGTCAGCTCCATGAGGGCGGGAACTTTGTCTCACTGTCCTTTCCTCCTCACCCAGGGCAGTAGGAGCTCAATAAACATCAGGACCCTGAGTGACGGAAACAATCTGTCGAGGTAAAACTGCTATCATCCCATTTTACAGATGAGGAATCGAAGGCACAGGGAGGTTAAGTCACTCAGCTGACAAACGGCAGAGATGGGATTCAGATCCAAGCAGCCCAGCTTGAAGACTGGACCAGGGACCTGCAGGTTTCCCATATCATTTAGCTTTTGCTATCGTAATGCTGTGTAACAAACCACCCCGACTCTCAGTAGCGTTTATTTAGCTCTCGAAGTTTGTGGTGGGCACTTTTAGGCTGGGCTGGGCTGGATGGTTTTCCTGGGCTCAGCTGTGCTTACCCACATGTGCGGGGATCTGCTGTTGGCTGATCTAGCCTGGTCTTGGCTGGGATGGCTGGGAGACGTGGTTTTGCTCCACATGTCTGTCCTTTCCAAGAGGCTAGCCCAGGCTTGTTGCCGTGGAAGCAAAAGTACAGGTAAAAATGGGCCAGGCCCCTCAGTTAAGACGTAGGCTGGAGATTGGCACTCTGTCGCTTCCAACTCATTCTGCTGGTGAAAGCAAGTCACACAGCCGACCCAGAGTCATATAGCTACAAAGTTACATGGTAAAGAGCCTGGATACAGGAAGGGCTGAGGAACTGGGGCCAAAAGTACAATCTACCAGAGTGCCCATGGCTGAAAGATCTTGGGCTCTGCTCCCCAGCAGGAGAGGTCAGAGGTCATTTCGGAGAGGACCCCAGGGAGCTCCCGTTTCGTGCTTCTTTGAAGGAAACGCTCAGGGTCAGGGTGGACAGGGTTTGTGTGGGGGGGGAAGGGAACAAAGTAGTAGAGAGTGGCTGGGGGAAGAAGCTGTTGTGTGTGCATTTCTTGTTTGGGTGTGGCTGTCTAGAGGAAGCTGGTGGGAAGCTTGGAAGGCATCCACGTTACCTGGCTGAGGAGTGAGTGCTTTATTTGATCATAGTCATGGCATTATCTGATCTGAGGTTTTTCATCTAAATGGATTAATTTAGATCTATCTATTTATCTATCAACCAATTATACATTGGCTATGTTGTTCTGAATTTTTGTCTTTGGCTCAGTGAAGCCTTGGTTTGTAAATAAAGGTGCAGATGAGGGTTTCATGCATCCTAAGATCTTTGGAGTCATTTCAAAATCTTTCCTCCTAGTTCTTGTGTAAGCTTTGGGCTTTGCAAACCCTTGCCTTCCATCCTGCATGCCCTGCAGAAGCCACTTAATCATCACAACAGCTCTATATAGCCAGACTACGATTATCTCCATTTGACAAGTGGGGAAATTTTAGTGGTTTCCATAAGCCAGTTTCCCAGAACTTTTGCTGCTTGTAAAAATGATTGGACCCAGATGATTCTAGAAGTTCCCTGGATACAAAAAGCGAGGCTGGCTACGCTGTCACCAGCAGAATAGAGACAGCTGTCCTGGCACAGGGGCATGAGGCAGGGATTCAGACACACTCCTGTTGCAGGAGGGGGGACCCCTTCCAGGGCCCTTGTCTAACGCTCGGAAATGAACTGTCCAAGGAGACACGTGCTGACAAAGCAAGAGACTTTATTGGGAAGGGGCGCCCCGGTGGAGAGAGTCAGGGTAAGGGAACCCAGGAGGACGGCTCCGCCACGTGGCTCGCAGTCTCGGGTTATATGGTGATGGGGTTAGTTTCCAGGTTGTCTCTGGCCAATCAGTCTGGCTCAGGGTCCTTCCTGGTGGAGCTCGCATCACTCAGCCAAGATGGATTCAAGCGAGGACTCTGGGAGGCTGGTAGGACATGTGGACTGGAGTCTCTCTCCTTTTGACCTTTCCCAAATTCTTCCGGTTGGTGGTAGCGTGTTAGTTCCGCATTCCTTACCAGGACTTCCTGTTTAAGATAACTCAGGCAAATGGTTACTGTGGTGCCTGGCCAGGGTGGGCAGTTTCAGTCAGTGGTTCCCCTAACACTCTCATCCCTCCAGCACCACAGGATGTAGAATGGCGGGGCTGGTCTCTCTGCAGCTGTCATTCTTACAGTAACTGTGGGTGTGTGTTTTTCCTGGTTCCTGGTCTGGAGTAACCTCCATATCCTCAGGGCTCATAGGGTTTGAGAAGCTCAAGTCCGTAGTAACAGTGATCCTTTTACAGCTCCTCTGGCAAACCCAAGCTCAGTCTTCCACATTTGGTCCCTCATGGTGCATTTGGAGTGTTAATTAATTTCCCCGTGTTTTACCAATCAGAACTCAATTTTTTTTTCTTTTTTTAAATATTTTTATTTTTGGCTGCGATGGGTCTATGTTGCTGCCTGCAGGCTTTCTCTAGTTGTGGCGAGTGGGGTCTACTCTTCGTTGCGGTGCGCGGGCTTCTCATTGCGGTGGCTTCTCTTGTTGTGGAGCACAGGCTCTAGGCTGCGGGCTTCAGTAGTTGTGGCACATGGGCCCAGTAGTTGTGGCTCACAGGCTCCAGAGCACAGGCTCAGTAGTTGTGGCGCATGAGCTTAGTTGCTCCGCGGCATGTGGGATCTTCCCCGACCAGGGCTCGAACCTGTGTCTCCTGCATTGGCAGGCGGATTCTTAACCACTGTGCCACCAGGGAAGCCCAGAACTCAAAGTTTTTGGTGCTCGATCTCAGAGCACTGAGAGACACAGGTATGTCCCAGCCACTCAGAGATACTATTCTGGCCCAGAGCAAAGAACCTGGGCTAAGTGTTGGGCTTTTGCAACGCTGAAGATGCTCCCAGCTCTCCCCACTCTTATCACTGCCTCCCTAAGGGCTTCTTCAGCACTGACCATCGCACCAGGAACAAATGTCCTATCACCCAGCGTGGAGCTGGAAGAACTTTATCAGCCCCACACCCTGTCACCCTCAGCCTGTGCCCATCAACCTCCTGGGAAGGCTGCCCATGTGTTGGACAGCCCAATGATTAGAAAGTGCTTCCAGACAGAGCCCTGAAGCAGCTGGCCTCTTGCAGCTTGAGTCCTGAGGGTCCCACATTTCCCAGCTGCCTAGGGGCAAGCTTGGCACCCCCAGGCTATACCCTACTCCTGGCTTTCTGTGTCTCTCACAGTGGAGCCAGACTGCTGGGGTTCAATTCTCGCTCTGCACTAGTAAGCATGCTTTAGCATCTTACTTAGACTTTCTGTGCCTCAGTTTCCTCATCTGTAAAATGGGGATAGTAAAAGCACTGACCTCACAGTGTTGTCGTGAGGAAGAGGTGAGCGGACCCATGTAAAGTGCTTCAAACCCTGCTGTGGTCGGAAGCCCTCCATAAATACTGACTGTTGATATTTTAACCATTCATAATGCATCATACTCTTCCAGGCACATTGACACTCACTCCTTCACACTGTGAAGGGGAAGGATTCAGGGCCCAAGGTGGCTGGGTGTGAAATGATGAGTCTTTATTTATCCATTCTACCGTTTACAGGCATTTGGATTGCTTCCAATTTTTGGCAACTACAAATATTGCTGCTAGGAACATTCTTGTAGAGGTCCTTTGGTGGGCTACCTATGCACTCCTGTTGGGTACCTAGGCTGGGCTGGAAGTGCAGAGTTAAAGGGTATGCATATCTTTAGCTAAATACTGAGAAACAATTTTCCACGGTACTTGGATATACTTACTGAATTTTGAGAATTCAGTATTTGAACCATGAGATTGTATTTCCTGTTTGAATAAAGAAAATTCAGACGTACAACTGCAAACACCACCAAGTTGCCCAGACATTGCTTGAATTGAGTGTATTAGTTTCCAATTGCTGCTGTAACAAATGACCACAAACTTAGTGGCATAAAATAACACAGGCTTACAGTTCTGGAGGTCAGAAATCTTAAATAGGTCTTACTGGGCTAAAATCAAAGGCCGTCTTCCTTAAAGAGGTTCTAGAAGAGAATCCACTCCTTGCCTTTTCCAGTTTCCAGAGGCTGCCTGTATTCCTTGGCTCCTGGCCACATCACTCTGATTTCTGCTTCTGTTGTCACATCTCCTTCTCTGACTCTGTTCCTCCTGCCTCCCTCTTATAAGGACCTAGGTAGTTACACTGGACCTTTCCTGATAATCCAGGATAATCTTTCCATCTCAAGATCCTTAACTTAAACACACCTGCAAAATCCCTTTTGCCATGTAAGGTCACATAGTCACAGGTCCCAGGGATTAGGACGTGGACATTTTAGGACGTGGACATTTTAGGGAGGGCATTATTCTGTCTCCCACACCGAGGCACACAGGTTTGGTACCTACAGAAAGATTCGTGAAACCCTCTGGGCCACAGATTTGGACCAGCACTGGCTGTGGTGGCTATGAGTGGGCCATCAGGTTCTAGAAAAGAACATAGAAACCAGAATGGCATCTCCAGTTTAGCCAAGCTCCCCATACCCAGTTGGTCTCTGAAGAAGTGGGATGCCAGGTCTTCCCTTATTGGTTACTGAGATTTCATCTCTTAATATTATTCAGTTAATGACTTTGAGCTCTTCTTTTTTGCCAGGTGATGTTCTAAGAGCTTCATGAAGACTAACTCATTTCACACGAACAAAAACAACCACACCACAAGGTATGTAGTACTATTATTTCCACTGTATAAATGAGGATACTGGGGCACAGAGAAGTTAAGGAACATTCCCAGGGTCACACAGCTAGGAAATGACAGAGCTGGGATTCAAAACCTAGCTTTGAAAGGGCTACAGTCCTCTGTAGTGAGGCCAGCATCATTATATAGCATTCCCACCCTAGGCCCATGCTCTCCTTTCCTGGAGCACACAGCCCTCCACCACCAGTGATATTTCTATGTGGGCAATGTCATCTTCAGCTGGTTTTCCCTCCCAGAGACTTGGTCAGAGAGGCTTGAGGGAGGAGAGAGAGCCACCTTGTGGTGAGAGTGGGAATCTAAGAACCTGGTACTCCACCTGACCAGTCCTGTATTCTGGCATTTCGTGTCTTGAAAGTACCAACGTACTAGTCATTTATTCTATTCTATTCATTTAAAATTTAAAAAATTTAAACTTTTTATTGCAGTATAACTTAGAGTACAAAACTGAAGTGTAGGGCTTCCCTGGTGGAGCAGTGGTTGAGAGTCCGCCTGCCGATGCAGGGGACACGGGTTCGTGCCCCGGTCCGGGAAGATCCCACATGCCGCGGAGCGGCTGGGCCCGTGAGCCGTGGCGGCTGAGCCTGCGCGTCCGGAGCCTGTGCTCCGCAACGGGAGAGGCCGCAGCGGTGAGAGGCCAGCGTACCACAAAAAAAAAAAAAAAACCAAAAAAAAAAAACTGAAGTGTACAGCTTGATGCATTTATATTTTTATATATATATGTGTGTTCATTCATGTCACTGCCACCTAGGTCCAGATAGAGAACATTCTAATCGTTCCAGAAGGTTTCCTTGTGCCCTCTTCCAGTCAATACCACCCAGGGGTGACCACCTTCTGATTTCTCTCACCATGAGTTGATACTTACATAAAAGGAATCATTCAATTATGTACTCTTTTGTCTCTGGCTTCTTTCACTCAACATTGTGTTGTGAGATTCAGCCATGTTGTTGCATGTAGCAGTATTGTTATCTTTTGAATTGCTGTGAGGGGAATTCCCTGGTGGTGGTTAGGACTTGGCGTTTTCAGTGCTGTGGCCCGGGTTCGATCTCGGTCGGGGGACCTAAGATCCTGTGAGTGGCACGGTACAGCCAAAAAAAAAAAAAATTGCTGTGAAGCATTTCATCTTATGAACGTACCACACTTATTTACCCAAGTCTATGGTTGATGGACATTTGGGTTGTTGCCAGTTTTTAGCTGTTATGAATAGAGCATCCTTGTCTATGGATATATGCACTCATTTTTCTTGGCTATTTACCCAGATGTGGAATTAACGAGGTCATAGGGCAAACATATGTTAGTCTCAGTAGGTACTGCCAGACATTTTTTTCAAAGTGGATACTGGTATTTTTCAACTCCACCATATAATTTTTTTTTTTTTTTTTTTGCTGCACCATGCGGCATGCAGGATCTTAGTTCCCTGGACCAGGGGTAGAACCAGTGGCCCCTGCAGTGGAAGTGCTGAGTCTTAACCCCTGGACCGCCAGGGAAGTCTCCTATTATTTCTGTCTTTTAAAATGAGTCAGGAATCTTGAGTCGTTTGTCTTGAGACATGCTGAGAAAATCAAAACACTGCATTAAAAGTTTGTCTTGAATAAAGTTTGCTCATTTCTGACTAGTTCCTTCCCTTGTTTGGAAAGCTGCCAAGGTAATTTATTGTTGTTTTAGTTTGCATTTCCTGGGTTCCCAGGGAGGGAAATCGAGCATCTTTTCCAATCTGCTAGCACACTAGATCATTTATGGGTAATGCCATTGTCTAAAGACCTGGGTCCACCACTGGGGGGCATCACCCCAGAGGCACCCTTCACAGTGTTCTGCTCCACGGTGCCTCATTTACATGCACCGCTGTAGACTGCAGTGCCAAGGCCCCGCCTCTCTTCCGCTAGGATACTTTTTTAAAAATTCAAACTTGCTCTCCCAAGTATCCCATCTGGATTTAGCACCTAAATTTGAACCCTGGAGGAATAGTGAAGTGGCCGAGGACACCGTGTGGAAGACAATAGTGACCAAAGTCATTGGATAAATATTTACTGAGCACCTGTTCTGTTCCAGGCACTGTTCCAGTCACTGGGGCTACTGCAGGGACAAAATAGACAGAAATCCCTGCTCATGTGGGACCTGTTGTCTAAGGAGGGAGACACTGAGTACTGTAAAGTTTGACATATGATGGCGATGAGTGCAAAGGAGAGAAAACAGGTGGGGAAGAGGGAGTGCCTGGGTTGGGGAAGATGGTTGAAGGAACATATGTTCATATGTATATATATATATATGCACGTTATTTTTTATATTCTTTTACATTGTGGTTTATCACAGGATATTGAATATAGTTCCCTGTGCTATACAGTAGGACCTTGTTGTTTATCCATCCAGTATATAATAGTTTGCATCTGCTAATCCCAAACTCCTAATCTATCCCTTCCCAAACCCCCTCCCCCTTAGCAGCTACAAGTCTGTTCTCTGTGTCTGTGAGTCTGTTTCTGTTTCATAGATAGGTTCATTTGTGTCATATTTTAGATTCCACATGTGACATCACAAGATATTTGTATTTCTCTTTCTGACTTACTTCACTTAGTATGATGATCTCTATGTCATCTATGTTGCTGTAAATGACATTATTTCATTCTTTTTTTTTTTTTTTTTTTTTTTTTTTTGCGGTACTCGGGCCTCTCACTGTTGTGGCCTCTTCCCGTTGCGGAGCACAGGCTCCGGACGCGCAGGCTCAGCGGCCATGGCTCACGGGTCCAGCCGCTCCGCGGCATGTGGCATCTTCCTGGACCGGGGCACGAACCCGTGTCCCCTGCATCGGCAGGTGGACTCTCAACCACTGCGCCACCAGGGAAGCCCTGTTTCATTCTTTTTTATGGCTAATATTCCATTGTGTATATATACACCACATCTTCTTTATCCGTTCATCTGTCAATGGACAATTACGTTTCTTCCATGTCTTGGCTATTGTAAATAGTGCTGCTATGAATTTTGGGGTACATGTATCTTTTTGAATTACAGTTTTGTCCAGATATGTTAAGCCCCCCCTTTTAAATAAAGATGCCAGAAAAATATTATTATACCTGTTAACAGTTGGCTCTCACAAAGACCACAGAATGTCAGTAGTGCCACAAAGGGGAAAATTAAGTAAGGCTACTTGAGATGGTTTTTCAAAGCAAGGAACTGGATAAGATTAAGCAACGATTATGGCACAATAATGTAGGGTTGGTGAACACAACGAAACAATCGTCTGGAAACAAGCCTTGATAAGCAAACTGTTGTGTAATAAGTGAGCTCTTTGCCTACGTGAGCAATCTGTAATCCTGAAAGGGGAGCCGTTTGCCCAGGTGAATAAACAGTTTGCTTAGATAAATTGGTTTGCATGAATTTCCGGGGGTAAATAATGAATTATTTATTGTTTAACAGACTTATCCTTCTACACAAGACTTTCTTGGAACAAACCATTAAGTCATGTTGAAATGCATAGTTTCAGTTCTCATGTCTAATAGAATTTAAAATACCTCGTATGGTTAAATAGCCAATCAATGAATAGATTTCCCTATCTGTCTCATAAAAATATCTTTTCTTGTTTTTTCAAGTCAGGATCCAAGTGAGGTTTACACATTGCACTTGATTTTGTGTGTTTAAGTCTCTTTTAAGCTGTAGCTTCCTTCCTGTCTCTTTTTATTCCACTAAAATTAACTTTTGACAAAGCTAGGTCACTGTCTTTCAGAGTTCCTGCAGTCTGGATTTCACTGATCGTATCCCTGTGGTGTCGTTTAACATGCTCGTTTGCCCCACAAGTTCCCTTTTACTTTGTAGTTAGAACTACTGATCTAAGCTGTTCAGCCTAAATAACTATGGCAAACAGTGGGAAGATGGCAGAGTAAGAAGCACTAGGAATCTGTCTCCCCACCTAGACAACAGTTGCACTGGCAGTGTCTGTCTGATATAACTATTTTGGAACTCTGGAGTCTGTTGAAGGCTTTACAACTTTCAGAGGAAAGCTTGATGGTAAATTGCGGTTCATTTCAGTCAATCTCATCTCTCAGCGCAGTAGCAGCTACCCATCCAACACCCCCAGCCGTGTGACAGGCTGCTATGCTTGTGTTCCAGGAGTAATTTGCATGCAGCTTGTGGGAGCCAGAGGGCAGCAAGGACCCTGTCCTCCAAATATCAGGGATCTGTGCTCTGATCACTGATTGCTGCTTTTGATCGCAGACAAAGAGGTGGGCAGCTGAGGTTGTTGCACCTTCCCCCATGGTTGTGAGACCCTCTCTCTCCAGCTAAACTGACTTCCAAGTGACTTACCTGGCTGGTACCTTTTCTCCCCCCTTCATTTTTACTTTTTCCTCTTTTGAGAGCGAGACATTAAAAACAAGGACATTGAAAAACAACTACGCATATGGGGAAAATTAGGAAGAGACAGTGCATATCCAAGAAAAGGCTCAGAAAAGACCGGAGAAGAACTTAAGTTTACACCTCAGGCTGATCCTCTGCACAGAGACAGCCTACAACAATTAAAAAAAAAAAACAAAAAAACCCTGAAACTTCCATGAAAACAATAAAAACAACAAACCCTGGGGGAGGGGAAGAATCTGATGTCCAGAATTACCACTTTCTTAGATTCAAATGTCCAGTGTTCAACCAAAAAAAATCATAAGGCATACAAAGAAACAGGAAAGTATGGCCATTCAAAGGAAAGAAAAAAACAGAAACTGTCCTTGAAAAAGACCTAATGGCAGATATATTAGACAAAGACTTTAGAACAACTGTCTTAAAATTCTCAAAGAACTAAACGAAGATGTGGAGAAAGTCAAGAAAACAATGTGTGAACAAAATGAAAATATCAATAAAGGGATAGAAAACCTAAAAAGAAACCAAAAAGAAATTCTGGAGCTGAAAGGTACAATAACTGAAATGAAACATTCAGTTGAGGGATTCAAAGGCAGACTTGAGCAGGCAAAAGAAAGAATTAGTGGGCTTGAATATAAATAATGGAAATTATCAAGTATGAGACACAGAAAAAAAAAAGATTGAAGAAAAGTGAACACAACCTAAGGATCCTGTGGGATACCATCAAGGAAACCAACACACGAATCATGGGTGTCCTAGAAAGAGGAGAGAGAGAGAGAGAGCACAGTGAGAGAATATTTGAAGAAATAATGGTTGAACAGTCCCCAAATTTCATGAAAGACATGAATATAAATATCCAGAAAGCTCAACAAACTCCAGGTAACAAAAATCAGAAATGAAACTGGGGGTATTACTACCGATTCTGCAGAAAGGATTATAAGAGAGTATTGTGAACAATTGTACTCTAACAAATTGGGTAACCTAGATGAAATGGACAAATTCCTATAAACACAAAACCACCTACCGAGACTAAATCATAAAGAAATAGAAAATTTGAAAAGACCTGTAACTAGTAAGGAGATTGAATCAGCAATAAGAAAAATCTCTCAACAAAGAAAAGCCTTGACCTGATGGCTTCACTGGTCAATTCTACCGTTTAAAAAAGAACTAATACCAATTCTCAAACTTTTCCCAAAAAAATTGAAGAGGAGGGAACACTTTCTAACACATTCTGTGAGACCAGCATTAATCAGATACCAAAGCCAGACAAAGATACTATAAGAAAAGAAGACTACAGGCCAATATCCTTATGAACATTGATTCAAAAATCCTCAACAAAATGCTAGCCACGGAATTTATCAGCATATTAAAAGGACTATAAGCCAAGGCCAAGTATGAGATTTATTCCTAGAATGTAAGGATGGTTCACCAAATGAAAATTGATCAATGTAATATACCACATCAACAGAATGAAAGAAAAAAAAACACACATGATCATCTTAATTAATGCAGGAAAAGCATTTGACAAAATTCAACATCCTTTCATGATAAAACACTCAACAAACTAGGAATAGAAGGAAACTATCTCAACATAATTAAAGTCATATATGAAAAATCCACAGTGCCATAGTCAATGGTGAAAGACTGAAAGCATTTCCTCTAAGATCAGGAACAAAGCAAGAATGTCTGTTTTCACTGCTTCTATTCAATATGGTACTAGGGAAGTTCTTGCAGACCAGTTAGGCAAGAAAAAGAAATAAAAGACATCCAAATTGGAAAGGAAGAAGTAAAATTATCTCTATTTGCATATATGATCTTGTATGTAGAACACCCTAAAGATTACACACAAAAAAACCTTTCAGAGCTAACAAATGAATTCAGCAAAGTAGCAGGATACAAATTCAACACACAAAAATCAGTTGCGGCTTCCCTGGTGGCGCGGTGGTTGCGCGTCCGCCTGCCGTGAGCAATCTGAAAAGGAAATTACAAAAACAATTCTATTTATAATAGCATCAAAAAGAATAAATTACTTAGGAATTAACCAAGAAAGTGAAGGATTTGTACAATGAAAATTACAGAACATTGCTGAAAGAAATTAAAGAATGCTCTTGGCATTCCTTGGCTTATAGCTGCACCACTCCAGTCTCTGCCTCCATCTTCACATGGCTTTCTTCTGTGTGTGTGTGTGTGTGTGTGTGTGTGTTTCCTCTCCTCTCCTTATAAAGATACCAGTCATTGGATTTAGGGCCCACTGTAATATTCAGTATGACCTCATCTTAACCGATTATGTCTGCAAAGAACTTATTTCCAAATAAGGTCACATTTTGAGGTTCTGAGTAGACAAGAATTTTGGGGGGACACTATTCAACTCCACACAGCTACCTTGAGCAACTACTAATATCAAACTCATTTATGAATCCCTCCAGAATCACAACTTGGACTATTTGAAAAAGAGAGAGAGAGAATGCTTTTCACTGCTGGGAAATATTTCATTATGCAATAACTTTTGGTGTTGTTTCATCTGAGAGGAAAATTCCTCTTTTCTCTTACCTAAGTGCTTCTGTCACTCAATTCCTTCCCATCCTCCAAAGCTTGACAGAGTGTTTATCTCTGGCTTTGATAATGGTGCAACTCACAGGACTTTATGATATTTGTTTCAAGAACATAGGGCAAGGGCTGTGGAGAAGTATTTTTCTGAGGCCTGACTGGTGTTAGACACAAGAGCTGATGTTTAGGGTTTTGGATTGTCCTGGACCATTGCCGAGTGCCAGATCTGTGTGTGTGTGTGTGTGTGTGTGTGTGTGTGTGTGTGTGTGTGTGTGTGATGTGTGTGATGTGTGGGACACTCTAAAATGTGCCCTCTTGCTGAAGTCTTGCCCAAGAAAATTGTGAATGCTATTCTAAATTTAAAAAGCTAAAGAGGCATAACAACTAAATGCAGTGCATGGACCTAGATTGCCTTTTAGTTAAAACACAAATAAGCTTCAGAAGACATTCTTGGAACATTTGGTAATGTTTGAACAATGATATATATTCAATGATATTATGAAACTATTGTTAACTTTTTGTTATTTTAATTTGATGATTATGATAATTTTGTCCTCTCTTGCCATTTTATTTTTATTTTATTTTATTTTATTTTTTATTTATTTATTTTTTTGTGGTACGCGGGCCTCTCACTGTTGTGGCCTCTCCCGTTGCGGAGCACAGGCTCCAGACGCGCAGGCCCAGCGGCCATGGCTCACGAGCCCAGCCACTCCACGGCACGTGGGATCTTCCTGGACTGGGGCACGAACCCGTATCCCCTGCATCGGCAGGCGGATTCTCAACCACTGCGCCACCAGGGAAGCCCGCCATTTTATTTTTATAATGCTTATTGAAAGTGGTTTCTGCTACCAGGGATGGAAAACTTATTGCTAGTCACAGCTGTATTGTTTTTAAAGTAATGAAAGTGAGATGTACATTTTAATGAAACATGTAGAGATTTGGGTTTCCAGAGACTTAATTTTCTTATATGTGATAATGGTATTGTGTCTTTATAGACGATTGTCCTTATTCTTGGAAGAGGCATGTTGAAATGTGTAGGGGTGAAAAGTCATGATGTCTAAATTTACTTTCAAGAATTCAACAACAGTACAAGTGGCAGGGCGGGGAGGAAGAGAGAGCAAGCAAATATGGCAAAAAGTTAATAATTGTTTGACCTGGGTGGAAAGTATATGGGTATGTGTTGTTCTATTCATTAAACTTTTCTATGTGTATGGAATTTTTTTTTTGGCACGCAGCTTGTGGAATCTTAGTTCCCCAATCAGGGATTGAACTCGGGCTGTGAACCTAAAACTGCTCTGAAAACAATACAGTCTATTAAAATTTTTAAGGGGAAAAGTAGCAAAAGATTTAGAATTTTTGAGGACTTGATGAGTTCTCGGAGAGTGAATAGAGTTTTGATTGGAATGACCAATCACCATTTATGAGATGAGCACATGTGGGCACCATACACCTCCTGATTTTATGTAGTGGGCACTGATGCCTGCCCTCCCAGGCTTAAGGATGGGGGTTGAGGTGGAAAACATCCCTCACACATTAATAATAGAAAAGAAACACCTTGAGAATGTAAACGTTTGTGCTTTTAGAATTTGTTAAAATGTGTTGTACATTGTTACTGAACTTGTATTTGGGTCTGCTCACCCGATGCACAGCAATGCTAATGTACTGACACCAGGTTGTGGTGAAGGAAAGTACAGTGTTTATTTGCAGGGCACCAAGCAAGGAGAATGGGCAGCTAGTGCTCAAAAGACCCAAACTCCCTGATGGCTTTCAGGCAAGGTTTGTTTTGTTTTGTTTTGTTTTGTTTTTTTAATTTTTTATTTTATTGAAGTATAGTTGATTTGCAATGTTATGTTAATTTCTTCTGTACAGCAAAGTGACTCATTTATACATACATACATACATATAATATTATATATTCTTTTCCATTATGGTTTGTCACAGAATACTGAATATAGTTCCCTGTGCTATACAGTAGGATCCTGTTGTTTATCCATCCTACATATAATAGTTTGCATCTGCTAATCCCAACTCCTAATCCATCCTTTCCCAAACCCCCTCCCCGTTAGCAACCAGAAGTCTGTTCTTTATATCTGTGAGTCTGTTCCTGTTTCCTAGATATGTTGATTTGTATCTTATTTTAGATTCCACATATAAGTGATATCATATGGTATTTGTCTTTCTCTTTCTGCCTTACTTCACTTAGTACGATAATCTCTAGGTCCATCCACGTTGCTGCAAATGGCATTATTTCATTCTTTTTAATGGCTGAGTAGTATTCCATTGTATATATACATATACCACATCTTCTTTATCCGTTCAACTTTGATGGACATTTAGGTTGTTTCCATGTCTTGGCTATTGTAAATAGTGCTGCTATAAACATACGGGTGCATGTATCTTTTCAAATTATAGTTTCTTCTGGGTATATGCCCAGGAGTGGGATTGCTGGATCATATGGCAACTCTATTTTAGTTTTTTAAGGAACCTCCATACTGTTTTCCATAGTGGCTGCAACAATTTACGTTCCCACCAACCGTGTAAAAGGGTTCCCTTCTCTCCACACCCTCTCCAGCATTTGTTATTTGTAGATTTCTAATGATGGCCATTCTGACTGGTGGGAGGTGGTACCTCATTGTAGTTTCGATTAGGCAAGGGTTTTTAAAGGCAACCTTAGGGGTGTGGGTTGCAGGGTGCCTGATCAGCTGGTGGACATTCTTCTGATTGGTTAGTAGTGAGGTAACAGGATATTTGGGGCATCAAAAACATCAACCTTCTGGTCTCAATTAGTCTGGGGTCCATGTGCTTGTAGTTAGCGGTTTCCATCTGGTGAAAGTCTGGTTTCTGTAAAAACCAGTAATGTGCATCAGACATTGTTATCTATGTCCTTTAGGGGGGAACTAAAACTCCTGTGACTCTGCTATATGGCAGACCTATTGTTTAAATTGTTACCAGGTTCCTGGCCCAAGTTTTTCTTTGTTACTACATGTTCACATTTTCCTAATCATTAACTCTTCAGCCAGCCTTTTGAGACTCAGGGGCAGCCTGAAGCAAAGTCTTTTACTTCAAGAGACAGGGGACATGGGGAGAGTCCCAAAGGGTTGCGCTTGGTTTCAGTACCTATGAAAATGGTGTTTATTGCCTCCACAGCACCCCCAAATGCAGCACTCATTCATTTGTTTATTAGGTGTAAATTTCCCTGCTATACACCCTGAATACCCAGGTACCAATCCAGCAGTCTTTCCTCTCCAGGAGGTTATAGCCAGCTAACAAAAACAAGGCAGGTGAGTATATTAAAGGTATACTTAGGATAGGTTGAAGATAGAAGTTACAAGGAAAAAGAAATATAGTGATGATGAAATCACACCCCTCTGAACATAATGTCAAAAGCTAAAAACTCCACCAACAAAAAGTAGTATTAATATTTTATCTTCTTTTTGAATGTTTATGTATTATGCTTCTTTATTCTGTCCTAGTGAATTATGTCAAATTTCCTAAAGGTGGTGCCCTTG
Source organism: Physeter macrocephalus (assembly GCF_002837175.3). Classification (NCBI taxonomy): domain Eukaryota; kingdom Metazoa; phylum Chordata; class Mammalia; order Artiodactyla; family Physeteridae; genus Physeter; species Physeter macrocephalus. The sequence continues at coordinate 10,054,684 of NC_041230.1, forward strand.
TTTTAGGAGCTTTATCTTTTGTTGCCTTTTGCTTTCTTAGCAAGTTAAAGGAATATTTTGTTTCTATTTTAAGATGCTTTATTTAATAATGGGGAGTTATTTAAAGCTTATCAAATATATTTTAATAACTATTGAGATTATGTGTATGTGTGTGTATACATATATATTTGTTTTTTTTTTCTTTTTTTTCCCCCCACTCAAGAATACTTATTGAATGCCTCCTTTGTGCCCCGTGCTGTTCTGAGCACTGGGGCACAGGAGTAATCAAAGCAGCCTAACTGGTAGAGGTACTTTTAGCAGAAGAATTCAAGGTATGTTTCTTTTTTTTGTTTTGTTTTGTTTTGTTTTGTTTTGCGGTATGCGGGCCTCTCACCGTTGTGGCCTCTCCCGTTGCGGAGCACAGGCTCCGGACGCGCAGGCTCAGCGGCCATGGCTCACGGGCCCAGCCGCTCCGCGGCATGTGGGATCCTCCCGGACCGGGGCACGAACCTGCGTCCCCTGCATCAGCAGGCGGATGCTCAACCACTGCGCCACCAGGGAAGCCCAAGGTATGCTTCTTAATGATAACTATCAGTGTTTTTGCACTGCCTTAAGGGCGTTCACCCACAGTTCTGCTTTGTTTTATACAGAGGGTTTTGACATAAGATTCTATTTTTTAAAAAACAATTCTACTGCTAAAAAACAAGAACAACAACAACAACAAAAACTACCTCAGCTACTTTACTGTGTGACCTTGGGCAAGTTATATCAACTCTCTGAGGCTTCATTTCCTTTTGTATAAAAAAGTTAATAAATAATATCTTGCTCAGAGGATTGCAGTGGGAATTAAAGGTTGAGTATTAAATGGATAATGCCTATAAAGCTCTTGGCATATTCTTGGCTCAGTGTAAGTGTTCTGTAAATGTTAGCTGTTATTGCTGTCACTTTTAGTTCTGTGAGTCAGTGACACCAAATTAAAAGTTCCCCCAGCTGGTGGAGGAAAAACTGAATCATGTTCTCTCCTGCTCCTGATTTAGTGTGATATTTGTGTTTAATCTGTTGATGTAATTGCTAGATTTTCTAGTTCTGAGCCCACATTTCTTTCCCTAGAAAAATTCAACTTGGATATGGTATAGTCATCTTTTAATATGTTGTGGCATTCTCCTTTTCCTGATGATGTAATTAGTTATGCAGAAAATCCAATAGACTGTTTTTGGTTTTAAAGGGAGGTGGAATGAGAGAATTTGTGAAGGTGGCTTTTCTCCCTTTTGGAAACAAAGGAAAGTGAACTTCCTCCAGCTCTTTTGTCTGAATCTGGGTATTTCTCTGCATTTTGTTTCTTGGTTTATTGTCTTTCTCTACATCAAAGGCTTCTCACTAATTTAACAGAATTAGATATCCCGAAATGCTTATTGCTTCCTTCTCTGCATATTCTCTTTTGTGTCTCTTTGTTTCATTCTTTTATTAGCTGATATTTCTTGATTTCGAGAGCGTGTCTTTACCTTTAATCTGGTTAGAATTCTCTGCACCAGAAGAAATCATCTTTGAAGTGTCTCTTTTCTTTCCCTCACTTAGGGTCGCTGTCCTGTGACTTGAAGATCCAAATTCGCTCTCCCCCACCCGTCCCAAGCCTGTTTGAGCACAGGTCAAATAAATACCACTGGAGAAGAAAGGATTTATTTATTGAGCACCTTATGAGCTTGTAGAATCCCCACCAAAATCTTGCAAGGGGAGTTGGCTGCTCCCATTTACAGAAGAGAAAACTGAGGCTCATAAAGGATAATTTTGGGGGAGCAGGATTGAGTTTGGAACAGATATTCTTACAATTACATCACATTATCTCTTTAGTGGTTGGCATCTACATGGCTTGAATCCATCCTGAAGGGTAGCATAGTATAGATTTAGGATTTGGAGTCTGATCTTCATTTTCACCTTCAGTAGCTGTTACATCCTGGGAAATTTATTTAACTTTTTCTGAACTTTTGCTCTCTTATATATAAAACGGTTCTATTTTTAGTCCTTCCACTAAAACTTGGTGAGACTCCATTAGGTGATTCAGTGTAAAGTTCTCACTACAGTGTTGGGTACATAGTTAATATTACAGCGCTTCTCTCTCTCCCATTTCCTTCCTCTTCCCCCTCCCTCTCCCCTTCCTCTTTCCCCTTTTCTCCACCTCCCCACTTTCCTTGCTCTCACCCTCCTCTTTCCTTTCCATCTCCTCTCCCTTCTCTCCTTCCATCACCCATCACCTCCTCTTCTCCTTTTATTCCTCATCACTAACCCCCTTTTCACTTTTTAAAAAAATTTATTTATTTATTTATTTATTTTTGGCTGAGTTGGGTCTTTGTTGCTGCGTGCGGGCTTTCTCTAGTTGCGGTGAATGGGAGCTACTCTTCGTTGCGGTGCGCGGGCTTCTCACTGCGGTGGCTTCTCTTGCTGCAGAGCACGGGCTCTAGGCACGGGGGCTTCAGCACTTGAGGCTCACGAGCTCTAGAGTGCAGGCTCAGTAGTTGTGACGCACAGGCTTAGTTGTTCCGCGCATGTGGCATCTTCGCGGACCAGGGCTCGAACCCGTGTCCGCTGCATTGGCAGGCAGACTCTTAACCGCTGTGCCACCAGGGAAGCCCCTTTTCACTTCTTTTATTTTGTGAGGCTGCAAGTTTCCTTGAATAGGAGAAATAGTTAATAGGTGCATTCCTGGAAGGATTAGGTGTGGTTGATGTTGAGTAGAAAGGAGTAACGGTGGTGCAAGGGAGAGAATATGATCAGCTGAAACACATCCTACATCCAATGAAAGTATCAGTGACAGAATTGACTCAAGTTAAGGCAAGCAACAAGGATATCTCTTTCTTGTGTTAGGATAGGGATAATAATTAACGAACAAACATGGCTTTTCCTTGAAGATAGGAATGTGTCAGGGTCCCATGCATTTGCCAAGGGAAAATGGCAAAAAGGAAACAGGGATAACGCTATAGAATTAGCTTTCCAGTTTTGCATATTTTATATTTATAACTTTTTTATAGGAGTAACTTTTTACTTCTATAATGAGAGAACTAATATGGAGATCCCACAATAAACACAGTGAACTTTGATCATTCTGTTTTTTTTAAATTAATTAAGTTAAAATTTTTTGGCTGCATTGGTCTTCATTGCGGTGCACGGGCTTCTCTTTGCTTGGCTTCTCTTGTTGAGGGGCATGGGCTCTAAGCACCTGGGCTTCAGTAGTTGTGGCACACGGGCTTAGTTGCTCTGTGGCATGTGGGATCTTCCCAGACCAGGGATGGAGCCCGTGTACCCTGCATTGGCAGGCGGATTCTTAACCACTGCACCACCAGGGAAGTCCCAATCATTCAGTTTTGAAACTCACATACAAGCCATAATATTTGTGTTGTCACACTAAAACATTTCTACTGTATTCCCCTCCTAAAAAAAGAAATCAAAGATTGAAATTCCATTAACCTGAGATCCCCACTGAATCTTTTCCTAGAATCTTTGAGTGTTAAAAATAGCCTCTTGTGGAATTCCCTGGTGGTCCAGTGGTTAAAACACCGTGCTTTCACTGTGGAGGGCCCAGGTTCAATTCCTGGTCAGGGAACTAAGATCCCACAAGCTGTGTGGTGTGGCCCAAAAAAATGAAAACAAAAACAAAAACAAAACACCACCTCTTGTTTTCTGTGAGAGCCTGGACTCACTGAGAAATTTATGCCAGGTCTGAGAAATAGAAATAGATGTAGAGAGAGATAGAGATGAAGGTGGGGTGTGGGGTGGGGAGAAAGAAAAAGGAGAGATAAGGTGGTTTTTTTCTTTCTTTTTTTAGTGTGAGGTGTGGAAACAGAAACAGTGAGAGTCATAGCAGATTCCCAGTGTTAGGAGGAGGATGGAGGTCTGCAGGTTGCCGGAGAAGTGGACCATTGATTCTATCCCTTACAGTTCTGTAGTACCGGTAGGATCATCAGGGAAATAGCCATACTGTTCTGCTCATCTTCTATTCAGCCCACATTAAACGGTATGAGAGGACCAAATAAACAACACCCAACACTGCACAGATGAGATTTATAGCAGTATATAAGCCACATATATTCACAGCCTGGGGGAGGAGGACACTGCACACCACACAGGGCTACCCAGGGGTTGCACTTAGGTGCAGAGTGAATAAGCAGGGGCTGTAGGAAGCAGGCTTTGTAGTAATGAAGAGGAGGCGTGACCTGGTTCTCTTAGTTTGATGGAAAAATCCAGTCATGAAAATTCATGAGGTTGATGCAGGGGGGGTAATATGCATATAGATTAATCCCTGGGAGATGTCTAGGACTTTCTGATTAGTATCAAGAACATTCAGTCTCTTTTTTTTTTTTTTTTTTTTTTTTTTTGCGGTACGCGGGCCTCTCACTGTTGTGGCCTCTCCTGTTGCGGAGCCCTGGCTCCGGACGCGCAGGCTCAGCGGCCATGGCTCACGGGCCCAGCCGCTCCGCGGCATGTGGGATCTTCCCGGACCGGGGCACGAACCCGCGTCCCCTGCATCGGCAGGCGGATTCTCAACCACTGCGCCACCAGGGAAGCCCCTATTCAGTCTCTAGAAGAGAAGAACTCATTGTCCATCTCTCCTGCTGACTGAATGATAGTCCAGGCCGTGGGACACAGTGTAAGCACCCAAGAAACTTCCTTTTATTCTTGTATTTTAAAAGAGCTTTACTGAAGTATTGTTTGCATGCTGCTCAAAAATCCACCTGTTTGGTGTTTACAGAGCATTGCAGAAAGCAATTAAGAAGACCTAAATCAATGGAAAGGCATTCCATGTTCATGGATGAGGAGACTTAACATCGTTAAGATGACAATACTCCCCAGGTTGATCTTGTTATTATTTCTGCTGCTTTCTCTCTTCTCCTTCTGTTAGTCCCATGTTTGTACGTTGCTAAACCCGATAGTGCCTACAGGTCCCTGATGCCCCGTTGAATTTTCTTCATTCTTTTTCTTTCTTTTCTTCAGATTGGTTAAACTTTATTGATCTAGCACCGAGTTCATTGATTCTTTTGCTAGCTCAAATCTGCTGTTGGGCCCCTCTAGTGAGTTTTTAAAATTTTTGTTATTATACTTTCAAACTCCAGAATTTCCATTTGGTCCTTGTGAAAAACACAATTTCTAACTCTCTATTGGTATTCTCTATTTGATGGATCAATATCATCAAACTTTCTTTTAAATCTATGGCATGGCTTGTTTTTAGTTCTTTGAACATATTCATAATATACTAATTGGAGTCTTTGTCTGATAAGTCTACCATCTAAACCTCTGAAAGACAGTTTCTACTGATTGCTTTTTTTCCTGTGTAAAATACCCTTTTCTGTTTCTTGGCATATCTCGTAACTTTTTGTTGAAATTGGACATTTTATTTTTAACTTTTAAAAATATTGAGGTATAGTTGATGTACAATATTATATGAGTTTCATGTATACAACATAGTGATTTACAATTTTTAAAAGTTATACTTCATTCACAGTTATTATAAACTAGTGGCTATATTCCCTGTGTATACATAGTAGTTTGTGCCTCTTAATCCTCTGACCCCGTTTTGTCCTTCCCTCTCCCCACTGGTAACACTAATTTGTTCTCTGTATCTGTGAATCTGCTTCTTCTCTGTGATATTCAGTAGTGTGCTTTATTTTTTATTTTTAAAATAATTTATTTATTTATTTATTTTGGCTGTGATAAATAAATAAATTTATTAATTTATTTTGGCATCATGTGGTATCTTAGTTCCCTGACCAGGGATCGAACCCCTGCCCCCTGCAGTGGAAGTGCCAAGTCCCAACCACTGGACTGCCAGGGAATTCCCTCTTAGCTCACTTTTTTTTTTAAAGGTAATGGGGACTCCTGGGATGGTGGAGTTGTTAATATATTTTAATATGTTTTGTTTATTTATTTATTTATTTGGTTGCGCCAGCTCTTAGTTGCGGCAGGCAGGCTCCTTAGTTGAGGCATGCATATGCAATCTAGTTCCCTGAGCAGGGATCAAACTGGGGCCCCCTGCATTGGTAGCGTGGAATCTTAACCACAGTGCTACCAGGGAAGTCCCTTAGCTTACTTTTAAATTGGGTTATTTGTCATTTTATTATTGAGGTGTAAAAGTTCTTTATATGTTCTGGATACAAGTTCCTTATCTGACACCTGACCTGCAAATACTTTTCTCCCATTCTGGCAGTTTTCATTTTCTGAAAATTAAAGCATAAATTTTGATAAGGTCCAATCTGTAAACTTTTTCTTTTGTCATTTGTCCTTTTAGTGTTATAAATAAGAACTAATTTTCTTAACCCAAGGTCTTAAAGATTTACTCATATTTTCTTCTAAGAATTTTATAATATCAGCTCTTAAAATTAAGTCTATGACCCATTTTGACTTAACTTTTGCATATGGTGTGAAAGGAGGTATCCAACTTCTTTATTTTGCGTGCAGATATGCTTGTTTCAGCACCACTTTGTTGCAAAGATTATCCTAGCCCCATTGAACTGTCGTGACATGTTGTTGAAGATCAACTGCAAATGTGAAGGATTAGTTCTGGACTTTCAATTAGAGTCCAGTGATCTAAAAAATAAAGAATAATGATAAGGTTCATTTTTCTCTTTTTTTTTTATTGGAGTATTGTTGCTTTACAATGTTGTGTTAGTTTCTGCTGTACAGCAAAGTGAATCAGCCATACGTATACATACATCCCCTCTTTTTTAGATTTCCTTCCTATTTAGGTCACCACAGATCATTGAGTAGAGTTCCCTGTGCTATAGAGTAGGTTCTCATTAGTTATTTATTTTATACATAGTAGTGTATATATGACAATCCCAATCCCCCAATTCATCTAAGGTTCATTTTTTTTCAATAAATTATTTTCCATTTTTTCTTTGTCATAGCAGGTGATATCGAATATGTCAGTTATTTAGCATTTATTGTCTGAATGTGCTAATTTTTTTGTTTGTTTTTGGTAGAAGCATCTCTAGAGATTGGTTTTAAATCTTTTTCTGCCAATGCTTTAGTAAAAGACTAAAGATTTATACAGTCTGAGAACCTGCCATTTCTCCCACTTCCTCCTCCATTTCTCTGCCAATGCTTTAGACTTTTCAGCATTCTTCAACTAGGAATGCATGTGTGCGTGCAGTGTGCATGGGTGTGTGTGTGTGTGTATAATCTTGCCCTTTTTCAGTTGTGTAAATTCAGTGCCGTGAACAAGTATGTGGGGACTTCCCTGGTGGCTCAGTGGTTAAGAATCTGCCTGCCAACGCAGGGGACACGGGTTCGAGCCCTGGTCCGGGAAGATCCCACATGCTGCGGAGCAACTAAGCCCGTGTGCCACAGCTACTGAGCCTGCACTCTAGAGCCCGTGAGCCACAACTACTGAGCCCACGTGCCTAGAGCCCGTGCTCGGCAACAAGAGAAGCCACCGCAATGAGAAACCCGCGCACCGCAATGAAGAGCCAATACAGCCAAAAATAAACAAATAAATAAATTAATTAAAAAAAAAAAAGTATGTGAAGGTTTTGGGATTACATTTTCCCCCAGGGTAATATTTCCTTATAATCTGTTCAGAGAGTCAAAAATGGAAACTTCTTTGGGACCATGAGAGATGATTTTCTGGTCCCCATTAACTGCATAGCCCTTACAGTGTCCTGGTTTCCTTTTAATTTATTTATTTTTATTAATTTTTTTAATTAAAAATTTTAAAATTTAAATATTTATTTATTTTTTTGCGGTACGTGGGCCTCCCTCTGTTGTGGCCTCTCCCGTTGCGGAGCGCAGGCTCAGCGGCCATGGCTCACGGGCCCAGCCACTCCGCGGCACGTGGGATCCTCCTGGACCGGGGCACGAAGCCACGTCCCCTGCATCGGCAGGCAGACTCTCAACCACTGCGCCACCAGGGAAGTCCCTAAATATTTATTTTTATGTCCTGGTTTCAAGTGAGGCTCTGCGTTACTGGCTTTAAATCACAGAGGACGAATATTGTACCTCCTTCCTGCACGGTGATTAAAAGTCTGTGTATCTCTTCCCCAGATGGTGACTGAAAGTCCATCACCAGGTCCCATGGATTTATTAGATAGGCACTGGGTGTTTTTGACCAGGATAAAATTTAGTGATCAGTCTTTAAGGCACTTCATTATTTCTGACACCTGTGAATTTAACCTTCTTTGAATCAGGCCCAGTTAGTGAGGGAAATGATATTCGCCTAAAATTCCTGTTTGTTTTAAAAAGGAGAGTAGTCCTTTAGAAAAATGCCAAGGATGTGTCGGATTCCGTACTTAGGACTGAGGTCAGGGCAAACGCAGTCCATCCTGTCCTCCCCAAATTACAGTCCCCCAGGGAAAATGGACAGTTTAATTGTAAGTAAAGAAAGGATGAACTGGAAAGACACGATCGGGACTCCTTTTACTGGGGAGTCAGAGAATAGCTCCAGGAAGAAATAAAATCTCAGCTAAGTCAGGACAAGACAGATCTTTTATGACAAGGACCAGCCCTCTATATCCTCTGGGACCCTCCTCCCACCCTCACCTCAAGTCCCACCACCGAGGCTTCAGCTGTCAATCAAGCCCCCAGGAAGGACAATTGTGATGTGTATTTTTTTTTTAATTTTTAAAAATCTTTATTAGTGTGATGTGTATTGATGTTCCATCAGGACCCCGAGGAAGGGAAGGGAAGACAAGAACATCCTGACTGATTAACCTGAGCACGCTGATACCCTCCCATTTGATACATAGGTTTCTTTGTAGGCGAAAAAAAAGAAAAGACCACACCTGCAGAGAAAGTAGTTTATCGATTGGATCCCCCCACAGCGGGAATATGGTGGAGATTCAGGGAAAGGATTTCACCTCTGTCACTCAGAGCATCACCTTCACGCTTGAGATTTCTTGATTTTCTTCGCTGAGGTTTCAAAGGCTTGATTGCATCCATGGCCACGGGTGGATGCACTGGACAGTAATTGAGCACAGTCTTGGGGTCAGTGTTAATAAGTCTATTTGTTTTTCCAGTCAGTCCCATGGAGGGCAAAGGTCTGTTTCTCCTTTGCTCTCTGTCTTGCCATGTCGACTCCTGCTCTCTCATGCCTGCTCCAAAGACTGTACTGTCCTCTCTCTGCCCCTCTCTCACCTTCTCTTGCCACTAATCCTTCCCAGATCCTCTTCCTTCCATTTCTCGTCCTGCAAACTCTCCTGCTTCTTCCCTCTCAGACTCTCCTCTCTCCATCTTTTGCCTTTTGCCTTTGTCGCTTCCTCTCTTTACATCTTTTCTCCCCTCTCTTCTCTTCTTCCTCTCTGAGCCTCTGCGCCTCACTCTTCCTCCTGTACATTTCTACCTCATCGTATCTCTCCACCTGCCTCATCCTTCCTTCTCACTGTGGCACCTGACCCCACCTCTTTATCCAGCTCTGTCTCTTCCCATCCTCCCCGGACGCTCTTACCTTTTTTATTGCTAGCAATACCTCCAAGCTCTATCCTGGTCAAAGTTTGGAGAGCATGTGCACCAACGCCTCCGAAATTACTCCCAGTTTTTGTGCAACTTTCGCATATTTTGCCTCGATAGATAAAGGGAAAGGTACGTTTGGCATAGTCTGAAAGATAGAAGATATGAATGAAAACATTAATTGTGGGAGGGTTATTTTTAGTCTTATCAAGAGAAATGGACATGAATGGAACACACGGAACTGGGTGAGGAGATGCCTGAGGCTTCCGTCTAGGAGACAGTTATGGACATTCCCCCTTCATCTGGGAAGCCACGTGCTCCTCACATGAGGATAAACTGCACACCTACCTTTCCTAGTACAGTATTTCCATCTGCCTATATAATCTGCATTTAGAGCACACCAACGGAATATGGAACCATGGATAGTGCAATCAAAATACGTTTTCCCTCCATAGATGAATGGGAAAACACATTCATTACCTGAAAGAAGAAAGGCATTGTTCGCTTCTTCAGATCTTAGGGTTTCACGATCTCTGCAGTAACTCTGACAAAGTCTCTGTTCAAGCTAGCCCATCATCCCCAAGAGCCTGCCCTGTACAGACCCCCTGCTAAGCATCAGGGATGTCAAGGTAAATATGGTGTGGTCCCTCCCTCAGGGACTAGGAAGGGTTCTTTAACTTTGGGCAGTTTCTACCTTAGCGTGTGGCACCAGCTCCAAAGCCCTGACCCTGGGTTCAGATTCCAGCCCTACCATCTACAGAATGCTCACCACTGATGCTCTGTAGGGGTGCCACCTTGGGGAATGTGCACACATGCCTCCTCCTTAGAGGGTGAAATTACCTCATGCATGTAAAGTATCTTTGGAGAATCCCGATCACAGTTACCACGCCACACATATTAGTTGGTGGCATTTAATTGCTGTTTTGTGGTCATCCTCCTCCAATGTTGATTACCTGTGGTAACTGCGGTAGGAACAGTGGTGTTCTCAGACAGCTGCTGATCTGGAAGAAAAGCAGGAGCAGAGGGGATGGAGGAGGAGTGAGAACAAAGCAGGGGCACAACCAGAATACCGTCTGCAGTAGGACCTGCCCTGCGTCTCTAACTTTTATTTTCTTTTATATATGTATATATATATATATATATATATATATATATTTTTTTTTTTTTTTTTTTTTTTTTTTTTGCGGTACGCGGGCGTCTCACTGTTGTGGCCCCTCCCGTTGCGGAGCACAGGCTCCGGACGCACAGGCGCAGCGGCCATGGCTCACGGGCCCAGCCGCTCCGCGGAGTGCGGGATCTTCCCGGACCGGGGCACGAACCCGCGTCCCCTGCATCGGCAGGCGGACTTTCAACCACTGCGCCACCAGGGAAGCCCTTTCTTTTATATTTTGAAGTCATTGTTTACCCTGAACAGATATGCTCAATGACTAGAGGGCTAAACAGAACAGATGAGTGGAGAATCTGACACATGCTCATTGCTCTCCTACTGACACACGTGAATTCAACAATAAAGCTGAGACTTGGCTATAGCACACTGTTCACAGGACCTGCCGTGAGACCACACTGTCCCCGTTATTTCAAACAGTAAACTCTACATACATCAAAAACTCTTAATTTGAACAATGTAACCAACCCTGGGTGTAGGCTGCCCATGTCTGGGATATTGGAATGGATATTTAGCAATGAGGCAGGGGCCATGAGGGTTGTGAGTCAATAAGGCCTTTGGCTTTGGTGCCAAACTTACCTGGGTTTAAATTTCATAGAAGTTGCATGAAAATTAAATAAAATGTGAAGCCCTTGGTATATATTCAAGAAATGGCAAATGTATTTGTCACCGCTATTATTATTATCATTATTTTTACACATCAATCCATGTCTGGGGCAGGCTGTTTCACACCAGTTCTAGCCCATCTCCCCCTCTCTCACCTCCACTCACAGGGTCCAGTTGTAGAAATACAGACGTGCCAGCCCAAATCAGAAAGATCCCCAAACGCGGTGCCATGGCAGCTTGCTTTCCTGTGACTGACAAACGTCAGTCTGTTTCTTATATAACCTGTTACCCTGACACCCCTTCAAGCTGATAAGAATCAACCTTGCCTGGACGGTGCTTGTGCATTCCTCAGCCTGAGAGCACGCAGTTCAAGTTTATCTCTCAGGTGGAATGTACAGGACATTGGCTGGCAGTTTAATGTCTCTGAGCCTCAATAGTTTGAAATGCATTGAAAATGAGACCAAGGTCCACTGGTTAGGGCTCCGTGCTTCCACTGCAGGGGGGCATGGGTCTGATCCCTGGTTGAGGAACTAAGATCCCGCAAACTGGGTGGCAGTGGCCAAATAAATAAATAATAAAGTAAAATGAGGCCAGAGCATTTGCAAGATCCTTGTCAGTTCCAGCCTCCTAAGACAAGGCAAAGAGGAGAGGGAAAGGTGAAAAGGACCATCTTCTCTCACGGGGTTTTCCCCAGCATCCGTCTCACCTGGTTTCCTGACCGCAGACTCAGCACCAGGCTCAAGGCCCAACCAGCTGGCCTGTTGGAGCCTCAGAGCAACCCCATAAGGCAGCCGCGCGGGTCTCCACGTGAAGGAGGAGGAAACCGAAGCTCGGGGAGCTCCTCGAGGCCAGGCTGAGTTAGGGCAGAGCCGGCTGTTGAAGCTGCTCAGCCTAGTGGACCTTTTCAGAGAGGAAGGTCCCCTGCCATGTTTCACACTCAACCATATTTATCTGCCCCACGTGGCTTCCCCACCCAGCGCTTCCCTTTCTCTGCGCCTCCGTTTCTTCACTTGCAAAATGCACATTACAATCCGTTCCTTACAGGGCAATGTGAGTTGTGTCTCTGATGAGCTTTAAGCTGGTGTGGGGACTCTTTACACAGTAGGTGCTCTGAGAACACCAGCTCACCATCGGTTCAAATCCATGGGTCCATTTACAAGTCCCCTCCCTTCTAGTTCTGTGATGAACACATCCTGGGTCTTGGAAAGCTATGCAGTAATGTTTTCCCCGAGGAGATAACCAGCCATCATGCCTTCACTGAATGGGGTCTTTGAGGAATCTTTGGGTCTGTTGAGGGAATAGGCATTTCAAGGTTCTCACCATCTATCCCAGAACACTCCTTAAAATGAAACCTTGATGGCTGCCTTTTAGGCCTGTATGAGTTTATTTTATGTTTATTAATTTAAAAATTTTTTTATTTTATATTGGAGTAGAGTTGATTTACAATGTTGTGTTAGTTTCAGGTGTCCAGCAGAGTGATTCAGTTATACATATACATATAACCCTTCTTTTTCAGATTCTTTTCCCTTATAGGTTATTACAGAATATTGAGTAAAGTTTCCTGGGCTATACAGTAGGTCTGTGTTGATTATCTATTTTATGTATAGAAGTGTGTATATGTTAATCCCCAACTCCTAATTTATCCCTTACCCCACCTTTCTAGGCCTGTGTGATTTTAAATTTTATGTGTTAACTTGGCTGGGGTAAGGGATGCCAAGAGAGCTGGTAAAACATTATTTCGGGGTTTGTCTCTGAGGATGTCTCCAGAAGATATTAGCATATAGTCAGTAGATTGAAGAAGGAAGATGGCCCTCACCAGTATGGATGGGCATGATTCAGTCCCTTGAGGGTCAATTAAAAATGAAAAAAAATGGGAGCCTCAGGGTGCCCGGTTGATCACACAGGATCTTCATATCCTGGCCCCCTCCTTCTCCAGACCTTGACAGAACATCAACATACATCAGAATCATCATTTACGTGGGTTTGATTGAATGGTGAAGGTGTGGTGTTGAGGCCATCGGGGGGTGGGAGGAGGGTCATGGAGGTTATGGAGGGCTGGTCCCCGTCATGAACGATTTGTCTTTCCTAGACAAATATCATATGGTATCACTCATATGTGGAATCTAATTTTAAAAAAGATACAAATGAACTTATTTACAAAACAGAAGCAGACTTTTACATATAGAAAACAAACTTATGGTTACCAAAGGTGAAATGTTGGCGGGGGCGGGGGGAAATAAATCAGGAGCTTGGGATGAACACATGCACACTACTATATATAAGATAACCAACAAGGACCCACTGTATGGCACAGGGAACTCTACCCAGTATTCTCTGATAACCTATATGAGAAAAGAATCTAAAAAAGAATGAATATATATATATATATATATATATATATATATATATATAACTGATTCACTTTGCTGTACACCTGAAACTAACACAACGTTGTAAATTAACTATACTCCAATAAAATTAGAATATTAAAAAAATAAATTATTTGTCTTTCCTGATTATTTCTTTCTGGAGATATATTCTGACTCCTCAATATGAGGCTCTCTGGTCATGTCCTGCCAGTTTTTTCACTCCCTACTTGCAGCTGAATTGTCCATCTTCCCCAGGGGAATGTAATCTTTGGAAGGACAAGATGGACTGGGCTCTTCGCCCTGGCATCAGTCCTAAGGGCAGAACCTGGCACATACTTGGCCCTCGGATGTTTTTCAAAAGTCATGTTGCCCTTTAAAAAAACCCAGATATTCTAGGAAAGTAATATTTAAGTTACTAGCTGGGCTTGAATGAGGCAAAATTAAATTCACAGGTGCCAGAAATAAAGAAGGGCCTCGAAACCAGAGCCTAATCTTTATTCTGGTGCAAGAGCAGCAGGTATGTAATAGAGGCTGTGGGACCTTGTGATGACCTTTTTGTCACCATTCAGGGAGGTCACCATTCTTGGCCTCTATGATGTAGGGGTTAGTAATTGAGACTAAAACTAAAAACTAGGTGACTGTAAGGGCTATCCAGTTAAGGAGCCTAGAAAATCTTCTCTTGTGGTTCCAGAAAAGCAAAAAAGAAATTTCCATTGTTGTCACTCCGAATGGATTACAAGAAACATTTATTTAAGAAAATACACTAGGGACTTCCCTGGTGGTCCAGTGGGTAAGACTGAGCTCCCAATGCAAGGGGCCCGGGTTCGATCCCTGGTCGGGGAACTAGATCCCGCATGCGTGCCACAACTATGAAGTCCGCATGCTACAACGAAGATCCCACGTGCCACAACAAAGACCCGGTGCAGCCAAAATAAATAAATAAATATTTTTTTTTTTAAAAAGAAAATACACTAAATATCAGTAAGAACAGTGAGAGTCTGTGGGATTTGAGCTATGATTCCCCCTCCACCCCCAGCTCTGGGTGATGAAAGTAACATTGAGTGCGTGTAGCCAAAAAAGACAGGTTCCTTCTTCCCCCATCTCCAGTCAAGGACTATAGCATCATTGCCAGTGGGGCAGGCTGCCAGCTTTACCTGCTCAATTCCATGTCACAGAGGGATATTTCAGGCAAGTGTGATTGAGAGGCTAGGGACTTTCTCCTCCACCCAAATGTCAATCATAGAGCCGAGGCTCTACCCAGCAAGAGCAGGCTGAGGATGCTGGGGTCTCCATCACCCTTGCTCCAGCTTGCTTGTAGTGAAGATTTTCCATGCCTGGAGAAGCAAGCCAAGATGACCAGAGGCTACCACCCCTGCCTAATGCCCTGCTTCTAAAGCAGGAGTGGCATCCTGAGAAAAACTCTCCACTGTTCTCACCTGTAGCTCCCAAACTGTGGCTCAGAGATACAGATAAGGACAGAGAGCTTTAAAGTTCTTCCCGTAGAACATAACTTTATTTGGAACAGAATGGTGGGGAGGTTCATGACTAAATGAAATGGAGCAGGACCCAGTGGTCCTCCCCCCACCCCCACCCCATGTCCTCAGCTTGCTTTTGTCTGTGGAAAAATTTAGCCAAAGCATAAGTTTAATCAGAGAAGTAAGAAAATGCAGAAACAAAGGAAAACAGTCAAAGGAGACCAAATTACAATCATTTAGTCATTAAGCAAAGTCAAGCACCTTTAGTTCCTCCTTAAGGGCTATAGATAATATTCTGAGCCACATCCTGTGAGCTGTCTTGGAGATACTGCAACCCCGCCAGGTGGACGAAGTTACCTACATGATGAGCAGGCTGTAGCCATGACATAAGCTGCCACAGTTCGGAGAACTGGCCTCAAAGAAATGGAAACAAACCCACCCTGGAACTGAAGATTAACTGTACCTGAAACAATCGAGATGATGCTGGTCAGACCACCGAAGACCAATTTCAAGTATTGTTTCTGCATTGAAGCCCCCTCCCTCTGTCTATAAAAGCTCTTGCCCCCTGATTGTTGGCGGGGGGGTGGGGTGGGCCGGGGGAGGGGAGTCGGCATCTGGACAGGCAACCGCCCTTCCCCCCACTCCCCATCCCCCGGTTGCCGGCATCCAAAATAAAGCAAACTTTCCTTTCCACCATCCTGGCCTCTTTATTGTCTTTTGAGAGTCGAGCAGCCAGACCCTGCTTTCGGTTACATAAGGATGCTCTTGTAAACAATGGAGATTTTGGGGGTAAGCAAGGAAGAGGAGACTGGTAGCCCGCCAATGTCAACAAACTAAACCCTAGGCTCACTGTCTAACAAAAGAGAACTAGGGGAAGAGACAGCTAACAGGAGTCCTCCTGGGGTCAGAACAAGCTCAAAGCTTGGCCTCAGAAACGACCCCTGCCTGAAGTTAATAGGATCTGATTGTGAAGCAATTTATGTCCCAGGGCGCTGTGAAAAACAGCAGAATAGGGCTTCCCTGGTGGCGCAGTGGTTGAGGGTCCGCCTGCCGATGCAGGGGACACAGGTTCGTGCCCCGGTCTGGGAAGATCCCACATGCCACGGAGCGGCTGGGCCCGTGAGCCGTGGCCGCTGAGCCTGCGCGTCCGGAGCCTGTGCTCCGCAACGGGAGAGGCCACAGCAGTGAGAGGCCCGCGTACCAAAAAAAACAAAACAAAAACAAACAGCAGAATAATCATCCAGAAACTAGTGGAACCTAACAGCTGGGTGTGATAACCACAGAGATCAGGGGAAAAGACAGTCAGATGGCCTTGCTAGAACCACTGTCTTTCCAGGGAGACTGTGTGTATGGCCAAAGGAAGTGCCCTGGGAGGACCAACATCAGATGCCCCCTGCAGAGAAAATAGACATCACTGAAATAGTCTAGCCAAGTCACTGAACAAACAAAGAGACAAAGAGCAACAGCAAGAAGCCCTGGGCAGGTAATAATCAGTATCCAGAGTTGGGACAATATATTATATAAAATGTCCAGGTTTCAATAAAAAAATTGGACACTTACAATGATACAAGAAATTGTGACCGTACAAAGTTGCAGGGTACAAAATAAATTTTAAAAGCACTTGTATTTCGATACACTAGCAATGAATACTCTAAAAACGAAATTAGTAAAAGTATCGAAAATAATAAAATACTTGGGGATACGTTTAACCAAAGGAACACAAAAGTTATAAAAATCACAAAATATTGTTGAAAGAAATTAAGAAAGGCCTAAATAAATGGAAAGATCCCATGTTCATGGATTGGAAGACTTAATAGTGTGAAGATGGCAGTACTCCCAAATCCATCTACAGATTCAACTCAATACTTATCAAAACTCCAGCTTTCTTCTGCAAAGAATCAACAAGCTGATTCTAAAATTTGTATGGAAATTCAAGGGACCCGGAATAAGCTAAACAATCTTTTTTTTTTTTTAAAACATGTGTGTGTGTGTTTAAAATACATTTGTGGGTTTGTTTGTTTGTTTGTTTGTTTTTGGCCGTACCACGCAGCTTGCAGGATCTCATTTCCCT
Organism: Physeter macrocephalus; assembly: GCF_002837175.3. Classification (NCBI taxonomy): domain Eukaryota; kingdom Metazoa; phylum Chordata; class Mammalia; order Artiodactyla; family Physeteridae; genus Physeter; species Physeter macrocephalus. The sequence continues at coordinate 10,071,778 of NC_041230.1, forward strand.
GACCAGGGATTGAGCCTGGGCAACTGCAGTGAAAGCGCTGAGTCCTAACCACTGGACCGCCAGGGAATTCCCTCCTAAACAGTCTTGAAATGGAAAAATAAATTTGGAGGACTCACACTTCGCAATTTCAAAGCTTACTGCAAAGCTAATCAAGACAGTGTGATCTGACCTTTGGAGAGACATAAGTCCATGGGGTAGAACTGAGAGATCAGAAATAAGCCTTCACATTTATGGTCAAATGATTTTTGATACGTGTACCAAGACCATTCAATGGGCGAAAAAATAGACTTTTCAATGAATGGTGCTGGGACAACTGGTTATCTACTTGCAAAAGCATGAAGTTAAACCACGGTATTAGTTTCCTAAGACTGCTGTAAAGTATCATAAGTGGGTGGCTTAAAACAACAGAAATCTATTCTCTTACAGATGTGGAGTCTAGAAGTTTGAAATCAAGGCATCAGCAGGGCCATGCTTCTTCTGAGACTCTGGATAGAATCTTCCCTTGCCTTTTCCCAACTCCTAGCAGTGGCTGACAATCCTTGATGTTCTTTGGTTTGCAGCTGCACCGTCCAGTCTCTGTCTCTGTTACCACATGGTGCTTTCTTTGTGTGTCTCTATTCTTATAACATCTTAACTGAGTTAAGTTATAACATCTTAATTTCAGATTAGGGCACACTCAGTTAACCTCATACTAACTGGATTACGTCTACAAAGAATCCATTTCCAAATAAGGTCACATTCACGGCTACCAGAAGTTAGAACTTGAACATATATTTGAGGGGGACACAATTTAACCCTTAACAATCCCCATCTGGCTCCACATATAAAAACTAACTCAAAATTACAGTTAAAAAAAAAGACCACATATGGTATGATTTTATTTATAGGAAAGATACAAAGTAGGCAAATCCACAGAGACAGAAAGTGTATTCTTTTTGTGGGTGCTAGGGGCTAGGGGTAGAGGGAGGAAGGGAGAGTGACTGCCAATGGCTACAGATGTCTTTCTGGGTTGATGGAAATGTGCTGGAATTAGGTTGTGGTAGTGGTTGCACAATCCAAATATACTAACAACCATTGGATTGTGTACTTCAAATGGGTGAATTGTATGGTGTGTGAATGACATCTCAATAAACCTGTTACAAAAAATAGTTATTGCTTTTTAATGCTGAGTGATATTCCATGGAAAGATAAACCACAATTTGTTAATCTATTCACCTCTTTATGGACATTAGGGTTGCTTCTAGTTTCTGGCTATTACAAATGAAGCTGTTATGAACATTTGTGTAAAAGTCTTTGTTTGCACATGTTTTCATTTCTCTTGGGTAAGTACCTAGGAGTTGAATGGCTGGATCATACGGGAGATGTAGGTTTATCTTTTTAAGAAACTACTGAACTTATCTCCAAAGTGGATTATATCACTTTGCATTCCCATCCACAATGTATGAGTTCCAGTTTTTCCATATTCCTGCTAACACCTGTTCACTGAAAACTACAGAACAGTGCTGAAAGTAATTGAAAAAGACCTAAATAAATGGATATACTGTGTTAATGAGTTAGAAGACTCAGTATTATTAAAATGTTAATTCTCCTCAAATTGGTCTATAGATTCAACACAATTCCAATCAAAGTCTCAGCAGGATTTTTATAGCAATTGAGAAGCTGATCATAAAATTCATTTGGAAATGCTAAGAACCTAGAATAACCGTAACAACTTTGAAAAAGAAGAACAAATTTGGAGAAATAACACTACCCAATATTAAGACTTATTATGAAGCCACAAGATAACATGGTATTGGCATAAAGATAAACAGATCAATGAAACAGAACAGACTCCAGACATGGACCTACACATATATGGACAACTGATTTTTGACAAAAACGCAAAATAGTTCAATGGAGAAAAGGTGATCTTTTCAGCAATTGGTGCTGAAACAATTGTAGGAACAATTGTGACCTTGAGCTGGGCAAAGATTTTTTAGATATGATACTGAAAGCATGGTCCATAAAGCAAAAGTTAATACACTGGGCTTCATCAAATTGAAAATATCCACTCTGTGAAAGACACTGTTAAGAGAAGAAAAGAACAAGGCATAGACTAGAAGGAAATATTTTCAAATCATATATCTGATTAAGAACTTGCATCCAGGATATATGAAAAATAATCAAAACTCAATAATAAAACAAACATCTCAATAAAAAATGGGCTATAGATTATAGACAATTTATATTATTTAAACCTTAGCCACTAGTTACATGTGGATATTGAACACTTGAAATGTGTCAAGTCCAAATTAGGATGTGCCACAAGTGTAAAATTCCATATTTTCTAGATTTAGTATAAAAAAAAGAATGTACAGCATCTCAATAAAAGTTTTAATTGATTACGTGTAGGAGGGGTAATATTTCGGATTTAATTGGTGAAATAAAATATATCTCTTCTCAATAATTTTGCCATTTCAAGAAATTTATATAAGTAGAATCATACAGTATGTGACCTTTTGAGAGTGACCTTTTTTTTTTCACTCAGCATAATGCCTTTGAGATCCGTCCAAATTGTGTGTATCAATTGTTTGTTCCTTTTTGTTACTGAGTTTGTTTAACATTTACTTATTGTAAGATATTTTGGTTGTTTCCAGTTTTGGCTGTTATAAATAAAGGTTTTATGAACATTCATGTACAGGATTTGCTGTGGACATAAGTTTTCCTTTCTCTGAGATAAATGCCTAGCAGTGTAACTGCTGGGTAGTATGGTAAGTGTATGTTTAGTTTTTTAATAAACTTCCAAACTATTTTTCAGAATGGTTGTACCATTTCACATTTGCACAGCAATGTGTGAGAGATCTGGTTCCTCCATTCCTCCTCAGCGTTTGGCATTATCATTATTTTTTTCTTTTAACTCTTCTAATAAGTGTGTAGTGCTGTCTCAACATGATCTTAATGGCTAGTGATGTTGAAAATCTTTTCATGTTTTTTTTTGGTCATTTATATATCTTCTTCAGTGAAATGTCTTTTCATATCTGTTGCCTATTTTATAATTGGATTCTTTTTTTTTTAATGTTGACTTTTGAGGGTTCTTTATATATACCAGATATGAATCCATTGTCAGATATGTGGTTTGTAAATATTTTCTCCCATTCTGTAGTTTGTTTTTCATCCTTTTAATGGGGTCTTTCACAAAGCAAAAAAGTCTTTAATTTTGATGAAGTCCAATTTATCAATTTATGAATTGTGCTTTTGGTGTCATATATAAGAACTCTTTGCTTGGGACCTCCCTTTTGGTCCAGTGGTTAAGACTCTGTGCTTCTGCTGCAGGGGGTGTGGGTTTGATCCCTGGTAGGGTGTGGCCAAAACAAACAAACAAAAAACTCCTTGCTTAACCCAAGTTCATGAAAATTTCTTTTATGTTTTCTTCTAAAAGTTTTATAGTTGTAGCTGTTATATTTAGGTCTATAGTCCATTTTGAATTAATTTTTGTGTATGGTGTGAGGTAAGGCTCTAAATTCATCTTCTTCCACATGAACATCACAGCACTATTTGTTGAAAATACTGTCTTTCCCCATTGTGATTTTTTATTTGGACCATGGATTAAAAATTTTTTTTTCTTCATCTTCCTTTGAGTTTGATTTTTCTCTCCTTTTTCTAGCTTCTTCAGATGGAAGATGAGGTCATTGATTGATAACTTTCTTCTTTTCTAATATGGGTTTAACACTCTACCATTCCCCCGAGGTACTGTTTTAGCAGTATCTCACAAAGAGTGATGTTTTGTGTTTTCATTTCATTAAGTTTAAAATACTTTCTAGATTTCTTTTTTATTTCCTCTTTAAATCATGATCATTTAGAAGTGTGCTAATTTCTAAATATTTAGAGGATTTTCTGTTGATTTAAAACAATTTTTTTTATTGTGGTAAAATATCCATGACATAAAAAATTTCCTTTTAAACTCTTTTAAGCGTACAATTCAGTGGCATTAGCTACATTCACACTGGTGTGCAACCATCCTCACCACCTATCTCCTGAACTTTTTCATCATCCCAAACTGAAACTCTGTACTCATTAGACAATAACTCCCCATTCTCTCCTCCTCCCAGTCCCTGGTAACCTCTATTCTACTTTCTTCCTCTGTGGATTTGACTATTCTAGGTACCTCATATAAGCAGAATGATATAATATTTGTAGTTTTGTGTCTGGCTTATTTCACTCAGAATAATGTTTTCAAGGATCATCCATGTTGCAGAATGAATTAGAAATTTATCAGTTTTAGTCTGAATAACATTACATTGTATGGTATACCACATTTTGTTTATCTATTAATCCACAGATGGACAGTTGGGTTGTTTCCACCTTTAGGCTATTCTGAATAATGCTGCTCTGACCATCAGTTTATAAATATTTGTTTGGAACCTTGCTTTCAATTCTGTTGTTGGTTCTTTTCTTTCATAATTGAGACTTTATTGGTTGTTTTGAGGATCAGTACACTGACATTTCAATTTGTACATAATTCTTTACTGAAAATCTAAAAAATATATATAATTGTGATTATTTTCTAAACAGTTATTCCAGTTGACTTTCCAGCTTAAAATTTGGAGGCAAATTTTCCTTAAGGGATTATCAAGTAACAATATGTTCAAATATTGATACACTGTTACATCATGAGTCCTACTAATTTACAATTTAATATCATATACACTACATACTCAAATTTTCAATCTTTCACAGCACATTAACAAAGTTACTAGGAAAACTAGGCTACCATCACCAAAGATGTTACAGAGTGCAGAAATTCTGACGGGGGAGTCAAGATCAAGGAGTGTTTTTTTAAGGAAACCATTCTACCAAAACCAACACAGGAATAGAAGTAATTTAAAATGTTCAAGTCATATTAAATGCATGACCGTGACTCCAAATTGCATTTATTTATTTATTTATTTATTTTTAACATCTTTATTGGAGTATAACTGTTTTACAATGGTGAGTTAGTTTCTGCTTTACAACAAAGTGAACCAGTTATACATATACATATGTTCCCATATCTCTTCCCTCTTGCGTCTCCCTCCCTCCCACCCTCCCTATCCCACCCCTCTAGGTGGTCACAAAGCACCGAGCTGATCTCCCTGTGCTATGCGGCTGCTTTCCACTAGCTATCTATTTTACATTTGCAAATTGCATTTAGTATGCTTTGTATTAAAGGATGTAAAAACTACACCCAAGAAAGTTAAATCTCCTGTATTCCACATCCCACTATTTTCTGGTTGTACCAAAACCAAACAAACAGGCAAACAAAAAACAGCTAGCAAATGATGGTGCGCTTTTAAAAAATTACACTTAACAAATGGGATGAGGTAGGATTCCTCTTTCTTTGTTTGGCTGCGTTGGGTCTTTGTTGCTGCGTGCGGGCTTTTCTCTGGTTGCAGCGGGCGGGAGCTACCGGTGCGCGGGCTTCTCCTTGCTGTGGCTTCTCTTGTTGCAGAGCTCGGGCTCTAGGCGCGCGGGCTTCAGGAGTTGTGGCGCACGGGTTTAGTTGCTCTGCAAGAGGCACCAGGACTCGTACCCGTGTTCCCCGGATTCTTAACCACTGTGCAGGCGGATTCTTAACCACTGTGCCACCAGGCAAGCCCGGGATTCCTCTTTCTTAAAAATGTTTCTAGAGCTACTAAAAACTTGCATTTACAAAGGAGTTGAAAAAAGTATTCCTCTGGACTGTACAAGAAGGGAAACAGGGACCACTGATAAGGCATGGCATAGGATATTAATCAGACTTCTTTTTCTCCTTCTTCATCAGAGCCTGGATTCTCCTTGTTTTTAGTTTCTCCACTTTCTGCAGGTAAATCTTTTAGTTTCTTGGTTAGGTACTTCAGCCTGTTTTCTCTCTGTTCCCCTTTTCCCTTTTGTTTGCACTTTTTTTTTTCCTGCCACCTTTTTGACTTCCTTTCCACTTTTGCAGCAGCAGGCTTAGCAGACCACCCTTCTCATCTCCCCCTGGGCTCCTCCTTCATAGTCTTGAGCATCATGGCTGTGGGGAGGGTGTGTGCCCCGTGCCTACCTGAAGGGCGGGCACGCTGAGATTCTTCCCAAGATGGGCTGCCTGGCCGCTGGGCGTCTCCCACCACCCAAGCTGCTGGGACCCTTGGCCAAGTAGGGTGGTGGGAGGGTGGTGAGAGAACCAGCTGGAACTGGATTGGACCTGCTATTGAGTTTTTCTTCTTTTTTATTTTATTTTATTTTTTTTGCTTTGCTGAGCAGCTTGTGGGATCTTAGTTCCCTGACCAGGGATTGAGCTCATACCCCCTGCAGCTGAAGTGCAGAGTCCTAACCACCAACCGCCAGGGAAGTCCCTGTTATTGATTTTTAATATAATCCCATCGTGGTATGAGAACATAATTTCTATGACCTGAATCCTGCCAAGTTTACTGTGACTAAATTTTTGGTCCAGAATATGGCTTATCTTGATAAATGTTCCATGTATACTTGAAAAGAATTTGTATTCTGCTCTTGTAGAGTACAATGTTCTATACATATCAGTTATGTCAAATTGGTTGATAGTGGTATCCAGTTCTATTATATACTTGCTGATCTTCTCTCTGCTTGTTCTATCAGTTACTGAGAGAAGGGAATTGAAATCCTGAACTATAATTGAGGATTTATGTTTCACTCTGCAATTCCTTCAGTTTTTGTTTCATAGATTTGAAATTCTATTATTGAGGGCATCCATATTTAATAGTTGTATCCTCTTGGTGAACTGACTTGTTTTTCATATGAGATGATCTTTATCCTTGATCGTGTTCTTTGATGTGAATTACACTCTGTCTTATATTACAATAGCCATTCTAACTGTCTTTGAACTAATAGCATGGACATGGTGAGTTTTACCTTGTTTGGTGCTGGATATTTTTTGTCTACCTATACATATTATTGAGTTTTGTTATCAAATTCAGTTTAGCTATTTGGAAACAGTTGGATCTTTTTGGTCTTGCTCAGGAATTACTGCCCTTTGTTGCTTGATGTCAGGTGTCTTGAAAACAATGTATTTTGTTTAGTTTTTTTTTTTTTTTTTTTTTTTTTTTTTTGGGGTACGC
>NC_041230.1:10078964-10097485 GCF_002837175.3 Physeter macrocephalus
GCCTCTCCCGCTGCGGAGCACAGGCTCCGGACGCGCAGGCTCAGCGGCCATGGCTCACGGGCCCAGCCGCTCCGCGGCATGTGGGATCTTCCCGGAGCGGGGCACGAACCCGTGTCCCCTGCATCGGCAGGCGGATTCCCAACCACTGCGCCACCAGGGAAGCCCTTGTCTAGTTTTTGTTTGTTTCATGTAGGAGGATAAATTTAGTCCCTGTTACTCCATTTGGAGCAGAAGTGGAAGTGTATTATTTTATTTTTAACCTACCTGTATCACTGTATTTGCAATGATTATCTTGTAGACATCATATAGCTGGTTCATGTTTTTATTTTTATTTTTAAAAAATATTTATTTATTTATTTATGTATTTTGGCTGCTCTGGGTCTTAGTTGTGGCACTCAGGATCTTTAGTTATGGCATACAGATTTCTCAGTTGTGGCATGCGGCCTCCTTAGGTGCCCGACCAGGGATTGACCCCGGGCCCCCTGCACTGGGAACATGGAGTCTTATCCACAGGACCACCAGGGAAGTCCCTATTTTTAATTTCTTCTGATGATTAGTCTTTAACAGTTTAATAATTGGTCTTCCATGGTGTTTTTAGCATTGTTCTAGGGAGTATAATACTCATACTTAACTCTTCACTATCTACTTATAATCAATATTTTGCCACTTCAAGTGAAATATAGAAACTTTATGATCATATAGATTCTTTTACCCTCTTCCTTTATGTTATAGTTGTTAATGGGAGAGGCATTTAATTGAGATTTCACAGTTGGTACAGTATTTCAATGGCATTGTGACAACAAGGAGGGAGACAGAAAGAAAAAGTCATTAGAGGCGAGATGGTTAAGGGTGGAGACCCAGTTACTGGGTAGTAAGAGAAAGGATGGAGAGGAGGCAGTGACAAGGGTGAAGTTATCAACTGAGGACGGGACTTTTTACAGGGACTGGTTGATGCTGACAACAAGGAAGCGTACCACGTGATAGAGTCTGATTCTGAAGGCATAAAATCAAAGCAGTTGGGAGTAATATCGGACTAGGATCAGAGACTCAGCTTCCTCGTGCTAAAAACACACATTGGGGCTTCCCTGGTGGCGCAGTGGTTGTGCATCCGCCTGCCGATGCAGGGGAACCGGGTTCGCGCCCCGGTCTGGGAGGATCCCACATGCCGCGGAGCGGCTGGGCCCGTGAGCCATGGCCGCTGAGCCTGCGCGTCCGGAGCCTGTGCTCCGCAACGGGAGAGGCCACAGCAGAGGAAGGCCCGCATACCACAAAAAAAAAAAAAAAAACAAAAAAACAAAAACACACATTGAAGGCTTCCCTGGTGACGCAGTGGTTAAGAATACTCCTGCCAATGCAGGGGACACGGGTTCGAACCCTGGTCCAGAAGATCCTACATGCCGCGGAGCAACTAAGCCCGCGAGCCACAACTACTGAGCCTGCAAGCCACAACTACTGAAGCCTGCGTGCCTAGAGCCTGTGCTCCGCAACAAGAGAAGCCACCGCAATGAGCAGCCCTCGCGCTGCGACGAAGAGTAGCCCCCGCTCGCCGCAACTAGAGAAAGCCTGCACACAGTGAAGACCCAATGCTGCCAAAAATAAATAAAAATAAAAATAAATAAATTTATTTTAAAAAACCACACATATTGAGATTTTGATTTTGGCTTAGGATGTGGGAGAACATGGAAGACCTTAACTTCTGCAATAACACCGAGAAATATCTGGACATTATAAAATGTCACGCATTGGAAAATTAAAGAGAAATGGAAAGGGAATTCCCTCGCGGTCCAGTGGTTAGGACTCTGCACTTCCACTGCAGGGGACACGAGTTCGATCCCTGGTCAGGGAACTAAGATCCTACAAGCCTCAGGGTGTGGCAAAACAAACAAATGAACAGACAAACCCCCCGAAAACAGAGAAATGGAGATGGATACAAGAAAGCCCCTCTGGTTACCATAGAAGGGAGCCCTTCATAGGTGACTGGCAAGCCATGGCAGCTTCCTGAGGCAAATCCTGGGTCAGGGAGTTGGGAGGTGGAGGAGAATATCTGTCAAAGACAGAGAGATTTTACTATGTCCACAAGAAGCCAGTTGATTTACTGGTGACAGCCGGAACAGATGGGATGGATTGGAGTCTGGCAGACCACCAAACACAAAATTAGTTTTCTCAGTATAATAATTATCTCCTCCATCTCTACTCCAATTTTATCAAGAAAAGGTAATTTGGGTTTCCCTGGTGGCGCAGTGGTTGAGAAACTGCCTGCTAATGCAGGGGACACGGGTTCGAGCCCTGCTCCTGGAAGAGCCCTGCTCACGGAGCAGCTGGGCCCGTGAGCCACAACTACTGAGCCTGCGCGTCTGGAGCCTGTGCTCTGCAACAAGAGAGGCCGCGACGGAGAGAGGCCCGTGCACCGCGATGAAGAGTGGCCCCCACTTGCCACAACTAGAGAAAGCCCTTGCACAGAAACGAAGACCCAACACAGCAAAAATAAATAAATTAATTAATAAACTCCTACCCCCAACATCTAAAAAAAAAAAAAAAGAAAAAGAAAAGGTAATTTAAGGTAATACTGAAAAACAGAAAAAGTGTTATCAGTTTGTGCTTTTTTTTTACAGCTTCATTGAGGTATAATTGACATATAGTACAATGCACATATTTAAAGGGTACAATTTGATGATTTTTGACATATGTGAACACCCCAGAAACCTCACCATTACCACAGTCAAGATAATGAATGTATCCATCACTCCAAAAGTTTCTTTGTTCTCCTTTGTAATCTATTCCCCCCTCCTTCTCCATTCTAGATAACCACAGATCTGCTTTCTGTCACTGTAGATTTAACTTTCGTTCTCTGAAGTTTAATATAAGTATAGTCGTGCAGTGTGGACTCCTTTTTGTCTAGCTTCTTTCATTCAGGATAATTATTTTAAGATTCATCCACGTGGCTGTATGCATCAATAGTTCATTCCTTTTTTTACTGAGTAGTTTTCCATCATGAAGACATGTCATTATTTATTTATTTTTACACTGTTGATGGGCATTTGAGTTGTTTCCATTTTTTGGCTATTATAAATAAAGCTGTTATGAACATTTGTATAAAAATCTTTGTATGGACATATGCTTTTGTTTCTTTTGGGTAGTACCTGGGAAAGGAATGGCAGAATCCTATGGCAACTGTATGTTTAATTTTTTAAGAAATTTCCTAAGACTGGGAACAAAGCAAAGTGTCCACTCTCACTACTTTTATTCATTGTACTAGAAGTCCTAACCACTACAATAAGAAAAGAAAAGAAATAAAAGGTCAACATGCTGGAAAGAAAAAAAAAAAACTGTCCCTATTTGCACATGACATGATTGTCTACTTAGAAAATCTCATGGAGCCCACAAAAAAGCTCCTAGAACTAATAAATGAGTTTAGCCAGATTCAACACACAAAAATCAATTGCACTTATTTTCTATACCAGCAATGAAAAATTGAAAACTGAACTTTAAAAGTACCATTTACAATAGCCCCATAAAGGTGAAATAAGTATGACTCTAACACCATATGTTCAGGACCTGTATCCTGAAAACTGCAAAACTAGAATTCTCATCCATTGCTAGTGGGAATAAAAAAATGATACAAGCACTCTGGAAAACAGTTTCTCAGTTTCTTGTAAAGTTAAACACACTCTCTCCGTATGACCCAGCAATCCTACTCCTAAGTATTTACCCTAGAGAAATACAATTTTATGTTTACATAAAAACTTGTACCCAAATGTTTACAGCAAACACTTGTATGCAAATGTTTACTTTATAACTGTTTCTATAAACTAGAAACAACCCAGACGTCTTCAATGAGTTAATGGATAAACAAACAGTGGTATGTCCATACAATGTAATAATATTTCTCAGTTAAAAGGAACAAGCTGTTGATATACACAACATGGATGAATCTCAGAACCATCATGCTGAGTGAAAGTAGGTGGTTTCAAAAAGTTCCATGCTGTATGATTCCATTTCTATGACTTTTTTGAAAAGACAAGTCTATAGTGATCAGAGAACAGATCAGTGGTTGTCAAGGACTTGGATGAGGGAGGATGTGATTACAAAGGAGTAGAACAAGAGAGTTTTTGAGATGAAGAAACTGTTCTGTATTCTGACTGTAGCGTTGTTCAATTAATTAATTAATTATTTTGGGGGGCCATGCCAAAATTGTTCTTGGCCACACGTGGCTTGCAGGATCTCAGTTCCTCGACCAGGGATTGAACCCGGGCCATGGCAGTGAAGGCCCTGAATCCTAACCACTAGGCCACCAGGGAATTCCGTGCTTTGTTTAATTTATACAAGTGATATTTCGCTGCAAAGGAAATTTCTAACTTTTTAAAAAAACATAATGCAGGGCTTCCCTGATGGTGCAGTGGTTAAGAATCTGCCTGCCAATGCAGGGGACATGGGTTCAAGCCCTGTTCCGGGAAGATCCCACAAGCCGTGGAGCAACTTGGCCTGTGTGCCACAACTACTGAGCCCACGTGCCACAACTACTGAAGCCCACACGCCTAGAGCCTGTGCTCCACAACTAGAGAAGCCACTGCAATGAGAAGCCCATGTACCGCATGAGAAACTGCCTGCTAATGCAGGGGACACGGGTTCGAGCCCTGCTCCTGGAAGAGCCCTGCTCACGGAGCAGCTGGGCCCGTGAGCCACAACTACTGAGCCTGCGCGTCTGGAGCCTGTGCTCTGCAACAAGAGAGGCCGCGACGGAGAGAGGCCCGTGCACCGCGATGAAGAGTGGCCCCCACTTGCCACAACTAGAGAAAGCCCTTGCACAGAAACGAAGACCCAACACAGCAAAAATAAATAAATTAATTAATAAACTCCTACCCCCAACATCTTCTTAAAAAAAAAAAGAAAAAGAAAAGGTAATTTAAGGTAATACTGAAAAACAGAAAAAGTGTTATCAGTTTGTGCTTTTTTTTTACAGCTTCATTGAGGTATAATTGACATATAGTACAATGCACATATTTAAAGGGTACAATTTGATGATTTTTGACATATGTGAACACCCCAGAAACCTCACCATTACCACAGTCAAGATAATGAATGTATCCATCACTCCAAAAGTTTCTTTGTTCTCCTTTGTAATCTATTCCCCCCTCCTTCTCCATTCTAGATAACCACAGATCTGCTTTCTGTCACTGTAGATTTAACTTTCGTTCTCTGAAGTTTAATATAAGTATAGTCGTGCAGTGTGGACTCCTTTTTGTCTAGCTTCTTTCATTCAGGATAATTATTTTAAGATTCATCCACGTGGCTGTATGCATCAATAGTTCATTCCTTTTTTTACTGAGTAGTTTTCCATCATGAAGACATGTCATTATTTATTTATTTTTACACTGTTGATGGGCATTTGAGTTGTTTCCATTTTTTGGCTATTATAAATAAAGCTGTTATGAACATTTGTATAAAAATCTTTGTATGGACATATGCTTTTGTTTCTTTTGGGTAGTACCTGGGAAAGGAATGGCAGAATCCTATGGCAACTGTATGTTTAATTTTTTAAGAAATTTCCTAAGACTGGGAACAAAGCAAAGTGTCCACTCTCACTACTTTTATTCATTGTACTAGAAGTCCTAACCACTACAATAAGAAAAGAAAAGAAATAAAAGGTCAACATGCTGGAAAGAAAAAAAAAAAACTGTCCCTATTTGCACATGACATGATTGTCTACTTAGAAAATCTCATGGAGCCCACAAAAAAGCTCCTAGAACTAATAAATGAGTTTAGCCAGATTCAACACACAAAAATCAATTGCACTTATTTTCTATACCAGCAATGAAAAATTGAAAACTGAACTTTAAAAGTACCATTTACAATAGCCCCATAAAGGTGAAATAAGTATGACTCTAACACCATATGTTCAGGACCTGTATCCTGAAAACTGCAAAACTAGAATTCTCATCCATTGCTAGTGGGAATAAAAAAATGATACAAGCACTCTGGAAAACAGTTTCTCAGTTTCTTGTAAAGTTAAACACACTCTCTCCGTATGACCCAGCAATCCTACTCCTAAGTATTTACCCTAGAGAAATACAATTTTATGTTTACATAAAAACTTGTACCCAAATGTTTACAGCAAACACTTGTATGCAAATGTTTACTTTATAACTGTTTCTATAAACTAGAAACAACCCAGACGTCTTCAATGAGTTAATGGATAAACAAACAGTGGTATGTCCATACAATGTAATAATATTTCTCAGTTAAAAGGAACAAGCTGTTGATATACACAACATGGATGAATCTCAGAACCATCATGCTGAGTGAAAGTAGGTGGTTTCAAAAAGTTCCATGCTGTATGATTCCATTTCTATGACTTTTTTGAAAAGACAAGTCTATAGTGATCAGAGAACAGATCAGTGGTTGTCAAGGACTTGGATGAGGGAGGATGTGATTACAAAGGAGTAGAACAAGAGAGTTTTTGAGATGAAGAAACTGTTCTGTATTCTGACTGTAGCGTTGTTCAATTAATTAATTAATTATTTTGGGGGGCCATGCCAAAATTGTTCTTGGCCACACGTGGCTTGCAGGATCTCAGTTCCTCGACCAGGGATTGAACCCGGGCCATGGCAGTGAAGGCCCTGAATCCTAACCACTAGGCCACCAGGGAATTCCGTGCTTTGTTTAATTTATACAAGTGATATTTCGCTGCAAAGGAAATTTCTAACTTTTTAAAAAAACATAATGCAGGGCTTCCCTGATGGTGCAGTGGTTAAGAATCTGCCTGCCAATGCAGGGGACATGGGTTCAAGCCCTGTTCCGGGAAGATCCCACAAGCCGTGGAGCAACTTGGCCTGTGTGCCACAACTACTGAGCCCACGTGCCACAACTACTGAAGCCCACACGCCTAGAGCCTGTGCTCCACAACTAGAGAAGCCACTGCAATGAGAAGCCCATGTACCGCAATGAAGAATAGCCCCTGCTTGTCGCAACTAGAGAAAGCCTGCGTGCAGCAATGCAGACCCAGCGCAGCCAAAATAAATAAATAAACAAAAAAAACAAAAAAAACTCATCTCCCACTCTGACATCGCTGCCCCAAACGAGGATGTGCCCACCTGGCCACTATAACATCATTGACAAAAGAGAGGAATTTTCAAATTCTTACTTTCTGCAGTGCCCATCCTTCTTAGACTTCTACATCTTTTCTTGTCTACTCTCTAGAACTTACTGTCTTTTTTTTTTTCACATCAGCATCAAGTTTCAGGTAATCGGCTGCAGTTGATGGTGGTTAGTTTTGTTGTTGGAGAGGGGTGTGTGTGCATGTGTAGTGGAGTTTGGTTCACTTCAATAAGCAGAAGACCCATAACCTCAAGTTGCCAGTCACATCTTATGGGTGCTGTTAAGTTGTAAAGCTGTTGGAAATAATGCCTCGGGAAATAATGCCTGAACACAGCCCTGGAGGGAGCAATGAAAATCATGTGTGATGATGGAGGCTAAATCCGGGTGGGTGAAGCACATGTACGGCAGGGTGATATTATGCTATTACTGTTATCTCCCCACGCCCCCATTCTTTGTACTAATTCTCTTACCCCTTCTCCTCCAGTCAGTCAGTAGGCCTATTACCCTAGAAATGCAAAGAGCCAGAAATACCTTCCTGTTCAGCCCTGAAATTTCAGAGTAGGCTATGTAAATTGAAGTGAATGTAATTCCAAAGGCCCAACTTTTGACTTGTTAGACTTGGAATTTTTAAGTTTCAGTCTAAGAATGAAGGCGTTATGGCATGATTGTTTTGTTTGTTGTGGGATCTCAGTTCCCCGATCAGGGATTGAACCCCAGCCCCGGGCCCTCGGCATTGAGAGCGCAGGGTCCCAGTCACTGGACCGCCAGGGAATTCCTATGGCATGATTGTCGGAAAAAGAAAAAGTAGATTTGAGAAGAATGTGTGATAGTGGTCTGTGTATGGTGGGTGATAAGTTGCAGGGCCTAGGCCGCATCTCGTTCTCAAGTATCTTGGGAGAAAGCAAGTCTCTATGAAATTATCTTTTCTCCAGATCTTCAGGAATTTCATCACCAATATGGGATTCCTACGCTGCTGTAGATTCCTGAAGG
Organism: Physeter macrocephalus; assembly: GCF_002837175.3. Lineage (NCBI taxonomy): Eukaryota > Metazoa > Chordata > Mammalia > Artiodactyla > Physeteridae > Physeter > Physeter macrocephalus. The sequence goes on from NC_041230.1 coordinate 10,087,050, forward strand.
ACCTCGGTGGGATTTGAGAGCAGTTGGAAGAGGCCCCGAAGTCGCTAAGAAGGATGGCAGAGCTTACAGGGCCTGCGTGGAGCCCATGAATCCCCAGACAGGGTTGAAGATTCCCCAGTGGAAGCCAGCAGGAACGGAAGCTGAGAACCCAGGCATCAGTAAGAACCTGGACATGAGCAGCCTGAGAGGTGAAAACTAGACAGTCACCTCCTGCCCGCCAGCACGACAGCAAAGCCCTGGGTGAGGAGAGTGGAAAGGAAAACAAGCCTTGAATTGACTGAACTTAGATCTGAAATGACTGAGAAAACCCTGACCTGACTGAGTTTACTCAGACTGGTTACTCCACTAGGTAGAATGGGGGATTGTTATAAACAAAATTATCATAAAAAGATAATATATTTAAAAACAAAATTATCATAAAAAGAAATAATATATTTAAATAGTTTATATATTTAAAAATTAAGAAAGTTGGCACACTTGAGTTTGTGGACTGAGAGATTTGTACATGCTGCATAAAGCTCTTTGGCATATGACAGATATAATTTTAAAAATACCAAAACAATTCACAGGCCAAATTTTTGAAAATTGTGGCTGTCCTCCACTTACTCAGGAATGTCTTCTGCAACTGTCTTCAGTGCCATTAAGAAGCCAGTGTCCTATGGGAAACAGCTACTTGGCTTTTTCGGTTCGTTTTTTGTTTTTGATTTTGTGTTTTACCCCAAATAGTATTTACCAGTCAAGGCTCTGAATGCTTGTAATTTCCCAAATTTATATGTCCCCTCATTAAGTTAAAGTTTTATTTGTTGGTGTTTCCTCTCCCTCTTTAGAGAGATTCATCAAACTGACACAATGGAGAACTGGATGCCTGGGAACAAAGATAACGTAGTAGCTGGAGTGGGCCTTTAACTCAAAGAGTTAGTAAGAACTAGAGAACTTTCTAGAAAGAACTTAGCTGGACTATTCTATGATCGGACTCCCCTGTCCTTTGTGGGAGGGGTCAGCAGTTTGTATTAAAAGTCTCTCCTCCCACTCCCAGTGCAGTTTATTGTATGTCAATTAAGCCTCAATAAGGCTGTTTTTTAAAAAAATGAAAAGAAGTCTGTTCCCCTTTACTCTACCTCTTACTTTGCTCTATACAGCTCCTATATCACTGGAGTCTTTTACAATAACATAGACTTTATGTATTCTTGAGTAATAAGTTAAATAAATAAGCATAAGAATGTGAAAAAAGAATCTCCCCACCCAGTAGTTTTACACCAGCATTCATCAGACCCTACTGAGCCCCAGGTCCCTCCTAAGTGCCTTCCGTGCACTGAGGAGGCATTAAGTAGTCAGCAGAGATGGGGAGGAATGCTGTAAAGTGGGCAAGGGACAAACAGGATAGAGGGAGGTGGGGCCACTATAACTGAAGAATTTGGAGTCTGATTTTTCTCATTCTGCCACACCTCCCAGGGAAACATTAGAACCCCAAAGCAGGTGACGTTGGCCTTACAGTTGGGCTGGGAGCGTTCTGGAGGAGGACAACATTAGCCTCTTGTCCAGCTAGCAAGAGAAGGAAACCTATTAGAGTGAAAGGAAAACCAGACTTTAGGTCAAAACATCAGAGTTCTGGTCCTGGCTCTGCCCATAGCTATGTAAGTGTGAGAAATTCATTAAAGGTTTCGAGATCTTTGATTCCCTTTCTGCAAAATGTGTAGGTTGGAGAAGATGAATTTTAAGGGCCCTTTTAGCTCAATAATGCCACTTCTAGTTTTGAGGCATACACAAATTACAGCAGAAACTTTATTAGAAATGACAAATACATCCACTGGAACTGTTCTTCAAGTTTCCACCTGCTCCTCAACTCGATGATGACCACTCAGAAGAGATGTCCAGTGACCCGGGGCCAGAAGCACCTACTCAACGGACAAGCGGTTGCAGCAACAGCGGCAGCAGTTGCTCTAACCTCCACATGGAAGTGTGAAGCCGTATGGCCCCACTTTCAACCTTTCGGGGAGAGACAGACCTGAGTGGACACGTTTCCTTCACCCACAGGGGCCCTATTGTAAAGATCCCAGACATCAGCCTGCAACCATCTGCAGATGTACAGCCTTTGATCTCCAAAGGTGCGCTGAGGTCTCCTATGGAACAAGGAAGGATGGGGAGACACACAGATGTTTTAGGAAATCAGAGAGGGGTCCAGGCCTCCCTCATTCCTGGAACCCTGAGTGTCAGAACCTCTTGGGCTACACTCAGATGTCTGGTTTTCCAGCCTCTGAAACCATCAGATGTTCAGTTTACCTCCAGTGACCTGAAGTTTTCCTTGATAGCATCGATTTGTATCGTTGGGGCAGGGAAGAGAAGGAGCATTCAAACAGGACCCCAAAGCCAGACAGGTTGGGCAGTGGAGGGCTGTTGACCCTCTGGGAGCTGAAGGGGGAGAGAGAGGGACAACTCAGGGCGTGTCCCGCCTCTCGAGTTGCCTCCCCTCGCTGCCTTCTCTTCCTCAAGTCTTTCCTGCTGATGCCTCTCTACTCAAGGACTGTTACTACCACCTCCCCACCCCTGTCCAGCTGATTTCTGTGCTGTCAGAACCCCATCCGACATGACTTCCAAACTCTGTGCTTAGGTGTGGAGATACAGATATGAAAAGGACACAGTTCCTGCCATCTAGGATCACTGCCTTGAAGGAGACAGACATGTAAGTAAGTAACTACCATACAATTCAGTAGGCATTGTGTCCAAGGTCTAGTGGCAAAGAAATGGAGGAGGACCTAAGTACCTAAAATAATTTGGTTAGGTATTTTCCCAGAGCCGACGCCTGAGTCGAGATGGAGGAAGAACAGAGGTTAGCTATGTGAAAATGGGGGAGGGGAGGGGGGGGAGGGGAGCAAGGGAAACAGCGAGGACCAAGGGCTGGAGGTGTGAGCCGCCTTGGTGGATTGGAGAATTGTGAGAAATTGTGGTGTTGATACTCAGGTGGTAAGCACAGGTGGGACTGGACTGTTTTTTTATAGCCAGCATCCATTCTGATTGGTCAGTACCATCTCCACTGTTAAATATTTTGAATCCTAGCCCCAACTAGAATACAATAAATGAGAGAAGGAAGAGAAGGAAATGAGCTGAAAAGATAGGCGGGGCCAGATTTCTATAGGCCTTGAGGACCAACGGGGGAACTGGGCTGTGGCCGTGCGGCAAGGGGGAAGCAGTGCTCGTTAGATTGATGATGCCACCCCCCTGCTCAGAAACCTCCACTGACACTGTATTGCTTACTAAACCCCAAACCCCATTTACACTCCAGCCTTCACTGATGTCCCTCTGCTTGGAGCAGTGTTTCCAGACCTCAAAGTAACAATTTAGAAAAAGAAAGGCAAGCCAAGGGTCTGAGGTCCTTTTGTGTATGGCCCACTTGGACCTAAGCTGAGTAAGAACAAAAACAAGGAAGACCTCCCGTTTTTTCAGGGGTGTATAGAGTTTCTCTCAGCACCCGTCTCTCCCCTCCCAGGGTACCGTCAATCTCCTCTGTCCTCCATAACTCATATAAGTCCTCTCTGTTGTTGCAAAAGGAATCTTCACAGTAGTTACTGTAGGAGATTGCGACTAGGCCAGGGGCTGGCGTGTGCTGGATAAACGTTATTGCCGGTGCCCCGTCTGAGCTGCAGCCCTTAGTGGCCAAAACTGCTGTCTTGGTCCCTGCTGTGAGACAAGAGGGAAGGAAAGTGGATGGGGGGCGGGGCCTAATGTTTGGCCTGGGGAAGGGGGAACCACATTAACATGGACCTAATCACCTTCCTCCCTGCCCCTGCCCCTGCCCCACCAGCCCAACTGCCTCTTTCTCATTTTACCAGCTTTAATCATCAGCACGGTTTCCTGGCACAATGCCCCATTGTCACAAGTCTCGACTTTGTCTGTGGTCCAGTTAAATGTCTCTACTGGATCCGCTTCTAAACCCACGAATGTACTCTTTTGACAACGCAATTTTTGTGCCACTGGGGAGAAAATGAGATAAAGATAAGCACTTGCCCTTCTCTGTGGGGCCCCAAACCACTCCTTTTTCACCAGAAATCCATCCTCCGTGACCCAGCCGCTCTCCCCCCACATCCCCAATACATACAGATCAAGGTCGGGGCTCCTAGGACAAAGAGGAACAGTAAAACCTGGAAATGACAGGCTCCCATGGCTTCTTTTAGAGACGTTTGGAAGAACTGATCAGGATCTGTGATTTGATGGAGAAGAAGCTTTTCAACCACACGGAACGAGATTAAATCTAAGTTCTGGCAACAAGTACTGACTTCAGGGCAGAGTTTACGGGTATATAAAACGATGATCTCTAAAGTCAGTCTGTCCCGATCTAGCTTGTGAGTTTGGGCAAGTTAACTAGTTAACAAGCCTCAGTTTCCCTAGCTGTACTTCTCAGACTCAGCCGCCTATACCAAGGGGCTCAACAGCCCCATACCCTCCAATCTCTGGATCCGTAATCTGGCCCAAAGGCCCCTTCTCCCTCAGACTCCGGAGTCCAAGTTCAAACCTACGCTCTTTCGAGGCTCAAGAACCTCAGTCCCCAGCCCCCAATTTCATCAGAACCCAGGATTCTGAGATCTAAGCCCTGTCCTACCTAGGGATCCAGAAGTTTGGGTTGTCACCTTTTCTGTCAGGACACATGATTCTGGGCACCCAGCCTCTCCCCCTCTCCGACCCAAGAGCGCAGGGCCCCGGCCCTCGCCCCCCCTCAGCTCCAGGAGTCCCGCACGCTCCGCCCCCTCGCCCCCCCCCCCCCCGCCTTCTCTTTCCTCCGGACCCAGGAATCTGGGCCCCCAGACACCCTTTTACTCTTTAAGGGACCAGAATTCCTCCTGGCTTCTATATGATCTCACAAGAATCTCCTTGTGCCGAAGGAACGCCCTGGAACGCTCCACTCGCCCAGCTGGGCCTTCTTCTGGTGTCTCCGAGGCACGGAAGGCGGGGCCTGCTTCACCGGACAGATCACTCGAAGCCCCATTGGTCGATACGAAAGCATCTGATGAGCTCATTGGATGAGCCCGGAGGAACGCCACACCCCATTGGCCTATCCCAGGCTGTCTTGCCAGGTACGCATGCGCAGGATGCCGAGTGGCCGGCAAGCCGGGGGACCTAGAACTCGCTGGTCTTTGCCGCGCTAGGCTTGCAGTGCGGGGCAGGCGGGGCATCCCCAAATGGCCTTGCTTACACTTTTCTCCCTTTGGGTTATAGAGTCCCTACTTCTCCAGCCACACTAGGAAGTCAGATCCTTGGCTTTCACCCACTGAACTTTTCTCCCTGTCCAAATTGCCTCGCATGTTTCCAGCCTGGTCGCTGCCCTAGCACCCATCCAGTGGCCATAGCTGCTGGAAGTCAAGTTGGCCTCCTCACCCGTCACTTGTAGTGGTTCCTGCTCAGCCCAGGCCTCATCCTCTGAACACGTCATGGCACCAGCCTCCTCCGTTACCTTCTGGAAGGCTGAATAGGGTAATGGGGGCTTCAGTGTTACTTCCGGCACCCCTGAATGACAGATTGCCATCGTATCTAACCCACATGTCGGTGTCAGTACCATGAACACGTTGTGTCATTCAGATTTCTTGTTCATGGCTGGAAAATCCTATTTCATATATATATATATATATATATATATATATATATATATATACACACACACACATACATATATATATATATACAGTACCATGAACACGTTGTGTCATTCAGATTTCTTGTTCATGGCTGGAAAATCCTATTTCATATATATATATATATATATATATATATATATATATATACACACACACACATACATATATATATATATATATAAGCTTTCCGATGTAACATGAGGTAGAGATGCCCTTTGTGTGCTTTCAGACTTGGTACTGTTTCTGTGAGTTCTATGGTATAAATGAATATTTATTTTTAATAGAGAACAATGCTGCAGTAAGAATGGTGTTGGTAAAACTCTAAATTTTATGTAAAAATATATTAAGAGTTTTCAATTGGGGACTGTTAATATTAAGAATATTATTACTAATATGGTTTTTTAAATTTATTTATTTATTTATTTATTTATTTTTGGCTGTGTTGGGTCTTCATTTCTGTGCGAGGGCTTTCTCTAGTTGTGGCAAGCGGGGGCCACTCTTCATCGCAATGCACGGGCCTCTCACTATCGCGGCCTCTCCTGTTGCGGAGCCGAGGCTCCAGACGCGCAGGCTCAGTAGCTGTGGCTCACGGGCCCAGTTGCTCCGCAGCATGTGGGATCTTCCCAGACCAGGGCTCGAACCCGTGTCCCCTGCATTAGCAGGCAGACTCTCAACCACTGCACCACCAGGGAAGCCCTGGTTATTAACATAAATATTAGGAACAGTTCATATATACAGTAAGAGAGAGTTCTGGTCCCAAAGACCCTGTCTCTCAGGACCCAGGACTCTGAGCCATCCTCCCTTCTTCTTGGGACTCAGGCCTCCAGCACTCACCTCCTTTGAGCTGTAACAGTATGTGGTTTTCCTGGGTCATTGTGTACCTATAGGTGTGGTGCAAGGTCTCAGATCTTGGCCACAATTGCCAACGCAGGACCAATGGGTTAGGGGAAACTGGAGGGCAGAGAGGGTGGTTGCACAGACACCTGCTTCAAGCTCCAGAATCTTGTCTCAGGGCCCTCATCCCTTCCCATGCCTCTGACTGGCACTCACCCTTCCTCTTCTGTCCTAGCCCCAAAGCTGGCTTCTAGCACCTGTAGTGAAGGTCATCTTACATAATCTATTGGCCTGTTAATTAGTTTGCTGAGGCTGCCGTAACTAAGTACGACAGAGTGAGGGGCTGAAAGTCCAAAATAAAGGTATCAACAGGGTTCGTTCCTCCTGAGGGCTGTGAGGGAAAGATCTCTTCCAGGCCTTTCTCCTTGGCTTGTAGATGGCTGTCTTCCTCTTGTGTGTTCACATCATCTTCCCTCTATGCATGTCTTTTTAAAAAATATTTATTTATTTTATTTTTGGCTGCGTCAGGTCTTAGTTGTGGTGCCCGGGCTCTTCGTTGCAGCCTGTGGGCTTCTCTTCTAGTTGTGGTGCGCGGGCTTAGTAGTTGCAGCTCTCTAGTTGTGGCATGTGGGCTCCAGAGCGTGTGGGCTCTGTAGTTGCGGCACACAGGCCCTCTAGTTGTGGCTCACATGCTCAGTAGTTGCGGCGCATTGGGTTAGTTGCCCCGCGGCACGTGGAATCTTAGTTCCCCTACCAGAGATCGAACCCACGTCCCCTGCATTGGAAGGTGGATTCTTAACCACTGGACCCCCAGGGAAGTCCCCTTCTATGCATGTCTGTGTCCAGATTTTCCCTTAGTATGAGGATACCAGTTGGATTAGGTCCCACCCTAATGTCCTTGTTTTAACTTCATTACGCCTGTGAGGATCCTATTTCTTAATAAGGTCGCTTTCTGAGGTAATGGAGGTTAGGACTTCAACATGTGAATTTGGGGGCAATACCACCCATAACAGCCTGTCAGAGAGACTTGTGTTACAGATGAAGCAGTGAGTGCTGAATAGCGCTCCAGGGGCATCCTGCTACCATTTCGTAATTTCTTCTGTGTTAACGTCATTCCTGATGCAACCTTTGCTTCCTCCAGAGGCTACCCTGATGGCTGGTGAGGGAGGGTGTGAAGATGCAAGACTGAGGGGGTATCCCCGGAGCGAGTCAGGGGCTCAGAGGCTCACTCAGGGATTCCAAATAGGCCAGAACAGTGAGCTGAATTCTGGGTTCCCTGTTAACACAAGGTATATATAGTGCATACCAGTGGGTGAGTTTGTAGGGGAAACACCCCTTTCTACCCAAGCCTACCCATCTGATTCTATTATGAGGAGGGTAAGGATCAGATATAGGTTCAGTTCTTAGGGGGGCTGTAGGATTTCTCCTGCCTTCAGGCTTACCCTGTCTTTGACATCTTTGAGTGATTCCACATCAAAGGATCTGGGAAGAAAGTGCCCCCTTTCTCAGCCTGTGTCTGTCCTCCCAAGTCACAGGCTTGGGAAGATGATCACATTCTTAAGCCACACTCCAGGTGACCTGGCCATAGAGTCCCTCCATCTCAGGTTTAGAAGGAACCTTGGAAGTGTAAGACCCCTTCCTCTATTCTTCACCCCATTTCTGTTTATATACCTGTAGGGACCTTTCACCACCACCCCTGTGGGAGAAGTGGCTCTGCCTTTTTGGTGTGAGAGAAATCCCTGGATCTTTCTTAGCCTGAGCTGATCTCTTTTCCTTTCTGAGCTTGTTTCCTCATCTGGAAAATGAGAAGGTTAGTCTAGAGCAATGGTGGGCAAATTATTTGTGACATTATATGGAAAATAAAATGAAAACAAAATGAATCGAATGGCTAACATATAGTGAGGACATCTTTTTTAAACACTAACGGGACCATCGTTGTTCACCTGGATTATTGCAATACGTGCTGCCCGTGCCCCACTTCCGTCTCTTCCCCTCTTGGTATCAGACTGATCTGTTAAATATAAGTCAGATTGTGTCACATCTGTGTGAAGCCTTCCAGTGGATTCCCATTTTACCCCAAGAGAGAGTCTAAGTCCTTAACATGGTCTGTAATGCCCTACTCTGTCCCCGTGTCCTGTTCTGCCCTCTCTCGCTCCTCCTCCACCCACACTGGCCTCCAGGCTGTTCCAGGAACACATGGCGGGCACACGCTGACCTCAAGGGCCTTTGCATATGCTCCTCCAGCTCTCTGAAACCATCCTCCTTACTCCCACTCCCACCCTTCATTCATGTCTCTGTTATAACAGCACTCTTTGCTCACTCTTGTTTAGAAGAACAGCAGCCATGTCAACCTCTGACCCCTTGCTCTGCTTGAGTTTCTTCTGAGCACTTATCATTGCCTGACATATTATTTGTCTATATTTATTTCTATGTTCAATGACTACTTTCCCCAACAAGAAGGTAAGCTCCACAAAGGCAGGGGGTTTGGTTTTGATTTGTTTATTCCCTGGTGTATCCCCAGCATCTACGACAGGGCCTGGTAATAGAAGGGGCTTGTTAAATAAATACACATCACTTTGGGGGATGAGGCTCAAGGAGATGGTGACGCTCAAAAGCTGGGACTAGCACCCATGTCTCCGATTCCGACACTAGGCTTTTAACTGCTGGGCTCTTCCTGACTGTGCCGACCCACGGTTCTCACTGGGACCACCACCCCTTACGGGGACAGTCAAGGCCACTCATGTTTCAGCCCTTCAGTTCTACTTCAATATGGCCTCTTGCTGTGGCCTATTTTGAGCAATCTATATGTGCTTGTACCCAGCCCTCTCTGACCCCCAGGCCTTCCCGGGAGCTGTTCTATCACCCTGGGATGCCCTCTGTCCTCTACTTATTCTCTGACATCGTGCGCACCTCCCCCTCTGTTGCCTGGTCTTCCTGATGCTCAGTAGATATTCGCTAAACTGTTGATGTCCAGAGTCTTTTGTCTATGCCTTTGTATTAGGAATTTTTGCTTTATGGTACAACGGCTGTGTGTGTGCGTGTGTGTCTGTGTGTTCATGTGAGTTTGTGTGTGCGCTTCTGTACATGTACATGTCCGTGTCTCTGTGTGCATGTGTGTGCGTGCATGTTTCTCTGTGTGTACATGCCTGTGTCTGTGTGTATGTTATGTGTACATGTATGGCTGTATGTGTAGACCATGTCTGGGTGTATTCATATGTGTGTCTGGTTCCTTCCAACTGTGTCTGATCCATCCCTGTGTACCCAGCACATGATTACAGTGTAGGCGTCCAGTAAATGCTTTTGCTACTATATAAAGCTCCTATAAACATTCATATAAAAAGACCTTGTTTGGACATATATTCTCATTTTCTAGGGTAAATGTGGAACTGCTGGGGCATAGGGTAGGTGCATAGTAGGTTTTATAAGGAATTCCCAGACCTTCTTCCAAAGTGGTCCCACAGTTTTACATTCTCACCAACAATGTAGGAGAATTCCGGTTGGTCCACATTCTTGCTAACCCATGGTTTTGTCAGACTTTTCAATTTAACCATTCTAGAGGGCGTGTAGCAGTATCTCATTATGCTTTTAACTGGCATTTCTCTGATAATGAAAAATGTTGAGCAACTTTTCATGTGCTAATTAACTATTTGTATACCTTTATTAGCAAAGTGTCAGTTCAAATCACTGGCCCATTTAAAACTAGGTTATTTGACATGAAAGGATGCTCAACATCACTAATATTAGAGAAATGCAAATCAAAACCACGATGAGCAGAAACTAACACACCATTGTAAAACAGTTATGCTCCAATAAAGATGTTAAAAAAAAAAAAAAACTACAATGAGGTATCACCTCACACCGGTCAGAATGGCCATCATCAAAAAATCTACAAATTATAAATGCTGGAGAGGGTGTGGAGAAAAGGGAACCCTCTTGCACTGTTGGTGGGAATGTAAATTGATACAGCCACTATGGAGA